>NC_143390.1:3397500-3715454 GCF_980474605.1 Leiobunum rupestre
CAAAAGCTGTCTCTTTTTGAAATTTTTATCAATTTTTAATACTCACGAAATTATAGAAAATATTGCCATATGTCCTTCAGGCAATTTGTGATTAAAATTTATTACAGACTTGGGCACGATTTTAGAAAGGTCCTGCCAAGTTGTGTTGTACACAAAACAAAAAAACATTTTCCATCGGAATAATATACAGGTTTCCGCTTCCCTCGTTTTTAATAAAAATTTTGTACATTTTACAATAGTTTTATATAAAAACAGTGCCAAAGTGTTCTTGATGTTTCTTGGGAAAAATTAATTCCTTTTGGAAAATCTTGACCAAAACTTTGCTACAGTTTCTTCATTTGTAGGTCTAACGTATGTAGATGCAAGAGTCGGAGGGGCTAATGAACTAGATTTTGATTTCGCAGCTTGATAGCTAGGAACGGTGGATAATTCAACAAATAATTATTTTAACAAAATTCTTACATATCCTGCGGAAAAAAATATAAGGTTTGAATTAATATTTAATTTGTAAAATCTTCCCAAGTTCATTTACCATAACTACTGTCAACTTGAATTTTTCTAAGAGTATGCTGGCCGTATTTTGCCTTGGGAAATTCAATTTTATATCGTAACCTTCCATCTTTGGTTTTTGCTTGGGGTTTGTTGTTGTACTCATTGAAGCGTAATTCAACTGGCAAGTGGAATATAAATTAAATTTACCTTGCATTCATGCCACGAGAAGAATAACATGTAAGCTTAGCAGCAAAAGAAATACTTCGACAGACAAGGGCGTATCCAGGATTTTAGGGGGTATTGATGGAAAAATTCGACGGAGGTTTCACTGACTTTTATTAGACATCCCCCCCCCCCCGCTAGCCAGCCAGTCATCAAAATTTCGGGGGAGAGGCGGTTTGAACCCCCACCCCCCCCCCATAAATACGCCTTTGTTGACAGATGCAGTTTGTTCATACGGTGAAATCTGTTGAATATCTTTGATCAGGCTTCCTGCTGGTATGCTGGGCTGTCTGTAATTAAGTCAAACTAAAACAGATATGTTGCAATATTGTTAAAGAAGAAGGTTGGATTACCAAACCCCTAATAATAGTACCTTCTGCTAGCCATTTCTTTGGTTTTTCAGTTTCGCATGTAGTGAAAGGTTCATCGTTGCCTTCATTTATTATGTGACGAAGCATAGATAACATCTTAGAACCAACATCTCCTGATTTCATTAACTTGAAGACACCAGCCAATAATTGTGGTTGCTAATGCTCGGTTCCAATCTCCCAGAATGTTATATTTCTTTCGACAAGTTTCGAAGCTTCACGCGATTCACAATGCAACATAGAATATAAATAATTTTCAAAACACACACAAACGAAGATGCGCGCGTCCTCGGCAACAAGCGGGTTTTTTGCTTGTAACAAACTTTTTCCCTGTAGGTTATTTTGAAAAATAAAAATTAGGTGGTAGATAATATCGTTCAAGGCACGTGTATATTAATTTCAGGGCTGTATACCAATTCCGAACAATTTATCACCATACGCTCTCACTATAAGAACAATGATAGTTTAGAAGTCTCTACCCTAGATTCGAATTCGAAGAAGTTATCCGAGTCACGGTTTGCTAATGAATCTATTACACGAATAACAAAATAAAATAGTTTACTATAAGATAATAAAGACAAATACTTGTAAGAGATAGAGTTAAATACTGTCTTGGGAAAAGTGCAAGTTATATTGACAAGAGTTTCTTCTCGTAGGGCTGCGCCATTATTTGTAGACGCCTTTTAAAATGGGGTCCCATTCAAAAAAACCTCTCTGCAACGCAGTTTTTCGAAAATGGTAATTTATCGAATAAATAAAAATACGCTTAATTTTAGCAAATTTAGAAAGCTGAACCGGAACAGACACGGACGTTACGTCTTACAAAGAGCTGGTTTAGCTCCAATATCGTATTCTGGAAAAGAAAAACATTAAGATAAATTTGAGTCTATGCGATGTTACAGTTTTAATCAGGAAAGCAGCCGGAATTTAGGACATCTCAAGTGCAATTAGTGTACAATCAAAACTACAGCAGGCTGGCTTTCAGTTTTTAACGCGAAGTTTTTAGTTTTGTCTGGCGGAATTTCTTTTGAAACGAAGAAAGAGACTCCGAAGAAATATTTTTAAAAAGGAATGGCAACATGAGGTGATCCTTATCGGGAATTATCAACAGGTTAGTACGGTTCAGGATAGTTTGAATCGAGAGTTAGATCGGGGTGAATCTAATAAGTAAAAAGGGAACTTTTATTTCACACGGACACTATGACATTATTCGTATTTTCCAAGCACGCTATTGTTTTTAACAATACCTGTTGCCAATAACTAAAATCTCGAAGAGCCTTACTTTGCACTTATTATCAATTTAAATTTTTAAAGGATATAAGGTCTCATACAAAGGGCAACGTCTTAATTAACTCTAGTTACGTTAAAAATTATATTTTAATAGGTTATCACGTAGTGTTTACGACTTCTTTGCTTTAAAAACATTTTATAGGTTTCATAAAGAAAAAGCCCTTATCAAGTACTTTTCCATAGATTAGATATCTAAGGAAATGTAAATGTACTTGCTTGGAGTCCTTCTACGACGCTGTCAAAAAAAGAACTTAGGAAGACAATTAAATATATTTCTTTGAAATTAGCCCAGTGGAAAGCGCGAGTCTTGAGGGGTCGATCCAAGTTGAAGCTTTTGGAACGTTTCAGACTTTTGACCGTAAAAGTAAGAAATTGTTTATAATATTGAATTTTTTTACACAAGTGGATAAGGCATGTAGTAGAGAGTTCTTAATCGCAATTGGTGCTGGCCGAGTTCACATAAGACGGAAAAATGCTAAGTAAAGTGGCCAATAGATTATATCGGTAGGGCTCGACGTTCGGATAGAAAATTATCCTGATAAAAAACTTATTTAAAATCGTACAATAGGCGATAATTATATAATTAGTTTTTGATACCTCTAAGTAGTCAAATATGCCCTTTCACGGTGAAATCTTTGTCTAGAAAACGTGATGTCAAAACTTGTCCCTTTGATTCCCGCAAAAATGAAATAAAAAAATCTCGGAACCAGTGTTGCTGTGCGGTCGAGAGCGGCTAATTTTACTATTCGGAGCTAAGTGGAGTAAGAAGCGTTTTTCTCTTCATCTATTGGGCAAGAATGGAATAAGGGAATTAGAGAGCCAAAAATATAGATGATATACCGCATTTAATCAAGGATTTATTAAAGAAAGTTTTTAATCTGTATATCATAATGGAAAGTTTACTTACCAGTTGTAAACTTCACCGCTAGCATTTGAGTACCTTTCTTTGAAGTTTTTTCTTCCAAATGGACTGGGAATGATTTTTCCCAACGCTTCCCACTCTTTCAGCTGCAAGATTGCAGTACGTTTGTTTTACACACAAATTAGCCATAGTATGCAGTGGGGTGGCGGAGTGGTTAGCACTTTAGCCTCGCAGCAAGAGGAGCCGGGTTCGATCCCAGCTTGTGGCACTGGGTGAAAACTCGGAACAACTCCTTCTGCGTTGAGTTTGCAAGTTCTCTCCCCACTGGTTTAAGGGGTTTTCCCCGAGTTCTTCGGTTTCCCCTTCCATAAAAACTTGTCTAGGTTAACGGTAATAGTTAGTGTAGGGAGCTGTTGGCTCGATCTCGTGGCATGCAGGGCTTGCCACCACCCTCCTACGCATTGTAACCCGGCCACCTGATTTAAGGGCTTCAAAAGTCGCATGATGACTTAGGCCTAAGGTGGTGCCTTGGGTATTAGCCTAGCTGATTATTATTATTATTATTATTATTATTATAACTTGAGAAATTTAAACTCCAACACATCAAATATAAACATCGCTCCCATTCGCTCGTTAAAATTTCTGGCTATTTTCATAGGCCAATAACCATGTCTTTTAAGTTAAGTCGCATGAGAAAAATTAACCAATAAAAAAACGAGTTCTTTCCTATGCGGGGGGGGGGAGAATTTTCCGGGGAAATATCGAAATTTCTCTCTTTTGAGAGCCTTGCACCAGACGGTATTAGAGAAACGTCGGCTTCTGCAGTTCAATTTTATGTTAAGGCTACGTGGACACACAATGTGCACATAGAATAGGCAGCATAGCCATTTGACTTATCACAAACGTATGATAATATCCATTAAGTAAACAATTTATTGGATTTTTTATGATTAATTGAAATTTTGGTGGTTAATTTAACCATTTTCCCCGAGCTCTATAAGTCGCCATGTATTCGGTCTCTTTTACGGTCCTGGACGAAAATTATTTCAGCGACCATTTCATTACGCAAATTTTAAAACTTAGATGGCTAAGAAATACCAATTAACAATAACCGAAACTAGTTGGGTCTAATATTTGTTTTTAGAATAAACCTATTTGTGAAGTTGTTATTTTCCTTGTCTTTTCATTTTTTGACCAGTTTGTCTTGCACAAGTAGCACGAAATATTTCTGACTTACCAATTTAGCAAAAAAATCAAAATTAACCAAAGTTTAAAAAAGCTAAGGGTTCAGAAATTTTTAATATGTCAAATATCCAACTTTCCTTGTTTACGAAATTCTGGAATTTAGCAAGAACCGAAATCATCTAAAGCCACATACATACCCCATAGCTTATCTTTAACATGATCAAAGGTAATAAATAGTTTAAATAATCAAACTTGAGTTTTTAACATTCACTTGGCAAACTTAAGGTACGTGTAAGCATAAATGTGCCACTTCCTATTCTTCACATACAAATTTGACTGGGAGCTATTCACAAGACAGAATGCATTACGGGCTTCGTCGCCATTTTGCGTGCGCTTGCTCCAGCGTCACACGTAGCCTTCGACAGCGACTCGCTAGGGTTACATTTTCTTCTTGTGATGACGTCACTTCGTAACAAGCTCTCAGTAAGATATTTCCCAAAGTGACAAAGTTATGAAAAAATATTACAGACTTATGGTGTAAGGTAAGGTAACAAGATTCGTAAAAAGAAAATTAATGTGTCTAAGATTTGATATTTCTGGAAATTTGTAAACATATATCCGTTAACTTCATTAGAAATGACAAAATACCGGGATATAACTCATCTTCTGACTATTAGTTGGCTGAAAAAATATTACTTGAACCAAAATGGGGAGAAATAGATTGATATGTTTAGTATTTTAAATTACATAATCAACATTCTGGAGCCATTTGTATAACAGATGGATTATTCTGACCTACCGTGAAAGCTCAAAGCAAGGGTGACTTATAAATTCAGCCAAGATTATTTTAAGTTGGTTATAGGCATCCTTTTTTTGGTAATTTAATTACAGCGCCCAAATGTAGTTATTTGAGTTTCAACGCTGAAATTTAATAATTCCTGTCTTCTTCGCCTCTACGTGTAGAATTGTTTGAAATGGATCCATTTGTGGAAGGAAAACTTAAAGCATGGTCGTTGCTGGATTTTAAAGAAAACTTCATTGGTATTTTTTCCAAAATCAGAATTTTTTACTGATTTAAACTAGTAATTCATTAATTTCAGCAAATTGTATAGATGAAGAATCTTTCTCAATGCTTTCACCGGAGGATGTAAAAGAGTTAATTTCCCCTGTTGGTCCAAGGGCAAAGTTTTTGAAACTTTTAAAAATGTACAAATATGAACAAGAAGATTGTAATAGGTAGGCATACAATTTCGTACTGATAGGTTAACGTATTGTGTGAAGCTACTTGTCAAACATGAGTTTCAAATGCTTTAAGTGTCAAAATGAAATAGCGGGTAATCCACAAAGCCCGTTTTATCACTTCAGAAATTTCTACTGCTTACAATATCACCCTGAAAATTTATATTGTGCTCAACCGCATTGTTACCAGTCTTTTACAAATCATTACTTCTTAAAACGTCATTTAACTTAAAATCACTCAGATGAGCAAGGTGCTTTAACGAAGGAGTGGAAGATAGAGAGCAATTGCAAGTGCTCCCAGTTTGTTTAGATGGTGAAGTTTCAGTATAAGAAATATAATATATTTGGTTTCAATTTCAACTGGATTTCATATTTGTTGTGGCTCTTTTTGAAACAATTGATTTTGAAAGACACTTGCATAGAGAGTAATAATAATTAATCTAGTAAATCTTTGCCTCAACAACTCTCTAGTGCATTTTGCGGTTCTGATGCTGATTTGTATATTGTACCTAAATTTAAGTATCATTGTTTGTTTATTATTGCAAAATTAATATGAATATGACAAAATCCATAAATTCTAAAGTGCATCGTAACCACTTGACTAAAACTTTGCGATTAAAATATTTTATATAAATGATAATAACATGAAAACGAGCTTCCGAGCTGTAGCTTCTCTTCAGGTTACGCAGCTACTATTTAATAAAATGAAATTTAATTGTTGCTTTCTACAATCAATTTTGGCATGCTTCATTGTCATATATCGGTAAAAAGGTAAAACCGATGTATGACAGTAAAGTTGTGGATCAAGCATGTCATATTTGAAAATATTACTTGCTCTTTAAGGGAGAGTTGTGCGAGGGGGGGGGGGGGGTTGAAGTCCATTTAAAATTCGTCATTAGACCGCCGTTTCCTTGCAATTACAAAACTACACTCTGATGACGTTTCAGAGACGTTTTTTGAATTGACTTCTGACCCCTTCGTTTTAAACGGTTGGATTTTCCTCTACTACACAGATGCTGTTTTAAAAATAACTAATCCAGCCATTGATGAACGTTTTGACCAGTCTCGAAATGACCAATAATAATCAGCTAGGCTAATAATAATAATCAGCTAGGCTAATACCCAAGGCACCACCTTAGGCCGGAAAGGCTTAAGCTATAGGGACCCCGAGACTTATTTAAATAAAAGGATTCTTATATGGATTTTATGAATTTCGTGTCCGGTATAAATCTGTCTTACGTCTCGTGACAGTCAATTCAGAAATATGAGCTAAAATAAGTAACTTTTACACAGTGTAAACCATATCACAGTGACAGAGTAAATATTCCAATTATAACGTTTGATATATATTTCAATATTTAACTTTCCTTTAATATACCCACCGAAATGTGTTTCGCGAATAAAACTAATTATACTTATCTTAGTACCGTTATTATTATGGTTCTTGGAGAGAGTAACATTTAGCAGCACGACTCAACCTAATGGAAAAAGTGCAAATATCAACTAAATATTTTAGTTATTTCATTACCACCTATTTATTTACAACGATGTTTCCCCTTATATTCTTACATTTAAGCAATAATTTTCTAGTAAAGTAAATAGAAATATATATATATATATATCAGATAAAATTTGGTTAAAAAGCACTTAGTTGGGATAGTTTAGAGGGAAGGTGGTTGGCAGGCTGATTGGAGCTGGCTTGGGTTGATGACAGAAATAAACATTTACATGTCATTGATAGAAGGCTAGTAGCAGGATATTATATGTTTGCATACACTTTATTGATTCCCAAAGAAAATGGCGAAGTTTACAGCGGATATTTTGCACCCGACATGCAAAACTAGACTCGGCTCCTAGTCGACTTTAAGGCTGGTCTCGAATCTAAGTTCAGCTGTGGTTTTTTTAACCATCACAATATGCGATTCTAGAAAATTTTCTACCAGTTCTTTGTAAGTTTATTTCCCGCAATTTCGCCCTCCCCGGTTTCTTTACGAAAGCAGACAGCCAATGCATATCAAAAAGTGCGTGACGTAACGTTCGACGGTGTTAAAGCTCCACCCATTTTCACTCTTTCATAGAGATAATAATATCAAATTGCCGATAATGGATGTGCAAACGATTGATGAACCCAGCGTGAGCGGTGTTGATTGGGAAGCTGACTCAGGAACTCATGGAAGAAAAAGAGTTAAGGTACGTCATTCATCAGGGTCTCACTTTTGATAATCTAAGAATGAAAAGAAAACGCTTTAAAGGCTTGTTTCCAAAATTGTAAAACCCTATGTTGGTAAAAACATTTCTAAAGCCGTTTGAAAACTGAAGGGGTTTTACGTCTCAGCAACTGTTGCACGTACCAACGCTGCTGGTAACGAAGACAATATATCGCATATTGCAGTAACTAAAAATCGCGCTGGTGCGGAAGACCTGCAGTTTCATACCAAACTTTCACTTCGTTGAACATTTCGAAGCTGCACTCGCCTTCGCCCTCTGCCGTCAAGAAAATCCCTCACGATCTAATCAATTTAAATATGGCGGGAAATTAAATGTTTTTCGAATAACAAATATTGCACCAGGCTACATGTTTTTTTCTATCGATTTACATATCATTAACCCATAGAGATCTTATGGTTAAAGAGTTATTTATTAATCGAAATTTTCAAGGCTGGAACCAATCCTATAATGAAATTAGTTTACAATCAGCAAATCATTTTACAATGCCACATATTTTAAGAAAAACGAAAAAACGTCTATCTTCTTTGTTAGTTGTCGTGTATGGCACCATACACTGCAATTTTTAGCACTTTACACTGGTTTTTCATTCAGTATATGAATTAACAATGCCATATCTCAAAAGTGAAGCAATTGCTGAGTAAAATGTTCCAGAGGCTGATACGTCGCATTTTCATATGAGGGACGAAAACCTCCTTCGATAATTAGGAAGATGTCACGGACATTTAAGTACACTCCATTAATCGCTATGTACATTGATTATTTACAATATTTCAATCAACCCGCTGATTAAATGAGTTAGCACACTATAAAAACCTAAGTGTACATTTCACCAAAATATCCTTTATTCTGATAAGAAAACTAATTCTTAAAAAAGTTCAAGAAATTAATTAGTACGTTATATCAATCATTAGGAACAATTTTTCAATCACCCTGTACATTACCTTGATAGACACCCTTAAACAATCTTAAAGGAATTATTATCAAAATATCAACAATACCTCAATCACCCTGTCCTTTAATTTAACTGGCTTGTTTAGACACCGGTGGAACGACACATTAACTACCTTTTAGTAATTAAAATTTATTAGCTACTTGTACAAAAATACTGAATAAAATGAAGAAAGCAACGACAGTTAAAAGTGCACAAGGAAAATTTTTATCATTAAAAGTTAAGCCCGACTAGTCTCGGCCGAGTTATTTCGACGTCATCAGGGCGAAATATGACAGCGAAATAACTCGGCCGCAACTAGTCGGGCTTAACTTTAAATAATAAAAATGTTTCTTGTGCACTTTTAACTATCGTTGCTTTCTTCATTTTATTCAGTACCTTTCAGTAGCTAACGTGTAGTTTATTTTTTTGCCTGTATTACTAAAATATAATAACATACCTAAAAATTTAAGAAAATTATTTTAAATTTCTAATTGAAATTTGTTGATATTTCAGATTGATTTATCAGCCACTAAATATGTTGGGCGAGATTTGATTAACATCAAAAGTGGTGGATTGACGCGTGTTAAACAATCGGTAAGCATTAAATTGAACATATTTTAAACATAACTTAATTTATAAACTGTTCACGAAAGTATCCTATCGGTCGTAGATGATTCGATTTATCCATCATTTGACATTTATTAAAACTTAATGTTTCTATTAAATCAGTAAATATTTATTACTTCCAGCGAAAACTTTCAAATGAGCTAGTATAAATAAAAGCTCTTAAATTAAATCATAAATGGTTTTGCTCTGATTGTTTGTAAATCTGGATCGAACGACACCTTAACTACCTTGAAGTAGCTAACGTATAGTTTTTTGACAATTTTAATAAGATATTTTAACTTACTTAAAAATCAAAGGTAATTTATTTTATCGTACATAAAAATGGAAGATAATTATTTAAAAGTACCTAAAAATCGAAATTGCTTACATCTATCGCGTAAGCAGTCAACTATTCTAATCTTATCTAGCTTAAATATTATCAACAATGTAACTTGCGATTCTTAAGTCAAAAATAAATTGTTTATTTATTTTCATGTTTTTCGAGAGTTTTCACCCTTCAGATTAAATTAAGCACAAGGAGGCAACGTAAATGACATGCTACGTTCAGCTATAAGTTACCCGCGAGTTATCCTAGTTTAATTTCACTTACAAAACGCAGACGGAGCAAAATCACTTTCTCCACTTTCTCAAGAAACAAACGGAAGTGTGTCAATTTGAGCTTGGCCCATATTTAAAAATCACATTCCCTATTAGCATAAGTGGATCATTCTCTCTAAGTATACAAATTTCGGGTCGCGGTCCGCTATCTTAGTCTGGATTTCGTGACGTCAGAGCTTGTACAGGGAGCAAACTCCAAAGAGAAAATTTTGAAAATATTTCGGCGGAGGCGCCACCGAGTGGTCAAGACGGCAACTTTTTGTTTATTGAACAAAACTCTACCCTTGGATCTGAAACTGACCTTGAACAAATATGATACAGGTTTTTTGGGGGAGAAATTCGATAAGCCAACCCCCAAAATTTCTCTCTCTCGGGCCCTCGAGACACGTTTCAGACCATAAGAGATGTAAGAAACGTTACATTCGACAGTATAAATTCAGAGTGAAGTTGAGGTGATTAACAGTATAGGGCGGTTATAAAGGCTGCCAGACCGACCCCGACAAAGACTCTAGTCATAGGTAACATAGCGTTTTGTCTCCTTAGAGAAAATGATCCACTTATGCTATTAGTTAATTAAATTAGAATGATTGAAAATTGCTAATCAGATGGATCATATTATTTCAGACTGGAACATCACACCCTCAAACTGTAGGGCAGGATTCGATAAACATCGAAAGTGGGGGATCAACGTATATGAAACAATCGGTAATTATATTTCATTTCAACAATCTTAGTAAAAGTGAGTTAGCGAAAAGAATTGAAAGTGTATTTTGGTTTGCCAAACTTTCCAATTATTAAGTCGTTTTTTTCAGTGAAAATTTGGTCTTTTTTCATTGTACTAACGATATTCATACGTCCCAGGTAGTAATGACAACGTTTCAGTTTCGTTGATATAACGTTTTAAGGTTATTTCTTAACTTAATATCAACGTTGATATTAGGTGAATACTTTCAGCTCTTTTCAACGTTATATTTCATAAGAGTTATAGACGTTAAAATATCGTTTCAATTTACAAATATTATATTAGTTATTGTTCAAACATTTTTCATATTTTCGGAAGTTATCATTAAAATTAACTTTGATTTTCTTTATAATTTTCGAATTTACAACTAAAAACTGTTAAACAACCTTATTCCTTTTTTTTTACTCTTTGTAAAATATTTAATTTCGCAAATATTTGAAAAATTTACAAAGAATAGAGGTAATTCTCTAGGGAAGCCCCTAGAGGAAAGGTGTTTAAAATTGATGCCGCGTTGCCCCGCTGAATCACGATCGCGATGCCGTTGGAGAAGGAACTCAACCGAACGCGGCTCACTGGTGACGTCCTTCAAACGACGGCCAATGGCGTGTACTAAATCTAAACCTTCTTGACCGAACGAGCCGAGAGTTTCAACGGCCACCGCTTTAAAATTATACCGATTTTCGAGTCCAGCGTACTTTGACCTTTTCTTCACTCTAGCCTGGGTAGCGGCCCAGAGATGGGCTGTAGAAGAAGCCGCCAAATACGAAGGCGCGAGGGGGTCTGTGCGTGTAAAGTCCCAAACTAGCGACTTACCGCCAGACCAAGGGACCAAAGACATCCCATCCGGACGTTTCCCGTCGTCCCGCGACAGGCCTGGGGGCTCGAGAATAGATGGAACACCCGCGGAAACAAACGCTGGCTTTATAGTGTCGTTCACGGAACCGTGACGGGAAAGACGACCCGCGCTCTTTTTACAACTAAGCCCGTGAGTGCCGAGGGAATCCACCTGGCTTCCGCAGTTGCAAATGTGGGGAACACAGATCCGGGCGCCCAACCGAATACCCACTGCGATGCGGAAAGAGTCGTTGGTTAAATGAGTGCCCAAGGACGGCGATGGGAGAGCGTTTAACCTAAAATAAAACAGATACTCGTTAATGATAACTCCGTTTTTCTGTGGCATCAACATTTTTTAAAACAAATTATTCACTTCTGTAAAAATACCTCTTAGGAGACGCTAAAGCTTCTATGTCGCTGCTCCACCTAGGCTCAAGTATTTCAATTTTAAGTAACTAATGCGAAATTAAACTTTAAGTGATTGATTCTAAATAAAATATTAAGCTTCATAAACAATTTGTTAATATATAAGTATTATGAAAATAATAACATAAATACGTATTCTTGGTATTATAACATCTAATAATGATATAAATAATATTAACAAATGAACCTTTATATATTGTTTTTCTTACGTTTTAATATAAGCATGTTTTCGAGTAAAAAATGTTTTTTAAAGGTTTATAAAACTAAAAGTTCCATAATATGTTTTTAAAACTAGAAAAAAATACAAAAACTTTATTAGAAACTAACTGATTAAACACTATGAGACATCGCTTATATATAGCCCTTATTATTGGGTCATAGGCTATATTTATCCGAAATAGACTGATCTATTTAAATGAAATACAAGTTTTAAATTTGTTTGCAAGGCTTACATGAATTAATTACATTTGTTTAACCCTTGGTCTTAAAATAATGCTCAGGCTCATGGCATTTTTAATTTTATTTCTAGATGCTCTTTCTTATTCTGTTTAGTGTAATAAGCTATTTAGAAGGTAATGGAATATTTAAAATTAAGGACACTAATGGAATTTAACTGTAAAATTTTAATGTTACCGGGATTTGATTTATTATGCACTGATAAAAATATTTTTTTTTGAAACTAGAACAATCATAACACTTGGCTTTAGTATGTTATTAGCTCTTGAGGAACATATATGGCATTTCATTTAAATTTGTTTAGATACAGGATAATATTCTGAATTTTTGGGGTGATTTTACAATATTTTAATGTTATCGTAAGGCAAGGTAGAATTGCCAGGCTGTTCTAGAATTTTTTTGGAAGATGTTGATAAGTGATTATATGGTCAAAAATATCCATGTCTACATCTTATTAGGTTGTGATAATTCCAAAAAATTACATATGACCTTTTATTAGGATTTATATATATAAATATATATATATATATATATATTTATATATATATATATATATATATATATATATATATATATATATATATATAATATATATATATATATATTTGAAATGTATACCTAGCTAAAAGATTGAAAAAATTAATTTTTTTAAACTAGAATCATAAAAACACTTGGATTTCGTCTGTAATCAGCTCTTGAAAAATATATAGGGTTAAATTTAATTTGTTAATTTTTAAACTTTTATGTAGATTAGATTGTAAATTGTAGAATATTGATATCTTAATACTTCACTTACAAGGAGACATCCCGAAGTGTAACCCACCGATTTTGTTCAAACTCAGGGGAGTGGTAGACCTTCAGGTATCATGAAGAACCCTAAAGGGAATTTATACAATGAGCAACCGTTTTGCCATGGCAACGAAAAATGTTTTTGACAACCGAAAATGGAAATTTTCCCATTGAAAATAACATGGGATTCTGACCGATTCCTAGGCCCCCCCCCCCCCCCCCCCCCCGTGAAAAATTTGAACATATTTCAAAATTTCGAAAATGCCAAAAAAAGAAAAAATAAATAAAAGTTGACAGTAAAAACATCAAAATTGATCAACTTTTGACCTGCAGCTTGAGGAATGAGCTTAAATATGTAATAGATAATTAAATCTCAAAATGAACCAGATTCTGACCCAAACATTATTGCAACTTATATGGAACTTCATTTAAATTTAATTAGTTTTATATTATTTTAGGCTTTAATGGTATCATAGCTTGCCAAATTTAGAATTTTGATATCTCAAATCTTCAAAAAGAAGGCGTGCAGTTTCAGCAGAAGAGTTTTACTTCAATTGGACAAATCTTCCAAAGGTATCCACCCTACCTTTTTAGAATTGAATAAAAATTTGCCTTAAAGGTTATTCTGGTCGAGGAAGCCAATTTCCAAATTATTTTTATTGTGCGATAAGCGGCTTTTGAGATATTCGCTATAGAACTTTACCAAAAAAGGCCACGACACCGAAAACTTGGAAATTGATATCTCCGTCAATAAAAGTCCGATTTTAATGGCATAAAGCTTATTTTAAAGCATTTTTGTTATAAAAAAAGAACAGAATTTTAAAAATTCTATTTTAGTGAAATAGAAATAAAAATATTTAAATAATAATACAGTCAAAGAGATAAATAAATTGCTAATTATTATTAAAAAAATATTTCTAATTATTACTCTGTTAAGCTTTAAATTGCATTCTAAAAAAGGGTTAATTAAAATCAAAAACACTTTTTTTATAGAAATTTGTTCTAGTAATTTTTTTCTAAATTGTTATGGGTGACCTAGGAAACCTATCACAATTACTCCGGAAAATGATCGGTATATCAATGGAAAAACTAAAGATATGTAAAACTTGTGATTTATTAAGAGGGGCTAAAGAAAATTAAAAAATCTTCATTAAAATTAAGAAACAGCTTGTGAATATTTAGGGGACTTAAAATGAATGGAGCTTATAAATATTGCTACGAGTTTTTTAAGAATTTCCAAAGATTAATTTTGGTAAATTTTGGGAAAATGAAAGTAATTTAAAAAGTAGATTCTTAGATTATCTTACAAAAATGGGTACCAAAGTTTTTCTAGGTGACCGACTTCCAACTCTTTCTAACCCAGCCACAGAAATTGTACGTGCTATAGGAAACTGTTTTCTGAAAACTCGTCATTTCTAGATATATTTTAATAAATTTTTCACCACTAGGTGCTAGATCAAATTTGCGAATGAAAAGTTGTAAAACGTCATCGAAAACCCCAGGTAGCAAAATTTCGTTGAAAAACGGGTTTAAACGGTTGATGAATAGTTGATAATTAAACGTTATTGACTCGTTGATCATGTCCGGCTAAGGAACGTGTCGAAAAATGGTTGATAAAACGTTTCTAAAAACTACCTTCTAACTAATTTCGAACGTTTTTAAACCATTATAATAACGCTTCAATTGTTTTAACATCAGGTACATAGATACAAAATACAAATGAGCTTTAGGGGGTCATTCCACGAGAAATCGACCAAATTATTTGAAATTTTCCACCCTACCTTTGTAGAATTGGATACAAATTTGCCTGGTCGAAAAAGCCGATTTACAAATTATTTTTAATGTGCGATAGGCGGTTTTTGAGATATTCGCTATAGAACTTTACTAAAAGGCCAAAAAGGCCTCGACAAAGAAAACTTGGAAATTGATATCTCCGTCAATAAAAGTCGGATTTTAATGGCATAAAGCTTATTTTAAAGCATTTTTGTTAGAAAATCCAGAATAAAATTTTAAAAACTCAATATTGAATTTCTCAGTCTTAAAAATAGTTTAAATCTTACCCCAATTTTAGTGACATAGAAATAATTTTTTCGAATTCCCCGTCTATGATTTAGTCTAAAAGATCAAAATCCCAAAGTAGTATTTTTAGTTCTTTAGAAATAAATTATTTTGTACAACCCCTCGTGCAGTTTTAGAGATATGGAACTTTGTATACCTATGTTGTTAGTCCAGTCGATTTACATTAAAAGGGGTGTAACTAGAAAAATTTTCAAAATAAATTTTATCTTTTGCAATGTGTTCCTAAAATCGGTCTGAACAGCCCCTGAAAAATTTCCATGAATCCCACCATGGGAAAGTGGTCAAAAGTGGTCACAGGTGGTCAAGTTGATTTTATTTGGAAAAATACGGTCGGGGAAAGTTTAAAAATTTATCCTGACTTCATGCTTTCAAAAATAAATAATATATTCATACAAAAAGTGTCACTCTTCCCGTGTGCTGTAGCTTTCCCTGTGGTTTTGAAATCTTTCAACGGCCGGAATTTTCAGCCAATAGCAATCATTGAATGATTACGTCAAAAAAAAAGGTACAACAGCAGATAAAATTTCAAAAAATGTTAGCCAACTTCAGTGAACTTTAAGGTAAAAAAAAAGTTTCACTCAGTTACCACGATTATCGCGGGTTTTTTAGTAAGTTTAATGATATAAGCTTATTTTTAGTACTTTAAAGCGCTTAGAAAATATTATTACGAAAGTATTTATTCTTGGTGGTAACGGTGAATTGTAGCCTTTGTAGGTAATGCCTCCTAGAAAAAAAGTTACAGAATCTTTAGTTTTGGGCAAAACTAATTCCACCATTTCTACCTGAAAGAAACATCAGTACAAACTATAGTGTTACGCCATTTGTCAGCCGAGTGTCATAGTCACAATGTTTCAGTACAAACTGAAACAAATGATGCAAGTGAAAGGTCGAAAAAATTCGTCAGAGAAAATTCAACTCAGTGTGATTTGTTATTGAAACTAACTCATTCTCGTGAAACACAAACTATAGGCCAAAGCACACTCTTATTTAAATTATGTGGATAAATATATTAGTAGTTTGAAGAGAGGTATGTGTATATATATTACATATCAAATTGAGTAACGTTATACTGTAGCCACTTGAATTTTTTTTCTTCCATGTATTTTCAGACGACTTGCACCTCTCCGTAAGAAAAGGTAAAGATGGAGCTGAACAGCTACAAGTCATTAGAGAAAAGGACTTAACACTCGTTTCTACTTATTATGATTTTCCAACTAGAATATTATTTTCATCAAATGGTCTACTAACCATTTTAACTCTGTTCAAACCTTTGCATCAAATCAGCTATGTTGATGGAAATCAAGAAGTACATGTAGATGTACTTCTCATAAATGAAGTATTATCGAAATTGTCAGGGAATCCGTTTTTTGTCCATCCAGGACTTGTAAATGTACGTTATAACCTTTTTTATCTTTTTTTCCCTACAAAATTATAAAGTATGTATTTATTTTGGACAACTGCAAATCATTTAAATCAAAAAACCTTGAAGTAATAGCTAGTCCTTCTGAAAGATTACAGTCTTCAGAATGTACTACTTGTTTCATTCCGCCTTCTAATGTAAAGCGATATGAAATTAAAAATGGCATTTATCAATGTGGTAAATGCCGATATCTCCAAAGGCAATGTATAAAACCATTTTAATACTGGTGGGTTAAGTAAAGGACATTCTAAATTACCTAATATATCGTCTGCTGATATTGGTGAACCATTTTGTAAATTCATAAGATCCAAACTGTCTGAATCATCTTCTTCAAACATTTCAGTAATTATTATTATTAATTAGAGGTAGAAAGACAACACGACCACTGTGTTTACAAACTCCACGTGCTATTTGAAAACGTGGTAATTCCAATTTTATTATCACATGACGTCACGTAAGAGATACAATCAGGAGTAGCCTATATTAAATATTCAACATTCTTTTATACTCGGCATAAATCGTCTCAGTAACAATTGTGATTCTCACTCTTGTAGGGTGAAACGGCCGCCATACTGTATTTTACGAATGGCGGGAAAATATTATTACCGTGCAAGCCCGTGATAAACCGGAAATATAGATAATATACAATATCAAGAGTATTGGAATATGTTATAAGGTTTTTTGATAAGATATTCCGAGATTTACACCGAACTTGCGTCCGCCATATTGAATTCAAGATAGTGGCGGTAAAAAGCTTCGGCCCTTAATTATCCCCTATAGCTGTGAAGTATATTCACCAAATTTCAGCCTTTTATCTCAAAGCATGAACTCTGGATACATTTTTAAACTTTCCCCGACCGTATTTTTCCAAATAAAATCTAGCTTGACCACCTGTGACCACTTTTGACCACTTTACCATGGTGCGATTCATGGAAATTTTTCGGCGGCTATTCAGACCGATTTGAGGAACACAGTGCAAAAGAGAAAAATTCTTTTGAATTTTTTTCTAGGTACACCACTTTTTTAATGTAAATCGACTGGACCAACAAGATAGGTAAGAGTAATCGGACCTGCAGCGGTTCTGAACCGTTGGATATCGATTGCAGCGTTACGTCAAGAGCTACTGAACGCTTTCCGGTACTCACGCAATCGGTTAAATGCCATTACTTTCCTTAACGTTGTGACGTCACGCTACAAATAAACCGGCTCGCCCAGACGATTGAAATGGTTTCAATCGGTTGAGCAGCGTAACGTCATACCGGAAGTTTAAAAAATCGTACAGTAAAAAACCGGTTTCTAAATCTTGAACCGTAGAATTTGTTGCAAGTTACTGAACGTACCCATAGTTCCATATCTCTAAAACTGCACGAGGGGTTGTACAAAATAATTTATTTCTAAAGAATTAAAAATACTACTTTGGGATTTTGATCTTTTAGACTAAATCATAGACGGGGAATTCGAAAAAAATATTTCTATGTCACTAAAATTGGGGTAAAGGTCAAAGGTCAAACAATTTAAACTATTTTTAAGACTGAGAAATTCAATATTGAGTTTTTAAAATTTTATTCTGGATTTTCTAACAAAAATGCTTTAAAATAAGCTTTATGCCATTAAAATCCGACTTTTATTGACGGAGATATCAATTTCCAAGTTTTCTTTGTCGAGGCCTTTTTGTAAATCGGCTTTTTCGACCAGGCAAATGTGTATCCAATTCTACAAAGGTAGGGTGGAAAATTTCAAATAATTTGGTCGATTTCTCGTGGAATGACCCCCTATACAATTTGCAAGAGTGTCTGAATTTAAAGCTCATTTGTATTTTGTATCTATGTACCTGATGTTAAAACAATTGAAGCGTTAGTATAATGGTTTAAAAAGAAATAAACGTTTAAAAAACGTTCGAAATTAGTTAGAAGGTAGTTTTTAGAAACGTTTTATCAACCATTTTTCGACACGTTCCTTAGCCGGACATGATCAACGAGTCAATAACGTTTAATTATCAACTATTCATCAACCATTTAAACCCGTTTTTCAACGAAATTTTGCTACCTGGGGTTTTCGATGACGTTTTACAACTTTTCATTCGCAAATTTGATCTAGCACCTAGTGGTGAAAAATTTATTAAAATATATCTAGAAATGACGAGTTTTCAGAAAACAGTTTCCTATAGCACGTATAATTTCTGTGGCTGGGTTAGAAAGAGTTGGAAGTCGGTCACCTAGAAAAACTTTGGTACCCATTTTTGTAAGATAATCTAAGAATCTACTTTTTAAATTACTTTCATTTTCCCAAAATTTACCAAAATTAATCTTTGTAAATTCTTAAAAAACTCGTAGCAATATTTTTTTAGCGCCATTCATTTTAAGTCCCCTAAATATTCACAAGCTGTTTCTTAATTTTAATGAAGATTTTTTAATTTTCTTTAGCCCCTCTTAATAAATCACAAGTTTTACATATCTTTAGTTTTTCCATTGATATACCGATCATTTTCCGGAGTAATTGTTATAGGTTTCCTAAGTCACCCATAACAATTTAGAAAAAAATTACTAGAACAAATTTCTATAAAAAAGTGTTTTTGATTTTAATCAACCCTTTTTTAGAATGCAATTTAAAGCTTAACAGAGCAATAATTAGAAATATTTTTTAATAATAATTAGCAATTTATTTATCTCTTTGACTGTATTATTATTTAATTTATTATGATGATATCAGTTTTTAGTTTAAGAAAATAAATATTTAATATTTTGACTTAAATTAAAATAGTGACGTAGATTTTTTTCTGCCTGAAATGTTTTCCTGCGTGAGAAAATATATGACATGAGATACTTAGTAAATTTGGATTCACTATCCCAGTAATCTAAACGTTTAAAGCATTATTCCTTAAGTATTTTTAAGAATCAGTTAATAAAATCTAAAGGGCACATTCTCTTAAAAATCTTAAGGTTAGCTTCCAAATCAATTTTGAAGACGCAATTTGGAAAAGCCATGGAGCAATATACCTTTAACATTTTCTCCAATGAAGCTCAATGTAATCTAAGTTATCCAAAAAATCTCGATTAAATCCACTTTATCTCAATTTAATCCAATTTATTATTTAAATCCTGTTTAATCTGATTATGGTAATGACGTGTACCTTGGTAATATCAAAGTGATAAATCGATAATAGACAATTAAGGAACCTAATGACACTTACTAAAAACAATTAGGGATAAATGATTCATTTCAATTTGACTGAAATTATTATTTGAAAATTATTTTTCATAGCCAGAAAATGTTCTGTAACAATCCTAATTTAAATCAACTCTGAACTAACTCAAGTATCAAAAATTTTAATTAAGATTAAAATAACTCTTAGTTTTAAAAACTGATACAAGAATGTTACCCATTAAAAAAGCTTTGAATTGAATAATTCAATAAATAAAAAAATTCTTAAAAGTGCCAACTATGAACAACAACGCAGAATTTAGCCTTTTCTTGTGGCAAAACTTTGGGAGATCGGTTTTAGGACTTCCCAAAACGATAAGCAGATGGCGTGTAAATAAACAAATTTAATTAAAATTTATAAGCTACTTGTACAAAAATACTGAATAAAATGAAAACAACGATAGTTAAAAGTGCACAAGAATTTTTTTTTAATACCCTTTTAACTATCGTTGCTTTCATTTTATTCAGTAAATAAACAAAAATAAGACAAAATCCGCGGCAGTTCTGTAATACAAAAACGTATTCAAAATTCATAGAATGGAAATGCTATTTATTGTACTCAACTAAATGCAACATAATTTTAAATGTTTTTTTTTTAAACTTCATCCATACACAAATAAAGATCATGGAAATAAATAATCACTTCCATGTATAATTTGTTATAATAAATATTGAATGTAGGTGCATTTATGCTAAGAAATTTTAGTAGTAAGTTGAAGCAGAGTGCTATCTTTTTTTCAGATTCTAGGAGGGAAAAGAAACAACTTACACGTTACCAACGTGAGTAAAGATTCAGATTTTGATAAGCCTAATATTGCATTTTGTTTTAGACTGATTGTCTTTCCGTTTTAGAATAAGAATATCTATGTCGATGACACTAAACTAAAATGTAAGTTGACCTTTTTTATACTGAGTCTCCACTGGAAGATCTTGAACTCGGTCGTATGGTTTCCAGTCTACACAATGTTATTAAAAAACTATACGCCACTGGAAGATATAAAAAAAGTACGAAATAATTTTAGTAGAAATTAATATCCAGAATGTATTTGTTGATATTTAAGGAAGTGTGAAGACGATAAGCGGACATCATGTTCAAAATTTCCCTCGATACGAGTTGGGAGGGGAAGGAATTATGTCACTGACGCGTGCTTCAATCGCTTTGGAAGTGTTTTAAGAAGAGAACGAGATAATGGGTTGAGTGGATTTTATGAAGGGGGAAGGAGCTGACTCTCCGAGCGTGAGAGGAATTGGGAAAAACGCTTAAAATCGACTCAACTTAGTTTTTTTTCTCTTAAAGGGCACCACCGGTGTTTGAAAAATTCACCCAAAATATCAGGTAGCAGACGACGTGTCGTAGCTTTCCCTATTTTCGCAATTCGAGCGGGAAACTGATCAAATTCAAACACCGGTGGGGCCCTTTAAGTGGAAATCAATGCGTTTTGGTTATACATTAACAGTAACAAATTATCATTTCACTCGATTACTTTGTCTCGGTGTGCCCCCTCGTTCTCAAAAAGTTTGCTCCTTACTAGAGCAAAGCGAGTGCTCAAGAATTGCGATTAGGCAAAACTAGTTTAATAATAATAATAATTATCAACTAAGATTTAACCTTCAGCACCACTCTGGGCCCAATTATTCCAATTTAGAGTTTGAGGTGTTATATTTTTAATAAAAATCGATTTTGTTAATCGGCTATGGTATAAGTTTTGGACGCAAAATCATATTCCAGGACTCGGGACCCAAATGAGCTCAATTTTGATTGATTCCGGACTTCATTCCAAATCCAAAAATCTGAAGTCACACACCTCTTGCCCTAAAAAATCAAATCAGCCCGTTTTTATATTGCTTCCTTAAAACGGACGTCTTCTGATTGGATTGACGTTTTCCCTCCCCTAGCCACACATAACAGGGGAAATTTACACCGTGACACCAGTGATTTGTCTCAACGGGGGTTAATCCATGTCAAATCACCAATTGACCTTTACGGTACCGAGCCTGATTTTGTTAAAACTTTAACCGCATTATATCTTGACCAATTAAGAAATACATTCAATTCAAGAGCACTTTGATCCAAATACGTTTTGTGTTACGCGTTTCAGAAATTACTACTGAGCGAGGCCCAAACTTATAATTGACTTAAAATGCCGTTTTCAATAGTTTGGTTTTGAAAACGATTATTTAGTATAAATTGAAACTTCCTAGGCTGTGACAACGGCTGGTAGAGTACTGAGAGTTTAAATATACCTATGAAGCTTAAATGTTTTATTTTGATTAATCTGATGGTGTATTATCGATTTTAATTAACGGAAGCGATTTCCGCCACCAGGGGTTTCCGTGCGTTCGTTTTTATATTATAATAAATGTTAAATATTAAAAAATTTCCAACTTATCTTTTTTGAAATGTATTCCAAAATTTGGGATCTCTGGAACACTTGGCTCCGGCACCCCATCTATTGAAGGGTTTTTCTTCTGACGCCGCCACTGCCCGTCCGACCACTAAAGCCTTTGGGGCACAGATAATGAAAACTGATTTTTATTGGTTTTTCTGATATAAGGTATACTATCTCTTCCAAATAGCTCCCATTCCATGGTCCGATTTGAACCATAAGAAACAAAAGCAACTGCTGTCAAAGCGACTGGTGGTGTTACAAGGAGAGGGTCAGGAAAAGACCAGCCTAGCGAGTCTTTTGCGAAATGACAATGGAGAAGACATTGAAGAACTCATCGACGACTACGTCCTGTATAAACTCAACGAAGACATTGACGTTCACTTAGGAGTAAATCTACCAAGGTTAGGAGAAACAGAGGACTATTTCATACCACGCACTTTTATAAATCTTCAATCTCAAGAAAACGAAGTGAAGAGTGTCGTTGAACTAATTGAAGGGATGAGACGTGGTCAAACGACTATCATTTCGGACGAAGCGGGAACAGGAAAGTCCACCATCCTTATTCTTTTAGCGCGGGAGATAAAAAATATGTATCCCAATCGTTGGGTTATCCTCGTTAATTTGATAACTTACTCCGCAGTCTTCAAAACGCATTTTCAGCTGAAATTCGAGCATTCCTCGGATGCTGTCGATTTCTTCGTCTCTGAAATGTACAGTTCGAAATGTAACGAAAATTTCGATAAAAAAATGTTGAAGTGGTGCTTGGAGAAAAGTGGAGGTGTTGTCCTGCTATTCGACGGCTTCGACGAAATCAGCCCAAAGTACGATAGCCTGGTTAAAGGACTAATAAGCGGTTTGAAGAACAGTCGCGTAGACAATTTGTTATTAACCACGAGGCCATATGCTACCGGAGATTTAGTTGAAATATTAGAGGCATCGAGCTATCAAATAACAAAGTTTAATAACGAAGAAAAACTAAAATATATCGTTGAATATTGGCTTGAGAATTCGGGCTGTCACGAAAGGCGAATTCTGGAGTCTAAAGCGGTGTATTTAATAAAACTATTCTCATGGTCAATTGAAGATTATGAAAGTGAATTTATGGGAATTCCTCTTCAATGTCGTCTGCTGGCTGAAGTTTACAAAAATGAAATAAACTCTATCGAGGAATGGCAGATAATGTCCTTGTACGAAATGTACCGAAAATTTACTAGAATGAAATTTCAAGAAGAAGAAAATAAGTACGAGAGCACGACGAGCACAAGTGGCACTGAGAACAACGCCCTGATGATAGATCTCGCCCAAGAGTACCATTGGGAGTCGGCCTTCCGTCTGTTGTTCAGAGAAGATATCGTTCAAAAATTAAAATTTCATCGGCCCAAGAAAGAATCAATAGAGTTTTTGCTGAAGAAAGTAGAGAGAGTGGGCATCATGACGGACAGCGGTGAAAATCCGGTGTTTATACATCGCACATTTGCTGAGTTTTTGGTCGCGGAGTTTTTCCTCGTAAGGATCGAAAACAATGAAGGAGAAGAATTTTGGGAAATGCTAAGCATTTTGTTAAATGATATTTTCGAGGACTTTAATGGTGATGACGTTGTTCAAATATTTTTCGAAAGTGGTTTGAAGACTCAAACGATTGAAGATGCGAAATTTCGACTCATTCGAAGCTCAATTCTGAAAGCCTGGTGCCGTGACCCACATTCCATTTTAAAAGTATTTAAAACATTTTTTAGCCAATCTCGTAAATATGGAAGCACATTGTTTCGGTTCCTTCTCAATTGTTTAATAATAGACGGAAACATGCCCATCGATTTTTTTTCTCTGATATTAGAATTTGCAAAACCATCGACATTCAACAAATTATTTTTACAATTTCTTTCATCGTGCCCTAGAACTTACCAAGAAATTATTATTACGCAAATAAAATACCAAGGAAGTTTAAATAAAAAAGACAATTTCATTGAGTTAGCGTTGGCATTTCCAGGTATCTTAGTGTCGAACGAATCGTTGCACGCTAAAAATAAGCTGTGTGAAGATTTCTTTGACGCTTCCGCCGATGGAGATGTCGAACTCTTGCGAAAATATTTGCAAGAAGCCGGTGACGCCGAAACTCGATTTTGGCTCCTTAACGTTTACAATCAGGATAATTATTTGCACTATCGTTCCGCTCTTAGTTTGGCAATAAACAATAATAGAGAAGCCGCGGTGAGATTTCTTTTAGAAAGAGGAGCGCCAATAAACCGACAAGTCGAATATGGTCACAGCCCTCCACTATTTATGGCCATAAGAGCGGGCAATTTCAAGTGCTTCAAAATCATTCTTGATAAAAACGCCGACATAAATCTCAAGTACGATGGTCAGACGCCATTGTCGTACGCGTGTAAATATAACAAAACCGAACTGGCCAGTTATATCTTAGATCTTAGATGCGAAAGAAAAGATTCAATGGGTTGGAATCAAGCAATAAAATCCGGAAATACAGAGATGGTACGTCTTTTATTAGAACGAGGATTAAATATCAATCGTTGTGATGAATGCAAAATAACTCCCCTTCACTATGCAGCTGAGGTTCAAGAACCCTTTCACTTTATTCAATATATAATCGACATCCTTTTGTCCCATGGCGCTGACATTGACAGCGTGGATGGCGACGGACGTACGGCCCTACACATTGCAACAATCAAAGGAACACCCCAGGCAGTCCGAATACCTCTTAACCACGAAGCTAATTTCGAGGTTGTAGATAATTTTGGTAAGACGGCTTTGCATTGCGCCCTGATATATGGCCAAGCTGAATCATTCTCCATTTTGTTGGAAAAAGGTGCAAATATTGAAGCTGTTAATGAAAATAAAGAAACTGCATTGCACATGGCCGCAAAGGAAGGTCGAACTAAAGAAGTTTCCATTTTGTTGGAAAAAGGTTCAAATATTAATGCTGTAAATGAACTTAGAGAAGCTCCTTTGCATCTAGCAGTGCTTGGAGGTCATATTGAATCAGTGTCTGTTCTGTTGCGAAAGGGTGCGAATATTGAGGCGAAAGATAAGGAACATCGAACGGCATTACACAAAGCGGCTACTAGCTCATATTGCGATAAGGAAATGATACGGCTTTTGTTGGAGCACGGGGCGGATGTAGGTGCCATGGATGAGGACGGGAAAACTCCCTTACAGCTTGTGGCCCTAAAATGGGACCGTCAAATGGGACCGACACCCTTTTCCTCAAACGAAACTGGTGCTGTCACTGAACGACTAGTAACTTTATTCCCAGAAGATCCTCGTTTGGTTTCCACTCAAGAAGAAATAAGCACAGATTTTTCAGAAGATTTAGAGCGACAGCAATACAAAAGATTGATTAGGAGCAAGTTAGCCGATAAAATATCCCTCCTATTAGACAAAAATGAAGAAATTCGAGCAGAATGCAATCCTAAGAAGCTCAACTCCTCACTGCAATGATCAATGGATGAAAAGTAAGTGTCTCGGTGTATTTGGCATCGCTTTTCTTTAAGAATTCAAATTGTGCTACAATTTGCATTTCTTTTAAGGATGAACTCGAATGTCTAATTTCATATTTATTTCGACCGTGCTGATGAAATGCCTGTCTCAAATACTCCTACAATCAACTTAAGAATAAAAACTTCTGTCAATGTCAACGAAACTACACTGGTGTTCACATTTAAGCAATTAATATAGTATTGAGGAATGCAGCGTATTTATATAATTTAACTTTTGATGTCACGTCGCTAAGCTTTCAATTTATAAAAACGACAAAATTTCTGAATTGTTAATTCAAACTGATATAACATTAAAAATACCAATATTTAAATATTTCTTTTGAAACATCTGTAACTAAATATACTAATTCGTTTTAAAAAACCTTTTTAAATCGTGAAATTATTTATTTATAAAATATAAATTCTAGTTTATTAATTGATTACTAGGACACCCTCTTATAAATTATTTTGATTAAAACTGATGAAAATCAAATCTGTAGATTTGGCGTAAGAGTGGAGTGGGAAAAAGTGGTGGGACGAAATCACTCACCATATTTAACTCGGAGTTTTGCCCATGTCTGGTTAAGATTTTAGTGTTAAAGCCAATTTTAAGTAATTTTTATTAGTTTATTCAGGGAAGAAGTCTGCTTTGAACATAATTTAAATTGTTAGCTTTAAGACAAACCCCATTTGACATATTATGTAGGCTCTGAGCTGGTCGTCAAGTTTAGTTGAAGCGATTTTTAATTAAATGTTAAACTCTAGCCCATTACAAAAATGATCCATTTACCTCCTATGAAAACTTAAAGAAGTCCATAAAAAGTTTATAGTCATATTTCAATATTTATCGTTTTTTCTAATGATTATTGAAAATTAATGTATATTTTGAAACAAAGAAAACTGAAAATTAACAAGTAAGAAACCCCGAATTTCTAAATTCCGTACATATTTTTGGTTAATTTCCGACCCGTAGTAACCAGAGCTGTAGGATGCGTTGCTTTTGTTTATTTTCAGAAGATATTATACAGTGTTTCCGATATTTTCCTTTTAAATACCCACTTATGCACGAGATCAAAGTCGGTGAATATCGCTAACTTCTTTATTGAAAAATTTCCATTTATAAAATTAAAAATGACAGAAATTGTGAAATATCCTCCAGAGATAATTCTACTTCTAGTTGTTTATTGATGTAATTGCAATTCCATGAGTGATTTGAATTTGGGTGAAAAAAATTATTTTGAATTGTAAGACAGATTTAGATTTGGCGTAGAAAAACTATTAAGAATCCTATGACGGATTTATATTTGAGCTAAAAATATTTAGAATTCTATGATGGATTTATATTTGGGCGAAAAATATTTAGTATTCTATGACGATTTAGATTTGGGCAGACAATCGCTTTAGAATTTTATGACGCTTTAGATTTCAGCCAAAAACCGATTTAGATTTGGGCGGAAAAACTATTTAGAATTCCATCACGGATTAGCATTTCGATTTTTAACGACTAATTACTAGGATACGGTACAATTTTGGAAAACGTTTCTAAGGAACTTTTCCACTCCTTTTTACCCAAAGAACACGCCTGTCTATTTGTGTCAAATTTTCTCTGAAACACCCTGTATTAATCAGAAATTGGTTGACCGTAACGGAGTAATGGGTAGCGGAGTGATTAGCACTTTCGCCTCGCAACTCAACCTTAGGTCTAAGTCATCAAGTGACTTTGAAAGCTTTTCCTACACCTACTCATTTAAATGATCTTTATTCCTTAACCTACTCATTTAAATGGTCTTTATTTTTGAATTTGGAGGATAACTAATAATGGTTTTTATGAAAGTACCAATGTCAAATCGAAACCAACCCATCAAAGCATAATATTCGTTTAAATATTTTGCCAAATATGGTTTTAAAACGTGTATACTCACGTTCAAGAGATTAAGCACTGTGTGATTCTAAATTTTAGTCGTAATTCTTGATTGGCTGGGAAGTTGTTGTTTCTTCGTTTTCCAGAGTGCCACTGAAATCAATCATATCCCACAATTACAATCGGTAATATAGGATGTCATTTAATGATATTGATATATGTAATTTTAATAAAACAATAATATAATTTTGTTCGGCACATTTAAGAAAGTGGATTTATATTATATTTCTGTTCAAGTCGTAAAAACAGAAATTCAAGAGTCATAGTTAAAGAAAATTACGATCTGTAGTTTTTTAAATTAGATATACAGCGTGTTTTTGTCGAAAAAGTTATTGTTTTAAAACACTATGTTTTCTAGAAAATTTAAAATGTTTATGGTACATTCCGGGGGACACTCGCTGACAAAATTTCATTGATTTCGGAAATTATTTACACGTTTTTTCAAAACTAATTATTCACCGCTAGGTGCTGGAATTAATTTGTCAATGGTAAACTTGTATAGCGTCATCGAAAACATAATAATATCGTTATTTTGAAAAAATTAAACCAATTTTTCACAGTAAAACATGACTTGAAAAAGTGACAGGCTGGGCTAGCTAAAAAAGTATTCGCATAGTATCATAAATTAAATTTACGTTTGTTGGAAAAAGTCGGATAGTTGTTTAAGTTAACGGTTGGGAAGAGAAAATAATTAAAGAAGATATCGTTTTTCCAAATACGTACATTAAATAGTTACCAAAGAGAGTCCGAAAAATCAAATTTATTTAACAAAATGCGACGAAAATTATAAGAATGCTTCAAATATTCCACCATCAGCTGCGATACAAGCTTGAGCGCGAATAATCAAGTTGTCAAAAGCATGTTGAATCATTTCTGGGGTGATTTCCTGGCAGGCGCTTTTAATTCGTTGACGAAGTTCTTGTGGCGTTTCAACGGGAGTGGCTTAGACCGTACTTTAATGTAGCCCCAAAAATAGAAATTGAACAGCGTAAGGTCTCGTGACCTTGGTGGCCAAAGTATCGGTCCGTTTTTCCCTATCCATCGTTGCTGAAATTCGTGGTCGAGAAACGAGCTCACGTATCTGTGGTATTAATGGCTTCAAAAGTCGCTTGATGACTTAGGCCTAAGGTGGTGGCTTGGGTATTAGCCTAGCTGATTATTTATTATTTATTTAGTTATTCTTGTTTAAACCACAACCTGGGTCGTTGGGCTAATGGAAGTTCGTCGAGATGCTCTGCTAGTTCGTTTTGTATTAAATGTTAATAATTCTGCCCATTTAGATTTTGTGGCAGAGATACCGGACCAATAAGACGGTTTCCTACTAAAGCAACCCAAACGTTCAAGCGTCCGAACAGAAATTGATGAAGGTGGTCAAACCTCCCATGTGGATTCTCGTCTTGCCAAAAGTTATGATTGTGAGATTGTAAAGCCCATCTCTCGAAAACGAAGCTTCATCAGAGAATAAAATCAGCACTTGCCGCGGAACATCTTTTAAGCGGGTACGCGACAAAGAACGCCAACACTGTGTTTCCAAGTCGTAATAACGCTGATCTAGGTTCTACATTACCATACTGCAGAAAGTCATTGCATTAAAGTGACAAAGGTCTTACCTCTAAATAAAAGGTGCGTTTAGCGAAATATCTATCAAGTGTGCAGTTCATACTAACCATAGTACAATTACAACAAAAATTATAAAAATTAAAGGAATACACATTTAGCTAGCCCAACTTGTCCAATTAGGATCCAACCTCGCGAAATACAAAAAAAGTCAAAATTAAAATTGTATTGAGACCAATTAATACAAAATATTCGTTTGTATTTAAATTAGTTTGGAAATTCTTTTCGAATTTCGTTTAGTTTATTTCCTAAAGTTTTAACGATGTCTTAACGAGTTTCAGGCCACCCTTTTTTCTCTGAAATTTCCAGAACCGTATCTATTAAAATTAGGTTATTAAATGGCTACTTAACATTTTTTTTAATTTATAATATGACTAAATATTTTATTTTACCAATTACAGTGTTCACTGCAGTTTTGTACAGGGCTTGTCCAGTCTCTGGCGGTTTCCCTAGAGGGGCTTTTGCTGTTTTTCCAAACAGCGAACATGTCTTAAGATATTCCAAATAAAAAATTTCCATTAATAATGATCGAGCTAAAGTAGACGCAGTTTTGCTCGTATTAACAAATCTGTGGTAATACTGTTTTGGGATGTAGATTTCAGAGCCAACAATCAACTCCAAGACCTTTAAAAAATATAATTAGCCATCACAATATAACATTTAGTACTATTTCCCAGAACTTACTTCATTATCACATTTTGAATACTTTAAATGTTTGTGAATGTAATTGTTCTCTGCTACTTCTTTTCTTCCTTGATTAAAATATATTTTTTAGTTTGTTACGTACATTTAAATTCCTTGAAAATATGCAAAAATTAACTTCATCATTGCTACAATTTGTACTGTTTGAAGTTTCGTGGTTTAGTTTTTGTTCATCCAATGGTGTATTATCTTTTAAAATTGATTTGAAATGTTGAGCTTTAGTCATAGGCACACAATTTTTAATGGGTCGCACAACAGCTTCTAAATTATTTGCCAATATGAAATAAATTATAACTTATTTTTTTCATACTTATTTTTAAAGATATACCTTTTCTTTTCAATTGTTCCACATGTATATTTTTCACTATTGCATGGACTGCATTCATTGTTTGAAACGTTTTATCTACTTGACACAGCCGTGCATTAAACTTTTTAGAAGTAACTTGACAATTCACACACTCCGAAACATCAATTGCGTTTTTCACTTCAATGGCCGTATCTTCTAACTTTTTATTCATCTTATTTTCAGGCTGCACTTCATTGTTTTTGGCATTTTTGTCTTCAACTAATGATTTCTTTAAAAAGTTCTGCATAATCTCTTTACTTTTAGACTTCTGATATTTTATTTGTTTGTTAAGATCTTTCTAAAAATTTTCAAAATAAGTTTACATTAAAAACACAAAATATTATTATTGTTATTATTATCTAGCAAATACAAATTACTCTCATGCAAATATGTGCCGTCAAAACAATTAGTCTTAAAAGATGTTTCTTATGTATTACCTGAGTTGATACTTTAGCTATCTTCTTAATAGGTTTAATGAGTTGAGATGCTTTTCGCTTTAAATTTCCTTTTCTATCTGAAAGAGATGACCTCTCATTTGTATATTCATCATCATCAGTAGACGCTTCTCCACTATCTGTGTTTAGCAAGTTATCTCTGAACGGTATGAGTTCTGTCTTGGTGGCCCTAGAAAATATAATTTATCTTATTAGTTTTAAAAAAGCAACAGGTTAAAGTTATGAAATTCATATATTAAATGTTTATAGCTTACCACCAAATTTTTCTGCAATTGCTGAAAGAGTGGAATTTTTACAGTTTACTAACACTTCCGATCCTTCGTTTCTAGCACATAAAGCGAAACCACCGAAATTAGTAATTTGGGCAAATGCCCAACTTCTAGGGCTCCGATTTGAGAACGTTATAAAAGGCTATCAATGGCGTTGTATGTACATTCGAACGAGATATCATTGACTCTTCTAGCCTTAACCGTTGAAGAGATATGCGCGACATGGCGCCAAGGGCTATCGAAAATTGAAATGCTTTCAAAAGTGTAAATAACGCTTACATTTGGAAAATAATGATGAATTACTGAATCGGAAGATAAAAATAAATATTATAAACAATGACTGCCTTTCAGAAATAAGTTTTGTCCATAATTTATCATTTTAAACCCTAAGCCTAGGATAATAAATTCCCGCAGCAGAGTCGCAGACGCCGCTTCGCGAACACAGTCATGACGTAATTCACTAAAAAAGTGACGTAAATTTCGTTTACGTCATTTCCCTTAAACAAAGGTATCTTTTAAAAATTTCTCTCATTGAGCCGGGAGTAGTGGCGTTCTCCTGTAATCCCAAGCGTCTGGGGGCCAGAGTTTGTGGATAGCCGTTTGAGGAAGACCACCAATCCCCCAACGGTTGGACGAAATACTTCCGCCACGGGTGTCCACACCCCTGTCCCCACTTGTCCCCCCGTTGGCGTGGCAGTTACACATATCTCGCCCTGATTAATCACATGGACGAGAGGACTGAATTGTCCCACACGTCACAATCGACTAAAATAAATTATCTCATTGACACATTTAGGGTAATTATGCCACTTATGTTATAGGGTAAGTCCTCGAGTAGTCTTAGCTTAGCTTTGTACATTGAATATTGATTCCACTATACCATACGCTAAATTTTCCTGTTTAATAATTAAGTTGAAATTATATACAGTTTAATATGCCTAACGGGAAATACAGAAAATATTTGAAGGATCCTAGAATTCCGGTATTATATCATTTTCATATACGGCTTAACAGAGTTACATTTTTAAGCATATAGATTAGTGAAAAATTCTTATCAGTTCCAAATAAACCAGGGAAAATTAGCTTAAGTTTATAACAATAATATAAACATTTGAGAAACAAGCAATCACTGGGATAAAAACAGTGAAAACAATGTTATTCCAAATGGTGAAACTGAAAATGTCAGAAATGAAACTGAAAATTGTGTGGATGCCAACCATGATCCTGAACCAAATATTGAAGCTTCCGAAAATAATCAAAATGGTGTTAATGGTACGTTAGTTTTGAACATAATTCGTCTTTGAAAAAATCAATCTTTTAGTTAAATTATGACACTATTATAGTGTTATATAAACATTTACTAGAGATCGGCGTTTGAATAAGAAATTATCCAATTATTGATTTTTATCCATAACCGCAAATTATCCAAAAATATACGAAAAAACCGATTATTTTTGCATGTTAAATCGTTGTTTATTCGTATAAAATGTTCATAAAAAACAGTTAACCAAACTTTGTATGGTTAATCGAAATTTTGCCGGTTAATTTATTCGTTCCGCCGACCTCTAACATTTACTCAGCAAACCTGCATGAAAATTAATTAGCAATTAACTTAGACTTAAACTGAAGAAAGTAATGATATGATGGAGCATGACAGCAATGAAAATGTAGAAAAACTGTACCCCAAAAGCAAAATTACCAAATTAGAAAGCGCAATTGCAATTTTAACCCTCATGATGAAACACAATCTAACAAAATCTTGTTTACATGATTTTATTTATAATAATCCAGAATATACAAATACGTAGATGGTATACCAACTAGGTGACATATGTCTATTATTGAGAATGCCAATGACGCGTTAGCTACCAGTACAGTTGTTAAAGGCATTAAAAGACTATCAGTTTTAACCCTTTTACCAAGCTTAGATCTTTCAAAATATTTTGTTCCTGATTATATGCATGCGGTTCTTTTAGGTGTAGTTAGACAATTCATGTCAGCAATGTTCAATAACAAAAACCATAGAGAGGTATATTATATTGGAAACAGAATAAATGAAATTGATGAAAAATTGCTTTCAATCAAGCCTCCTAAGATCATAACAAGAACTACACGGTCCCTCACAACTATGAAACATTGGAAAGCCTCTGAATATAGGAGTTTTTTACTATTTTACGCTCTTCCAGTCTTTAAAGGGAACCTACCTCACCAATTCTTAAAACATTTTACATTATAATGCCATGCAATTTATCTGTTAATTCAAAGTGAAATTGAAAATACAGAAATTGATTTTGCTGAGATATTGTTAGTAGAATGTGTAAAAGCTGTACCTGAACTTAATTCAAACAGTTTCTGCACATTTAATGTGCACCATTTTTTACATTTATGTGAAACCTTTCGAAATTGGGGACCACAATGGGCAACATCTGCTTTTATGTTTGAGGACAACAACCAAAGAATAAAAAAACCTTTTCACGGAACACAAGAAATTAACAAGAAAATTATTAACTACATCCATATTAATCAGTTTCTTGAGATTAAAAAGTATGATGTGCCAAAAAACACCTGCCGGTATTTTTTTAAATTAACATGAGTAAAACAATTAGGTGATATAGTTTTTTTGGGAAAGGGAAAGGAAAAAACCTTTAATTCTTATTTGAAAGATAAACTTGTGGAAAACAACTTTCCATCATATCTCCGTATACAGGGTGTTACGGATAAGAGTACCGAAACTTTCTATATACATTCTATATATTCATAAATATTGATCAAAGAAAAACAATTTCTATGACTTTAGAAAATCAAATAAAAACGAAGTGGAGATGGGTAAACAAATTATTTCTCGCTTCATAGATGTTACCTTGTTGCTTGGAACTAGAGATTTATTCTTCAGAGGCGACTCGGAAAAAAAATCGACGATCCTCATAATGGAAATTTCCTTGGAATCTGGGAGTTGTTGGGGCGATATGATCTGGTTCTCCAGCGACATTTGAACGCCGTTAGGTTATCTGAAAAAACTGGTAATAGTCTCCAGGCACACTTTATCAAATCGAACTCAAAATAAATTTACCTCGTGTACTACCGAACACGTTAGGAATGTTATCTTAGAAGAAAGACAGAAAGCCAAATACTATTGGATTCTAGTTGATGCTACTCCGGATACTTCCAATCTTGAACAAACCACTTTCATTTAACGATATATTAATCTTAATGAAGCTAATAATAAATACAAGGTTCAAGAAAGGTTTCTCGAGTTTGTAGTTTGTAACATAAATCCATCTTGATAAAGTCAACTCTAGAGAAGCGTTACCTAAATATTATCCTTGCGCTTGTCATAGCCTAAACTTATGCGGGGTACACGCGACAGAGTCTTGTACAGAAGCTGTTACCATTTTTTTGGTACTATTCAACAACTTTATAATCTTTTTAGCGGAAGTCCACAGCGATGGGAAATTCTTAAAAACACTATTGGTTGTTCATTGCACTCTGTCTAAAACACCCTGGAGTGCGCGAATTGAGTCTGTCTGCGCAGTCACTTTACACCTGCAAGAAATAACCCAGGCTCTGGTGTGCGTTGCTAAATTCAATCTTACACCCGAGCTTCTGTAAATGCCGTTGTAAACTACACAAAATCATTTCTTTGCGTACGTATGACAATAATTTGGGTGAAGCTATTAGTTCCTAATTCCTATTGACTATAAAAACTAAATTCTTCAAGCCAGAGGGGCTACTATTGACGTCGAAATAAATAATATAGGGAGTCTTTTAGAAGAACTAAATCAAATACGCGACGATTGGGTGTCAATTCTATTAAAAGCTAAAAGCGAAGCTTATAAACTTAATATAAATCCCACTTTTAAGGCACAACGGGTGAGGAAACGTAAAAATCCCTTTGAGAACAAACAGCGTACAACAGGTGATAAGGCTCCAGAGAACGCCTTCAGGATTAATGTCTTCTATGTTATAGTAGAGCATCTGATTTCAAATTTGGCGAACCGATATCAAGCTATTCGAAATCTCTACGGAACATTTGCCTTTCTCTAGAAATATCTATCACTAAACGAAGATAAGATTAAATTAGATTGTGAGAACTTAAAAACGCGCGAGATGTAACGGATGAGCTGTTTAACGAACTATTACTTTTAAGATCGATCCACACGGCAAATTTAGGAGAAACGCCTCTTAAACCACTAGATACAATGTCGGCGTTGTTTCCTTTTAAATGTGTCCATTGCCCTTAGACTCTTTTGCACTTTACCTTTAGCAGTAGCGGAATTGAGTAACTTCAAATAAGAGTTAAAATTAGTTTTTTATCACGTATCGCATTGCAAAGAAAGCTCAAAATAAAATGAGTAAATGAATAATACACAAATTTTCAACTTAGCTAGAAAGATCGTTTCATTCTGCAGAGGGACCCACAAATTCCTAGTTTTCCTCGGGCCCAGGAAAAGCTCTGCACGGCCATAAGCACAGTTGACAATTCTTCAACGTTTAAGAGGACACTGCGTAACTTTTTCTTCAACTACATTTTTACAGAACGAAAAAATCTCTCATATCCCCCCCCCTACCCCACCAAGGGCTACGCTCAACTATGTATTACCACTTAACCCTTACCTTTCCAAAATAGTCTAGGATTTGTTTAGCCTCTGTGCATTTCCGTATAGCTTTTTATTATTTGTCGGCTCTAAAAAAACTCTTGGCGTTATCAGGGCATATAATTTTGCACAAGCGCCTCCAAGCAATAAATCGTTTAAGAGCTAATAAGTAAACTGTCGGTCGACATCTCTGACAGTAATTCAAAATGTACAACCGTGTTACCGCGAAGGTGAACAGACCGAGGGCTTTGGACCCACGAACAGAGGCGCAACCAAATCTAGCCCGGTACCTCAAAGCCTTTGGATTCTTAAATCCGGTCCTCTGGCAATGGCGCAGCTATCTATCTTTAGGACCTAGCACTCCACTTACTACAAAATATACAATTTTTAATTGACCTTTTAACTTATTGTCTACATTTTATAATACAATAAATTTCTCTAACTTGAGCGAAGGTATTAGTTTTTTTATTATTCAAAGGGGTAGACAGCCGCGCACTTCGACCCTAGGTCCGCTGTGAAACCTTCAACGGGTGACTTTAAGTTAAAAGTCCCATTTCCGACACAAAGCTAAGAATCCGCTTGGTTGGGATGTTGAAGAAGTCAGGCGTCTCCAACCGGTGCATACCGAGATGCTTAAACCTTTGAGCCGCATAATAGTCACAGCTTCAGAGAATGTGAAAGTAACTCTTTTGCTCTCTGCCTAGTAACGCATGGGATAAACTCTTTGGCCTTCCTTTGATCATCCATCTCATGCCAAAGCTTGGGTTGATGATCCGACGTATATTTGGAGACCAGGTTGCGTACCAAGACACGAGGGTTGAGTAGAGCAGGTTCTGGCTCACTAAATCCAGCCTTTGCACCCTCCCCTGGCCAAGGCGTTAGTCTTTTCATTCCTGTGATGCCCTTTATGACCAGGAATCCAATAAAGTTGAGCTTTATCATGCGTCCCAATTAGCCTTTTTGGCTTAAATAGAGCCACCAAGTGGCTAACTAGAGAAGCTACCCAAATTGCTGGATTTTCGTCTGCTACGGTCGTCTACTTAACGTTACGCAAAGGCTAAACGTTTTAAAACATTCTTGACGTATAATTATCGCCGTCGTTCGGTTGAATTATGAAATTAGTATAGCTAGGTGTTTGTTTTTGTAATTCTAATGAATTAGTAAACGTTTATTGATAAATTCGTTGGTTGATAAGAGGTTTTTTAAACTGAAATGGCAAAGTTTTCAAAGCACAAAGGTAAATTCTTTTGATTGAGTTCAACTGATTTGAAATAGAAAAATAATCTTAGGTATTTATACTTATTAGGTGTTTTTCTAAAGTGAAGAAAGTGGTGTTAATGTTTTATAATCTAAGGGATATTTTGCGATGGATAGTTCTACGCCTTTACCAAAGGAAGGACACAGCGAGGGTTTTACGGTTAATGTTATACCTTTGGAGCTATCTCCTCAGCTTGCTTTCAAAAAGTGAATATTAATAATCAGTACTGTGTGCTTAGTGTTTATTTATTGTTTTTTTTTTTAGATTAGAAGCTGGTTTAGTGTTGAAAAATCAAAATAGAAGCGCTGTAAAAACAACTGGAGGAACTTCTTGTTGTGTTCAGGGCTGTAACAGCAATGTAGTCAGAAATCGTAATTTGCATTTTCACTCATTCCCAAGAGATAGTAAACTAAAACAAGCCTGGATTGATAGAGTACTCAGTAAGCCTTCAAAGACAAGTTCAACTCTGTGGAAGCCTACCCCGGCTAGCAGGATTTGTGGATTGCATTTTAATGTATGTGGAGTGAAGCAGAAAGGGGACTCTATTCCTCGTATATTTCCTTGGAACACATTTCCGGATGGTACAAATATAAAACCCTCCAGGAAAAGTATGAAAAAATTTATATTAGTGTTAAGTATTGAAAATTAAGTAATTATAATTTTTCAGGAAGGCGTCTGTTTAAAGCTGATCAATCAAACACTAAAAAAACCGACCACTATTTTATGCCAGACACAGTGATAATTCCTATAAATGACCAAGAATTATCTTTGTGTGCTACCTTTGAATATTCAGAATCGGATATAAAGAAAAAAAGAATATGAATCAAATTCATAGTCTCAGTTTACATGAAGGTTAATTTTAGTTTTAAACTAAGGTACAAAATATTATTCGCTCAATTTACATTCTTATTTTACAGATCATTCCTATTGTGCCGTTTATGGACAAGAAAGTAAAGCCACCCAACAAGATGAAATTATTGACAGACTTAATACAGAGATAAAACACTTGAAAGAAACCATTTCATTGTTACATAAGACTTTGGCTGAGAAGGACAAGACACTATCAGAAAAGGACAAATTATTAGCCAAGCAGGACCAAACATTAGCAGAAAAAGACATAGATCTGTTTGAAAAATCAAAACAAATTATTAATATGGACTTGAAAATAACAATTCTTAATGAAACTATAAGAAAAGAAAATTATAAATGTTTTTCTGTAGAAAATGTTCTAAAAATCGAAGACGCCCTTAAATTTTATACTGGATTTCAAAGTAAAGAACGTTTTTTGACCTTTTACAACTTTGTAATGGTGGACTATGATACCGCTTACAATAACTACAAAAATTTAAATTGTCAACCTCCGAAATCAAACCGGAAACGCTCACCCAAAATCAACACTATGAACCAGCTGTTTTTGGTCTTGTCTAGACTACGATGTGGTCTCCTAGAATTTGATCTAGCTTATCGGTCAGGTGTTTCTACTAGTACCATAAGTGGAATATGGAGTTTTTGGATTGCTTATCTTTCAAACAGGCTCGTACAAATTAATATTTGGCCTAGTCGCTCAATAATTTATAAAAGAATGCCTCAGCAATTTAAGGATCTGTATCCAACCACGAGAGTTTTGTTGGACTGCACAGAGATATTTATTGAACGTCCATCCGACTATCAAATCCAAGGTGTCACCTACTCCTCTTACAAATCACACAACACCGCCAAAGGATTAGTTGGGATTGCACCGAATGGATGGATATCGTTTGTGTCAGATCTTTATGGTGGAAGCATATCAGATAAGGAGATCACGATCAAATCTAAAGTTTTAAATTTATTGGAACCTACCGACTCATTAATGGCAGATCGGGGCTTTCTTATCGAAGATGAATGTAAACAACTCGGAATAGCTCTAAATATACCACCGTTTTTGGGGGGTAAACCCAGCTTAAACGAACAAGAAGAAGAAATTACTCGAAAAATAGCTTGTGTAAGAGTGCACGTTGAACGTGTTATTAAACTGGTTAAAGATTATAAAATTTTAAGTGAAAATTTCCCAAATTCAATGTCTGATAAACTAAATGGAATTTGGAAAGTTTGTTGCCATTTGGTAAATTATACTGGTAACCCTTTACTAGAACGAAAAGTGTTATCTGATACCTTAACAACAATAAAATAAGCTTTTTAAGTTTTATCTTTAAACTTTAATTTTTTAATTTGTATAAACTTTGCACATTTTTTTTGGTATTTAACAACTTAAATCTCTTCAATTCTGTATAAGTATCACAGTAATTTTAGCAATTTATAAAATATCACACTGAGATAGGAAATAATTTTTATGTACTTACTACTTAGAATATCACTGCTGCTTTTAGGGTTATATTAAATGTAAAATGTTAAGATCGATAACTACTGTTAAGTTAAAATACACATGACAAGAAGTGATCAAAATAAAACTCGTTTATTTTTGGCAAAATTTCATTAGACCATATTTCCTTATTGAAACTAATTCTTTCTACTATATAATCCTTTCCACTGTAAACTAAAAAGTCACACCATTTTAAGCCAGTTATGGCTAATTGTCCTTGTGCTTGGTAGAAAAATTTGTGGGTTCTTTTTAATTTGATATTGCCATTTCTGTTGGTTAGATAAGGTACATTAAGTAATTCCACTGCCTCCTTTACACTTAAATTTTCTTCTTGGCCCCTAGCTAAAGTCTTAATTTCAAGTAAACCCCATTCATTAACTGAGCTGTCAAATATTAATCTATCCGGTGTTGCACCTAAGTAAGGAATGGCTGGATTCACACAAAATCCCACATCTGCACTATACTTGATTTTAATTTCTGTTGATTGATACATTTTCAATGCTGACTCTTCACATTTTAACCCGTCTTCCATATATTTGGTGCTAATAGTAGTTCCCTTTTTCATTCTTTCTATGAACGCATCATCCACCTGTTTTTTCCTTCTTACAATTTCTCCAAATTTTGATGCTGTTAGCCGTTTACTTCTTTCAATCAACCACACATCAGATTTGGACTGCTTTCTTGTATTTCTCTCTAACTCCCTAGCAACTTCCATAGTTAGTGCAACGTCTTCAAGATAATATAGATCAGTTGAAGTTTATCGTAATTTTAGTGGTAATGATGGATGTTGAATTATGATACCTTCTGACAAGGTTTTAATTTCAGGCATTGCATCTTTAATTAACTGAATAGGTTGACATTCACTTTCAAACAAAATCTCACTAAACATGTTTCCAGGTTCCACTGTTTCAAGATCTTTGGCAAAAGTTCTGAGACTGTCTTCAGACACAGGTATATTAGTGCAGTCAAATTTCAAAAGTCTTTTACAAAATTTGGCTTCTGTTGCCTTTGTTTTCTTGTTTGGGTCATGCTTCGTGAAACAATATTTGGATAATTCACTACTAGATTTTCTGATTTTCCCTGGTTTGTTCCACTCACAAGGCTTTTCTGTACTCGATTTATAAGTGTCGAATATGAAATTATTTTGTAACATGACATTGTCCAATAATACCCAGCTTTACAATAACAAAAAGCTCTTAAAATGTCTCCACTGTAATTTATTTGGGCTGCTACATTGTATTTTTCACGTTTGTATGAAGATTCTACAACTGCTTTCATAGTAATGAAATGCTCTCCATAATTCAATAAAATATCACACACCTTTCCACTCTTAAACATACGGTACCCAGCGGTATAATGCTTTTTCCCATTAGTTTTACTATGGTATGTTAGAATATTCTCTTCTTTGAAGGTAGTTGGGAATTTCCGTAGCTGTTTTGTAAAGTTACCTTTAGGTAATGGTACATTTGATTTCACAAACTCCTTTGGCTTTTTATTATTTGATGAAGTGCCGTGCAAAGGAAACTTTTTCAGAGCATCATTGGAAATTAGTTTGAATGGAGACCTTGTTTCTTGAGTTAATGACGTTGATGAATTTGATATGTCATTACATATTTCCTGCAAATTCAGTACACAGTACTGATTATTAATATTCACTTTTTGAAAGCAAGCTGAGGAGATAGCTCCAAAGGTATAACATTAACCGTAAAACCCTCGCTGTGTCCTTCCTTTGGTAAAGGCGTAGAACTATCCATCGCAAAATATCCCTTAGATTATAAAACATTAACACCACTTTCTTCACTTTAGAAAAACACCTAATAAGTATAAATACCTAAGATTATTTTTCTATTTCAAATCAGTTGAACTCAATCAAAAGAATTTACCTTTGTGCTTTGAAAACTTTGCCATTTCAGTTTAAAAAACCTCTAATCAACCAACGAATTTATCAATAAACGTTTACTAATTCATTAGAATTACAAAAACAAACACCTAGCTATACTAATTTCATAATTCAACCGAACGACGGCGATAATTATACGTCAAGAATGTTTTAAAACGTTTAGCCTTTGCGTAACGTTAAGTAGACGACCGTAGCAGACGAAAATCCTGCAATTTGGGTAGCTTCTCTAGTTAGCCACTTGGTGCCTCTATTTAAGCCGAAAAGGCTAATTAACCAGCTAAGAACTAGTTTTGAGGTGAAGCTATACTGATTAAGATTGGCGTGACTATCCGAATAGATTTTGATAACCTTAACGTGATGCTTCTTTTCCAGACAATAGTTGGCACAGAAGCAGATAGCAGAGCTTTCATAAACATCATAGTTACTTAAAAGGCAGTACATCCCCGCGCCTGTACCAGAATTTGTCTTAGACCCATCGGTAAACTAGACCACCTCACCTCTGGCACCGATGGAAATATTGGACCAGTCGGTGCGGCTTGGAAAGTTAACCTCAAAAGGCTTAAGGATTTACTGTCTGTACTCCTATTTATCCAAAATAACATTTGGCCCTTGTTGATAATATAATCAAGATCTGATTTCCATGTTAATTCTTCGTCAAGGATAACACCGAGTTTAGTTCCAAATACGGAGATACCGTTAAACGATCCCTGAATCCTTATCCGCGTAAAAAGAGTCAGGACCGTCTTGCTATTGTTAACCGTGAGATTGACATCCTTGCACCAGACATCTTCTCATTACATCCTTAAATGTCGTTATGAATTTACCAGTGAAAGTGATGGCGTAACCCAAACATGGCAGGTTTAATCAGAAGATTTACCCTTCCTTTGTTTTGAGTCGGGTTCTGTGGAACCCTTGCCCGAGGGGTTTTCATGTTTCCATAAAGGTCCCACGAGAAAGGAGGAAAGGAAAAAATCACTGACCTTAATCCTCTGTCCGAACGGAAGGCTCGGATACAACGGGTGGCAGCCTGGTGCCCCGAGGGGATCGTTCGCATTTTCCCGGTACCACTCAGCTCTTAGCATGATACCTCACACCTTAGTTAAAGGAAGAAGCAGAGCCTTGATTAACCAGAATGGAGTGTAAACTCTCCATCTATTAAGAAGAGGTTCAAGGCTGCAGTTTACGGAAGGGATGAAAGGTTTTGGTGAAACCCAAAAGAACTCTTTCGTGATCCTGATCAGCTTTTTATTCAGAAAACCTCTGTATGTAAGGGAGGAGTACAGGGTGCTTCTTTTCAAAAGGTAAATTTAATTTTCCCAATCGTGCCCCAACTCATTAAAGTCCATGTTCATCAAGAAATGGTTTATAGTCGGCAATCTTGAAAGTTTTAGGCGAATTATTGTTGCTTCGCCCTCGCGTCAGCAAGTCCGCTGGTTGTTTTTTTCCAAGACAGGGTCGCCATGATCGAGTTCTTGTATTTCTTGTAGACGGTTCGATAGAAACGGTTTTAACTTTTGAGTATACAGTCTGGATCGAATCGGTCCACATTTTCTGTAGGGAGTTTGAGAATTTGGTTTACGCGATTACTTATTCTCGCTCCTAAAAGTGCCCCCATCAATTCCAGACAAGGTAAACATTTTTTTCGCGGGGGCAATCCGAGTCTTTGAAGTTATCATTTTAGTCGTGATTTTTCCGAAAATCCGTGTAGTTCTATATAAGTGATATTTGATTCGCTCTCGTTTGATAGCCAGAATCTTGGTGTCGTGCAATTCCGTGCAGGCGTGAGTCTAGGATCTGCAAAGAGGGGGGCCAATACGAGGTTTGCAATCAAAAACTGTGAAATCTCCTTTCAGAGGTTGCAGTTGAAACTGGAGTGGTTTCTAAAATCTGTAGCAATGTTTTAATATTTAGCAGATATTCTTTACACTAGAAGAGTTGTTGAAGGTTTGTTCTTAACATCTTACCTCTTTGCCTTTCACAACCATATCTCCTGTTCAAGCTCTGAGATCAGAGCTGAAAGATCAGAGTTATCTATTTTAGAAGGTTTTAAAATTTTACCTATCGGATAACGGCCAATATTGGCAGCACTTAAAGAAAACAATGGTAAGAGCTGCTGAAATCTATTACTGAATCTTGACTCAAGTTCTTGAATAATGTAATCTAAGAACGGAATAAACAAAGATAAACAAAGACAAGCTAAAATATTCTTCGGGCGAAATAATTTGGTAGTTTGCACGATTTTGTTGCCTATTGGCTACTTGTTATGCATTTTCATTTCTACTTCAACGCTTCCACAGGTTTTCTTTACTTCCTGGAAGATTTATTAAAAAGATTATATATTTGATTTTCTCATTTCCTTCAAAGTTGTAAGCAAATCTTTAACCCTTTAGTATGCATTCGGCAAATCGAAATTAGATGCTTGCAGCATGCGACTTAAAGGCAGTGTGATACTGAAACAGCGCGGTAAACTTTTTAAACCAACAATAAATTCAGGTTTCTGCGTTGCTAAACAAAGCTTACAGCTTTATTTGATACATTGGAATCCCTAGAATTATTTAGTTCATCAAGCACTTCCAAAATAAAAGAATACCATTCGTTGAATACGATTATCGAATCATTCCGTTCAAGCCAACGTGTTTCACAATAAGGCTTTAGACTTTGTTTTCTGACGAACTATGAATAATATATGTTAACAAATCTACCTTTGAACTGTACATGCTTTGGACCATTAAAGCAGTGTGTGTATAAGGCTATCGGCTGTTCTTTTTCAATAAGAACGCATGGGTCATCAGGATAAACGGCATGTAGCAGCGACGTTACGGAGACTCGGATACGAAGCTCTAAACCAGACGTCTGACAAGCTCTGTGAAGGGTGCATCTACGGCAAGATGACTAGGCACAGTTTCGGTACTCGTTTGGAGAAGGCTACGAAACCAGGTGAAAGGATCCATTCAGATCTCTGGGGACCATCACCGACACCGTCCATGAAGGGAAAGAATTACTACCTCCTATTCAAAGACGAGTATTCCAGTGTTCGAGCCGTATATTTCCTAACGAAGAGATTCGAAGTCGTCAACTGTTTCAAAGATTTGCTTGCCTTTTGCCGAACCCGCAATCACACAGTACAAGAGCTAGTCATGGACAATGGAACTGAATATGTCAACGAAGAATTCCGTGAATGGACTTCTCAAGAAGGTCTACATCACCGCAAGTCCATGCCATACACGCCCGAACAGAACGGCGTCGCTGAACGAAAAAATCGTACGATCATGGAGTCTGTAAGGGCCATGTTGCATTCCAGATCGAACCTACCACCGAAACTCTGGGCTGAAGCGGTGAACACGGCCGTCTATGTCCTGAACCGAACAGCACCTACATGCATTGCTGGGAAGACACCATTCGAATTGTGGTCAGGGAAGACAAATCCATCGATCCAGCATCTGCGAGTCTTTGGCACTGAGTGCTTTGTCCGCATACCAAAAGAGAAGCGGAAGAAGCTGTCTCGGAAGGCGTATAAAGGTTTACTGGTTGGCTATGAAGACAATGCAGACGGATATCGAGTTTTTGTTCCAGAGCTGAACTATGTCCTAAGATATCGAGATGTTAAATTCAATCCCGAGACGTGCGTTCCTGATTCCTGGATTCCTGTCTCTGAGGAGTTGTCCAGCCAGAGCGAGCAATTGACCGACGATTTGGTTTGCGAAAACCGGCCAACCAGAGCCACCAACTCATCAAAAGACGGACCAACCACAGCCACTAATGCACCATCAGGCATACCAACCATAGCTGCCGACTACTCAAACGACGAGACAACCAAATCCGTCGAAGCGTCGGAAGACTTGGCAACAGTTTCTGACGAAATTTCAGACAACCGCTCTGAGAAGAGTGGTCCGGTACTCAGAGATCGTTCAACGCTCAAGAGAGTTCAGCTATTCCATACCTGTCATCCAGGAAATAAAGCTTTCCTGATATGTGATACCTTACCACAGACTGCAAGAGAAGCACGTTCAAGCAGCGAATCCATAGAATGGCAGAAGGCAATGTCAGATGAGCTTTCAGCAATGAAGAAACACGATGTCTACGAGATGGTCGATCCTCCGCCTGGTCGGAAAATCGTCGGAAATCGTGCGATTTTTCGTAGGAAGAATGATGAAGATGGTACTGTCATAAAATATAAAGCCCGGCTCATAGCAAAAAGCTACACACCACGAGAAGGTATCGACTACGACGAGATTTTCCCACCAGTTGCTCGCTTCGAGACGCTACGAATTTTTCTCAGTCTGGTTGCCAAGGAAAATCTTATTCTAAGACAATTCGACGTAAAGACTGCATTTCTTCACCGAAAACTATTCGAAGAAATCAACCTGTGCCAGGTTTCGACGACGGTAGCGGACGAGTCTGGAAGTAACGGAAGTCTTTACGGTCTCAAGCAATCTCCACGATGCTGGAACGAGCGAATGGACAAGTTCCTACGTAACCATGGATTCAAAAGCGCTGATGAAGATCGATGACTATATATCCTGCCAACCAATGACGCTTTCTTGGTCCTCATCCTATACGTTGATGATGGTCTGATCGCTGGCAGTACAATTGAAGCGGTAGACGACTTCCTCCTAAATTTCAGTGAAGAATTCGAAATCCTCACAGGAAGAGCATCAACCTACCTTGGCCTGAAAATCGATACGTTGGAAGACGGATCCATATTTCTCCACCAGAGCGCCTTAGTCGAAAATGTCTTAGAGAGGTTCAAAATGCAAGACTGCAAACCAGTAAAAACTCCCACCGGCAGTCCAGACACGACCGATCAGAGTCAAGAGTGTTTCGAGTCAACGACCATCTACGCCTCAGCCATCGGAAGTCTCAGATACGCAGCCACAGGAACACGACCTGATATAGAATACGCTGTCAATCGAGCATCTCAAGCCATGGCCAATCCCACACTCGCTGACTGGAACTGGGTTAAAAGAATCTTTCGATATCTCAGAGGGACCACAACACTTGGTCTCCTATTCAAGGCAGGCGACTCCATGACGACAAACCCTTACAGCGACGCTGACTATGCTGGCTGCGAAAAGACGAGACGTTCAACGTCTGGAGTCGTATGCCTAATTGGTACAACTCCAGTCATTTGGGCGAGCAGGAAGCAACAATCCGTTGCCCTATCAATCACAGAGGCCGAGCTGGTAGCTGCCACCGAAGCAGTGAAGGATGTCGTCTGGATTGAACGGGTTAAGTCATTCCTGGGTGTCGTAGACGATAATGTCCCGACATTACGAGTCGACAACGCCGGAGCCATCAAACTCATAAAATATGCAGAGTTTCACCGTCGAACGAAACACATTAGTATTCGTCAATACTACGTTCGTGAACTGGTTGAAGAGGGCATCATCAACGTCATGTATGTCCCAAGTGAAGAACAACTAGCGGACATATTCACCAAGTCTCTGTCCGCAGAAGTCTTCATTCGTCTTCGTCAAAAACTCAACCTACGTTACCTTGAAAAAGTCTTCATCGAGGGCGAGTGTTGAAGATAAGAAACGATATCGGCTTTTTCCGTTTCGTTTTTTAACAGGTTAAAATTTTAAATGTAAATAAGATAATTTTTTAAATTTTTGCTAATCTTGTTTACTTTTTTTTAACCTAATATATATATATATATATATATATATATATATCCGCTAAACAGTTGTGTGTCATATATTCTGTCATTCCATCTTGTACAGTATTCATTATTAATATGTTTTTATTAATAAACGTTTGTTATTTTAATTAATATATCATGACTTCCTACTAGTTCGTCAGTTTAGTGTAGTGTAGGCTTTGCTGTTATCATTGGTATTTAAAAAACTCCAATAAATAGGCTCGCATTTAACACTCATGGGTCCAAACACACTGTTATTTCTCCATTTGGTTTAGTAGCCACCACTATGGGGTGTACCCAGTCTGTTGGTTCAATCACGGGTACAATGACACCCAGTTTTTCCATTCTTGTTAATTCCATCTTTAATTTCGGTTTAAGTTTTTGTGGAATATAATAGGGGGGTAATATATGTGGAACTGCGCCTGGTTTGAGTCGCAACGTATGTTTCTCAGGTAACTTTCCCATTGAATCAAAGAAGTCGTTGTACTCCTGTAGTAAGTCTTGCGGTTTTTGGCCAGATCTGGAAGGTGACGATAATAGTCGTGCCTCTCTGAGGTTTAATTGAACTTGTGGAAATGACACTCTATCCGATGCAGGTTTCTGAACTGACTGTACCACATCCAATGTATAATGTGGTTTGACTTGGTTAACTGTACTATGTGGTAAACGTGCAATTAGGCTTAGTTGTAAAGCCACTGTACCACCTATTATGGGTATATTGTCCTGCCGTATGATGTGGAACAAAGTCGGAAATGTAGCGACTGTTGATAAACAGGGCAATATAGCTGTACCGATAACATCAATCCTGTGACCGGAATAAGCTTTAATAGCATCTCTCGTTTCTTGTAGTTGTTGATCTGTTGATATAGTCCGGAATAGAAACTCCGGTAACACATTGACTTGGGCCCCTGTATCTATCTTGAAAATTATAGCTTGACCTGCCACATATAATCTAGCTGTCCATGGATCATCTGGTACCTGATCTTGCCACGAAGTAAGCGAATGGATTTTGTGTACCGTGAGGCTATATAGGTGTAGGAAAGGATCTCTCTCATGGTAAGTAAGGCCGCCATAGTCAGTTTCATTTGGTACCTGAGTCAAATGGTCCACTGGATGGTACGTAGACGTATGGGAAAGTTCATACTGTGGTGGTGATATATATAGATGTGAAGATTGATATTGATTCAAGGGTAGATATTGTTCCAATGTATTTACTGCACGACAAGTAGCCATGAAATGGTTCAAGCCTCCGCAACCGCGACAACGTTGGCCTCTAGCTGGGAAAGTTTGTGGAGGTCTATGTGAACGGTTACAACGTAGACATCTGCTGGTAGTTGAATTAGAACGGAGGGCGTTATTTGGGCATTGCCAAGGTCTAGGATATGTAATGCGAGAAGTATCACTGTATGCCCGTGGTCGAAAGTAATCTTGTCGAGGTGGGTGTGTCCGATCATTAGTACGAGCTGTTTTGTGTCGAAGTAGTGCATCCACCGAAGTGGGCATCTCTATAGTCGAGTTACTGGTTGCACTAAAAGATTGAGATTGTGTATTTGCTGTTTCGTGAGTTTTACACAAGGATGTAGCCAATTGTAACGTTAGAGTCGGTTGTTGCAATAGTTTCTTTCTGAGTTCCGCATCCTGGATTCCAATAGTAATGACTGTGGCAATAATGGAGTCCTGAAGATATCCCCACTCGCACCCATCTGCCAGAGTCTGTAACTTCAACAAAAAGTCATCAATAGGTTGTTGCGGAGCCTGCGTTGTAGTCAAAAACTTGTATCGAGTGTATGTGAAATTGTGGTATGGTTTATAGTGAGAATCAAAAGCAGTAAAGATCTCGCCTAAGGTCCTGTCTACTGGTGCACTTTGAAATGGGAGAGTTCGGTATAACTTCAAACCATCATCGCCCACCACGTGTAAGAAAATATCATGTAATTGTGGAGTATCTGCCTCCCCCGTCAATTTCGCCGCTGCCGCAAAAATATGATACTTTTCTTTATAAAACTGCCATGATTCCGCCGGATTCGAGCCAAGAACCAATTCCGTTGGATACTTGATATGCGCCATGAGGTCGACAAGGCTTAAATTGACGGCCTTGGACTCCAATCGCACCAAAAGTTCAGGAAACAAAATAAATCAACACCGCGGCGATGGAAAAAGTTCGACAACTTCTGGCACCATTATGTTATTTAAATAAACTATCGAATTAAATAAATAAGTACTTTTTATTAGTTAAAACATATGGTCATGATAATGACTGGTTTGCGTGATAGCTACAACATAATAATCTAGGTCTTAATTCTTAGAAAGTCATGACACCGGAAGCGCCCCTGGTGGATTAATCTCACATAATAATGTAAACAATATATAACAATATTACACACTGTAATTCTGCTGTAAAGCAGCTGCTATTTAGCTGTATTTAGACTTCAACAAAACTGTAGTGAAGTTACTTTTTTGCTGCTGTAGTCTGTAAATCGCAGACTCCAAAGTGGCTGAAATCACTTTTCAGCCAAATAACAGTTCCCTTAAAACTATTACAGATTATAAAAGAATGTTTTTGGCAGTATGTAATACGACTGTCCTGCAGCCATGAAATTTTTGTAAGTGTAGGCTAGATGAACGTCTTCAAGATAGTGCTACGGCGGGAATCACCTTAGATTTAGCCGATTTTCACGAGTTATTCCGAATGAATGACGAAATTCTAGCTTTCTTCGAGAAGGACGACACCCCAGGATCATCGTGCTTTTTCAGCAGTTCCGAGACGAAACGTATTGAACTAAGAAAGTATCAGAATCGAAAAAAAATTGGATATCCGGGAGATGATTCTGGGGTACGGAGAATTGTACGGAAAGTTATTCCCAACCAAAAAGGGTTTCGCTATTGGTTACGCTCTCACCAAAGTGCTAATGGATATGTTTAAAGACGTTGTAACTTACCTAAATGAAGCAAATAGGATGCATGACCTCTTAAAGGACAGTATTTGGGAACAGTTGCGTGTTAATATCCGCAAGTGTTGCTACGGTTGCACCGTGGACTATCCATCACAGACTCAACACAACTGTCTAAAGAAGTGGGATATGTGGGTTTCTATGAACTAGGACACTGCGATTAGAAATCTGGACTATATTGAGATTTATAAATTTTTTACTTTAAAACTTTTTAAATGATGAGTTTTGTAAATGCATAGGCGCTAGAACAGTCTGTAACGCTTAACAACTTTTGTAAATAAAAACCAGTTGATTTGGGAAAAATGTGTCATTCTTTAAAATGGATTTCAGGTTTGAACATCCTTTAAACGATCTGATCGCAGGTGCGACTCAGTGTTTGAAATCCTTTTTCGAGAATAGTCTTAACAAATATAAAGATACGTGTATTTCACTCCCACCAGAGATATATCAACCCAAACGGTTTAAATCAGTATTAGATGATTTAACCACTGTTGAATTTCACGAAAGATTATAAGATGTGAAAATTTTAGATCCAAATATCAAGAATTTTATTATGCTTGAAGATTTACTTTTTGAAATATTAAATAACAAGGACGTAACGAATCTGTTTATAAAAACATGTCGCTATTATCCTGGGAAGGAAATTAGAACAATAAATTTAAATGCGCACTATATGATCATTTTCAAGAAAATCGGCGAAATTTCATTTGGCTAGACAGATTTCCTCAACTAACAGTAAATACGTCATCGATGCCTTTCATCAAGCAATTGCTAGAGACTTTGGGTATTTATGGGTGGATTTGAAAGCAACTACGTCAGATGATCACAGACTACGAACCGGTCTTACACCAGGAGAAGAAGTTGCCTTCTTTCTCCCAAAATGAAGATAATTCATAATCATAAAGAGTTTTTTAAAATATCTGTCTAAGTGTAATTCAGAAAAGGCGCCATGAAATATAAAGGTCGGGGATGGTTAACTTTTATTCAATAGATAAAGCTCTCAAAATTATTCGTAAAACGTTTTGATCAAGTAATTTATATTTCTGTATTATCCGATTAATTTTTTGATAAATTTGTCAAATTAATCGTAAAAACGACGTTTTTTTCGATAAAAAGCTCAAATTTTACGAATAATACATGTTTTTTAATCATTTTCCGAAATATTAACCAGTGAATTTCTTTGTTTACATCTTTTCCCAGAAAAAAATCAATTTAAACATGGATAATGCTTAACCGTCGCCGACCTCTAATCAAATACGCTAATGACGACGCGATTAAAGCTATTGTGACCAATACCATCTTAAAACAGGGGAAAAGATACTAATACCAAAGGGTTGTTTTTAACCGTAACTCTTAGCACCACTTAATTCAGTTGTGAGCTATTTATAAAGGCTAGAAAGATGATCCTATATTTCCCGAAGACGTTTATCGACGACTCAATTCACAAACGAAACTTGACGAAAACGGTTTTAAGTAATCATAAACTTAACCACTCACAAAAAGTGAAGTTGTACAACTATTTATTACAACGTAACAAAAGAAATAAGAAGGCGAAAATCGTTGAAGAACTTAAAAGAAAGAGACTGGTATTCGGGAATAGCTATCGCGATACCAGATTCACATCCTAAACCCGTAATTGCCTTGTATAAGTGGATTGAATGAAACAGTAAAATTGAAAGGTCTACCACTGGTGTAACGTTAAAAGGAACCACCTATGGATTGCATTGCAAAGGATGAAAAAATTAGCGAATAAGTAGATTAGGCCATTAAGAAAAGTGTTAAAAAAGCTTAACCCTAAACAAATTTGAAGACAATTAAAAAACTTACAAATAGCTCGTAACGATAGGTCTTCGAGCAAACAATAAGACGCGAAACTCGGGCCAAATAGATCTTCGAGTGTAACACTAAATTAAGTTAAATAAATTAGCCAAAAATTCCAACGGTAGAGCGACTTCGTCCTATTTGAGACTCATCAGTACCGTGAGGGAAATCTGGCTTGCGAAGTTGCGACAATTAATCCGAAAAGATAAACTAAGCCTAAACATTAAAAATTTCAAAACGAGTTGCGTAGCAACGGAAAGCCGAAAAGGGGGAGGGTGGTGGAGAATAGTATATAATAGTATCTAATAGTGAACTTATTTATAATGAACGTCCTATAATTACATCTAATATCATGGACATTTGGCACGAATCAGTTAAAGGATACAGTACCAAACCGAAACACGAAATTGTTGGATTGGATGAATTTTTGACAAAGGAAAATGTACCCAAATCACTTGTAAAAAATAAATACCCCTTTGATTATGTACCTATTAGTTCACCAGAGAAGGTGCACGATGATTCTCCACCAAGTCCGGAATCTATTTATGGCAATGGAATTGAGTTGGATAAATTTTAAATAAAGAATATTATACCCTATATCAGGTTTCAGTTCTTTCATTTACCAATCACACCTCAACATGGAAGGAAGCAACGATCCTACTCCGTCTGGGTTGATCAAATCTTTATCGTTATCATACTTAAAATCGTCAAAAGGTATTACGGCGTTTTTGTTATTATCGTTTTTGATCTAATTTATTTCGCGTACTGGTATTACGAACGGGATTCACGTTTCCATCATCTTCAAAGTCCCGAACAGCACGTAGTGTGGTGATCTGGTCGAATGTCAGGAAAGAACATTTGAAATAACTTACTAACTAGATGTGCGTTTTGATGACCATCACCATCTTGGACCGCTGTTCACGGCTATAACGAGGCATACTTAATTACTGAAATACGCTGAGATAATGATTTTAATATCGGTGAGGGAGCTTAGGGAGATTCAGTTGCCATAAATTAGACATATTTGTAGATTTCTTACAACCTCTTTTTCTGAAATTTATCTCAAAATTAACTAAAAATAAAAAAATAGTTTATAAAACGTTAATTTACCAACATTTTAATTTAGAAATGTGGATTTTTTAATTGGTTGTGAAAAGGCTCAGGCCACCTACTACCACCTATTATTTTTCGTGACCTAATATCTCAGTGACAAATTGAACTATTCTGACCAAACACATAACATTAAAGGTTTTCTAGAATGCTCTACAACTTATTCATTGGCTCTTTTGGTATACCACCCAGCGTTAAAAAATTAATTTTAAAACCGTGAAAAATGACACGATTTTGATGAAATTTACAAATAACAACGACCTTCCCGTATAATGCAAAAGGCTTCGGGCGATCAGATTACAACACCTTGTATAGAAAGAAAAGCCGTAAAGGCTTAGTTTTTTTTTGAGTGATGACTCTGATACTTAAAACTCGGAACAACTCTTTCTGCGTCGATTTTGTAAGTTTTCTCCCCACTGGCTTAAGGGGTTTTCCCTTCCATAAAAACTTGTTGACGTTAACTGTAATAGTTAGCGTAGGGAGCTGTGGGCTCGCGTGGCATGATGGGTTTGCTACCACCCTCCTAAGCATTGTCATCCGGCCACCTGAAATAATGGCTTTAACAGTCGCTTGATAACTTGGGCCTAGTTGATTATTATTATTATTATTAAAATTAATTATAACTTATCGAAAAACTTTTTTTAACATTTAATATTTATTACATAGATTAAACCATTTCAATTATTTTAATAATAAACCAGAATAAATATTAAAACCTTCGTTACTCTTTTTAAAATAAACCACCTTTTATTAACCCAAAAATAATAAAAGGCAATCCTCTCGGAAACCTGGAGGGAAAGTGCTCAAAATGCATAAAGATTGATTGATTCGCATTAATGGTTATGGATAAGCCCGATATTTTAAGAAAGATCTGTCGGTCTGCAGTTCGTGATTAATACGCCTAAACCACCAATGCGAAAGCATCGATTTTGTTGTCCCAAATAAGGAGATATCATCAAATAATTTCTTATCCATTTAAAAGTAAACGGAACAAGAACCATCTTATTGGGAATAACCGTAACATCAATTTATCTGCACCAGCATTCTACTGACGCAAGAGCCCTGCTTTCTAAATCGCTTATGGTGTTGGTGAACTTTCCCTTGAAGATAAGGGCGATATCGTCAGCATAGCCAAAGCCGCGGCACCAACCTCTGTTTAGCATCACCAATAATACATCCACAACCATACACCAAGATCATTTTTTAAGTTTCGTTTTTGAAGTTTAGCTTTTAAAGTTTCGTTTTTAATTAAATTAGTCACCAAGTTAAAAGATCCTATCAAGTTGTGAAATGTAATTTTTTTCTCATCGAGACATGAAAAAACAGTCGCTACCATAGCTGCAATACCAGGTACACCAAAAATATCTTATTAATATTCAATATAGTAATACAAAATTAGGAAGTCTTTAGTATTTTAGTATCAACAAAAGGCTTTTTCAAATATTCCAAAAAATTAAAATTAGTGTTAAGTCGAGTTTTTACCTGGTTTTTGGAACTAAAGTTGCGAAGCAATTAAGTGATAACTGAGTTTCTAACTTAAAGGTAGTGACAAAATATTAGATTTTTTTATTATCTTAAGATGAAATGATAAACGAGTGGCCTTAAAAATGTGTAGTTAAAGTTTTAGTGTCAAGCCTTGAAAAGTTACAATGATTTTGAATAGTATCATAAGAAATTTTAAATGAGTTCCTAGCTTAAAAATGTGATACTGTGATTTTTTTAAGTTATAAATAAACTTTTAAGTTCCTTTATTTCACGTTCAAATTGAATCCGCACCGAAACAATATATCTCGTAGTTTGTTCTTCTTCAAGGGATAATTGTGTTTCCCATTAAGGAAAGGTGAAATGTTAAGAGAAACACCTTTTTCAGCTAGCAAATTCTGGATCAAAAGGCACGATATGACATAACACTGTCACCTTACTCAAGCAAATTTAATAAACCACTCTTAGCAGTTAATTCGACATCAGATTCTCTACCAGGAGCCAAGGGAGAAATAAATGAAATAAATCCATTCGGTGTTATTCCTATTAACCCTTTGGCAGTATTGTGTAATTTGAGTTAGTGTCACATTGCGTATTATAATCAGCTGTAGTTTCAATAAAAAAGTTCCGTGCAGTCAATCAAGATCCTCGTCGTTGGGAATTTATCTTTAAATTCCGGGGGCATATGCAAATTAATAACATTTCTGGAAGGCCAAATCGGAATTTTTGTTAATTTTTTGTGTAGTAAATCTATTGAAGTTTTTACGCTTCAATGATAATAGCAGCTTCCACACAAGATGAAAATGAATTAAGACGGAGTCAACATTTTAAAACGATAAATCAAGTTTATTTAAGATGAAACATAATACGAACTGAAGCAAGGTTACATTTTGCATGGCGGTTTTTATACTGAAAATGTAACCATTAAAAAACATGGAAGAATATAACGTTATCGGTGCGACAAATAGAATATGCTTTAAAAAATATATTTACACAATAGAAAGATTTTTTTGTTTACACATCGCATATCTTTATCGCTTCCCAATTTTCTTCAACAAAATCCAGCCAGGTTGTGACGTAATTGCTGACGGTTGTAGATGATACTTGAAACCTGTACGCTAGATCTTGGATCAACAATCCCACACGTAACTTACACAAAGTTAAAAATAACTGTTCCTTAAAAGGCAGAGTCCACCCAATGCCCTTGATGTTTAAATATGTTTTGCATTTTAATTTTAAATATCCACAAATTTTCGATCATCTTGTAAAATAACTTAATAAAAGTACTCTAATAACCCAATATGAATTTTGTCGAAAATTTTGGTTTTCTTAATCACCCTATACAGGGTGCTACTGATAAGCATGTCAAAAGTGACGTGTTTTTTGGGTAATATTGAGTCGAAAATGTCTAATACATTGCTTCCTAGTAATTGGCCCTAAAAATTGGCCTCCAAAACGTCGAATAACAGGCAAATGGCCATTTTCTATTATTCCTTGGACCCAATTGTTTCTATTCACTACGCATTTTTTATTTTCAAAAATGATAAGAAAACGATCAATAGTGTGTAAATTACATTTTACGTAAAACAAAGGTGTTTCAAACTGTCACCGTTGTTTAAATGCAAGTTTCTAATTGAATTGGGATCATTTTATTCTTCAAATGTTTTGAAACACGAACAAATTTCCAAATTTCTTCAAAATGACCAGCTACAAATGATTCTTGAACCTATTCGAAGATTCCAAGCGTGTTAAGGATAGTTTCACAGGCATCAATTATTCGTTATCGCAGGTCATCAATGTAGCGAACGAAGTGTTTAATGTGTCCCCGGAGATAAATCGGGATATCGGTCGGACCACGCAACAGCGCCATTTGAACAATCCATCTTAAAGAAAACGTCGCATCAAGTTGAGCTCTTAAGCTGCCCCTATAGGGTCAGTAAAGTACAAAGAAACAAATGTTGAAATAATAAAACCCTGTATACATCCATGGGCAACTCCCGTAATATTAGTGTAACAGAAATGTGGGAAGATTAGATTTTGTGTAGACTATAGAAAGTTGAATAAAAAAATTCGGAAAAGATACTCTTTCTGCGTTGAGTTTGCAAGTTCTCTCCCCATTGGTTTAAGGGGTTTTTCCCCGAGCTCTACGGTTTACCTATCCATAAAAACTTGTTGAGGTTAACGGTAATAGTTAGTGTAGGGAGCTGTTGACTCGCGTGGCGTATAGGGCTTGCCACCACCCTCCTACGCATTGTAACCCGGCCACCTGAATTAATAGCTTTAAATGTCACTTGATTACTTAGCCCTAAGGTGATGCCTTGGTATTAGCCTAGCTGATTATTATTACTATTATTAAATCGAGATTCATTGAAATAACGCTTCGAAAACAGCTTTTGTCACAGAATCCAAAAAATACCAATTTAATGTAATGTCATTCCAATGATTGGTGAGCAGTGTTTCTTTCAGAAACTTTTCTCCGGGGGGCTTCCCAGACATTCGGGGGTGCGGATATCCAGTGCATGTAGCGAGCCCGTGTCGACAAAGGGGGGGGGGGTGGGGTTCCGGGCCCAGACTCCCTTTGGGCCTACCTTCGACTATACATAGTTTTCACCCCTTCTCGACCCCCTTAACATTCAAATACTTCGCCCCCCCCCCCTTGTCGAATTTCTGGCTAAGCCGTTGTAGCTAACGCGCTCCCACAACACATAATTTAACAAATGGATGGGAAATTCAATTTACGTATAGTGTTTTAATAAAAGTGGAGATCTGCGTGTTACTTAATCCGTATTAAAACTTTCTCAGTACAACAAAAACTGACTTTTAATCTAAGCCGAAAAAGGGTCTTTGATGAGTTAAAACAATTTCTTAAAACGTTCAAAACTAAATATTCAAAAGAGTTCAGTAACTGGTTACTGGTTAGACAAATCGTATCCGCCGCACTTTCTTCGATGCATAGAAGTCCACTGTCTTTTCAAGAAAATCATCAGTTGGAACCTCAGCTCCCTCATTCTTATCAGCATACAATGCATCAGGGTTTCAGGTACCATTCTGTTTCTAGATTTATTCAGTACTCTATTCATTGTACTGAAAGATCTTTCCACTGAGGCTGTCGTAACGGGAATCACGAGTAGTATTTCGCAAAGCTTTAGTAATTCGCAATATCCAACGTCTGCTTCCAAAATTTTAACTATTGGGTTATCCTTAGCTTTGTTAGTTCAGCTGTCGGTCATGGACTTAACAAAATTTTTTAAAGATTTCAGGTCTGCGAGTACAGCTTCTGCATTAAGCATAGGAAAGTAACCACAAAATATATTCACATCTAGGTCTCGTTAAGCTAGTAAGGACTGAAAGGATTCAAAGTGACTTGCAAATAACATTATATCAACAGATTTGTCGTTAAACCTGTGTTCAATTTCTTTGAGTACACTTTAACCCCTTTGAATGTTTTCTTTGGATCTTCATCTGCAAATCAGACATACTCTCCTAGGCCTAGCACCTAACCAAACCGAATAAACTCTCTTAACATAATTTGGTATTTCTATAATAAATAAAATATTGTGTTATGGCCAGTGGGGAAGTAATTTTCGAGTCACTTCTCTTAGATGATAATAATCAACAAAAAAGTAACGAAAACGGTGAAATTTATTGTTTTGGTCATATAAATGTTAAGTTTCTTTTTTTGGTTGATACTTGGAAATATCTTTGTTCAAAAAATACTATCAAATAGCTGACTATAATGTTGACTTTCTCTTGATCTGTAGAACAAAGTTGAAAATAATGGCTTTCGTTCAGATTGAATAAAAAACATCACTATCATTAAATAACTATATTGGTTAGAGAGTTGGGGAGGTACGTCTACATGAGTACACTACATATTGGTTGTCAGCTCTTAATCTTTCTTTACAAAAAAAAATTCAACCAGAGTTTTCAACAGTACTGTGGAGGAACAACTGGTTTTACTTGATATCGTCATTATTATTGTTAATATAACAGATGAATGACAACTAACAACGTTTAGTGAAGAACAATCGATTGCCTATGGACTTTTGAGTTACGAACCAGTAGCATCAACATCATTTGCTTCTATAGGTTTATCTCTCCAAGATAAATCATGTAACTAATCTTCTCTTGATCATCCTCTTCAAGAAGATTCTCATAAATCTCCTCAGTCTCCTACAGAGAAGCCTGGTAAATCCAGATAATCAATTTCAATAAAAGTCAAGTATCTAAATAAAACTTAAATTTAGGGTTCACCCCGAGAGAGACCAAATTTCTTTGGGAAAAGTATGAAGCCTATATGCGCATGGCTGGTCCTTTAAAAAAAATCCAAAAACAAAAAGGTTATGTGGAATGAAATTTCTAATAACCTTGAAGAAATGTTGGGTAGTCAATAGACGGGCGAGCAATGTGCCACAAGGTATAAAACTGTTTTGAAAAGCAAGAAAATAAATAATGGCAACAATAAAAAATCTGGTTCCGTGAGGAAAGATATAGAATTTAAAGGAGAGTTAGCTAAAATAGCAGCTCAAGATGATAGTGTAGAACCCGAATTCTTAGGGGGTTACAAAAGTTCAAGTAGTATATAAAAGGCGAAGTGAGCAATCTAAAAATTAAAGACCTAAAAAGAAGAAATTTAAATTTGAAACTGTTCATGAAACTATTAAAAATCTATGAAATGAAAGAAGCTGCTAAAGACAGACGCGACAAAGATAAGATGGACCTTCTAAAAGAACTTTTTCAAAATACAAGTGAGAAGTAATTAGAAATATTAAGTTAGTTTAATGTTAATGCCCATTTGTCTTTTTTAATTGAGGTTTTGGTGTTCCTATTTTACATTTTACAAAAGCGATAATTGTACAATTTTTGGCCTACAGTCAGAGGACGAGAATCCGGAAAAGGTTTCAACAAGCATCCCCTCAAGAGATAAGCGGCATCACCAATGATGTGGTAGTCATTACCGCATATTTGTGGCAGTTCTTTCTCAATGAATGAGAGCTTCAAAACTCTAGAGTCATGAATTTTACTAGGGATACTAGTAAATACATAAATTTTCGGTTTGAATCACAGATTCCTTGTAATGTTAACGATGTCATATCGTGTCTATTGGTGTAGTTTGATATAATTATATTGGCTGGAGTTCTTATATTTATATAATCCGTCAATACAACCAATAACACCGGGGAAACCAGCCACCTATAAGAAAGGTTGATAATAATTTAGTATTTACAATTTGGAAAAGAAATCACATCACCTCTTTAAAACGTTCTTCAATCTTTTGTTTTTCTTCTCTGGTCCTTGGACATTTTATCACTGTTCGGGCTATGTGTACAAAAAAGTCCAACACCGGCATCAGAATACTAAAGAAGGAACTTTCTGAAATACCGAAACGTCCAGCTGCATCAGGGATGCAACACTTATTTCCAACAAACCTAATATTATACCAAAAAGTTAGCAAAGTAATAATATTTCTGAAACACTGTAAAGACAGAAAACATACCAAAGAAAAGATAACATGTGTGTCTCCGATGAAATAGCTGGGCGACCACCATGGTTCAATTGTTTGGGGAAGAATTCCGATTCCTCAAAACGTTGACTTAAAATGTCATAACTACTCCTGCTTAAACGAAAGTTTCTTCTAAACTGAAATTGCGAACGTAATATTACAAATGGTATAATCGAATCTAGCATAAACAATGCTATTCATATATTATGAAATTATATAAATGTTATTACGTGAAGTAATGGTAGTAGTTAACTTTCTTCATTCATAGACAACATTTCCTTTATAATTTACGATTTTTGGACGTTTTGTTTTAATTTGTAATAGCTCTGAAATCTCATCAGAACTGTCCGATGAAGAGTGAAGGAACAAATATGCTGCTCATTTTTTTGTTAGCGGCCATTTTTTAAATAACTTTTACTGTTTTTTCTTTGGTTCCCTCCGACTCTTAAGTTGGGGCAGCTGGGAGCACTCTGGGAGGGAGTACCTTGGTCAATGGAAGACGTTCCTCCCTTCCCAATGGAAAACGCTATCAGTCAGCACTCACCGTTGGGAATGAGATTCGGGGAGCGCTCAACCCGTTTTTTCCCCTCCCCTTCAAACCGTTGAAACCAAAACCAATATTTTGTTCTCCCGATTTCCGAAGTTAGTCACTCACACGTCGCGTCGAAGGACGATGGTTTCAGAAGATCGGAATAGAGTGGACGAGCGTTGACAGTTACAGAGTAATAGTCGGAGACACGGAGTTGGCGTATTTCGCTCCACTCGCGAGACAGAGTCGCGACGCGGATTTCAAAACCTTTCGCGACGGGCTCGTGGGCCAAGGATTGAGGGTTCTCCTTTCAAGTTTCAACTCCAACTTCTGAGCCTCTTCTTTGATATGATATGAACATATTATGATGGCATCAAATTATTCAAGTTTGAAGACTTCGAACATATTTCACAAAATGATGGAAGATAGTTTAAAGAAACGAGATTCAGAATCAACATCAAAGTCAGCAAGTACCTTGAAGTTCTCAACAGACTCATTCATAGCTAACACTACTGCTAATGCAAGATTAGGAAATATGTTCAAGTTGGGTGACTTGGGTCACCGATCAAGATCAGTGCACTCCAGACCATCAGACGTCCCAGAAGAAATAATTGAACCAGAAAACGCTGCTGACATTTTAGCGGCTGAAGAAGATGGAACTAAATTGAAAGATTTTTGGAATGATCAAATTTTTTCCCTCAAAGTCATGGTCAAAGTAGTCTTTCAGAATTATTTGACAGTGGCAAAGAGCTGAGCAAAAGTCAAGGTTCTTTTGGGAGTCTCGGGAGTGAGTCTAAAGAATCTGTACAAGTTATAGTTTCACCTAATGGCAAGGTTAATATTATCAAAGATAAAGAACAAGCCGCGCCTTCACGATTACCCAGTTCAAACAGTCAATATCACGATTCAAGACTAACACTTAAGACGTCAAAAGTTAATGTAGAAGATGAAAATATCATTGCTCTTAGAGAGTACAGTACTAACTTTCATTCAACTAATCTTGGGAAAAGATTTCAACGTCATTATGAGTACCGGGGTCATGTTATTGATGCCAACAACGCTATAAAATAACCCTTATTAACACGTAAATATTGCCAAAAGGATTACCGGTCAAGTGATAAAAACACAGTCAGTAACTTCAAGCGTCACATTGAGGTAAATATTTACTTGTAACACGGCTACTGCTTACCCAACAAATTTGAATATTGAATTTAAATTTCTTTATCAGACACAACATCCCGAAGCAACCTGGATTGAAGTAAAGCGCTAAAGTCGAAGTTTCTAGACTTGTGTCAATTAAGAACTTCACAGTCTCAAAAGTGACTAAACTAACTTCGCATGACATGCTACAAAAGCGCTACAGAAGAGCCGTTCTTGATTTAATTGCTCTCGACAATTTGCGTTTAAGTGTTACCCTGGGTATAGGGTTCAAAATGTTAATAAATCTTTTAAATCCCGCCATCAATACCCTATCAAGAAATTGTATCAGCCGTGATCTGGAACGTGAATTCAACCAAAATTATTTTCAAAATTTAAAGAAATGTTTTGTTGGTATTGAGAATGGTGGAATCCACCTAAATTTGGACATATGGAGTTCACGGACCGGGGAGGGGATATTGGGCCTCCGAGCTCACTTCATCACCACAGGTTACTTATTAAGAAGGCAATCGGTTTCACTATCTTCAACGAGAAACACCGTGGTGACAACGTAAGGACAAAAGTGGAAGGCATTTTGGAAGCGGACAGCAGTATAGGATTTAATCAATCTAGTTTGAATTTCATTTCCTCTTGGAAGTGTTTTCGTATTATTATCTTTTTCTTAAATCGGGAAAATAGTCTCAGAAAATGCTTCAAACATAACCAAAGCTTTTGAAGCTTAAAAACTGAATGATAATTTCATCACCGAATTGGAAGAAAATGGATTTTCAGACGAAGGAGGTGGAGAATTCGAAGACACTGATAACCTTGATGATTGTATGCTCTCTGCCTATCCATTTATTTAACGTGTAAATTATTATATGTTTTAATAGATTTCATGGCTGATGATGACTCTGAGGTCCAGCCGGATTTGTCAGGTCTCTACTGGGATCGGAAAAGATGTGCTGCGCACACCTTGCAGTTGGAAATCAACACTGCATATAAATCAGATAAGCGAGCAAATTATTTTAAACTTGAACGAACAAATTTCATTGCAATCGCGTGTAGTGCTTCTTGAATTTCAACAAGGTTATTTTTTAAAACCTTAAAACTATTGATTCGACTTTCCCAGCGAGTGTCAGATAAAGACTTTAGAGTGGTGCGACTTTTGCTCTGCAACACCTCCCATCGAACCGTTGATGCAGCAAAAAAAGTAAAAACCCTTTGAACAATACCAAAAAAGGTATTGACCGCGCACAGGGCCGGATTAACCAATAGGCCGAATAGGCCTGGGCCTAGGGCACCAAGCCTACAAGGGGCACCAAGAGGGTTCGAAAAAAATAAAAGTACAAAACTTTAATCATTGGCTTTTCACAAAATATTTTCCGGAGTAATTTTAGTAAATGCGTCCACCCCTATGAACCAAAAACGTTTGATTGTCACATTCTCTGACGGACTGCCGTCTAGCCCCTGACGAGATACTAAATCTGGCAGCAAAATGAATTTTCCTTCCATTTCCCAATTATAAATTGAGGAAGCGCCTAGCTCGATTCGCTCGCTATTGAAAGGGGGCACCAAAATTAACTTGGGCCTAGGGCCCCATAAAGTCTTAATCCGGCCCTGACCGCGCATATTAGCGCCGGTGTCATATGCTTGACCTCGACAGTTATTTAAATCTAAGTGATCCAGAAATTCTAAAAAAACTAAGCCAGAACCAGTGCTATCATTAATATGCAAAAATCCACACAAATATTACCTGATTTCAACACAGCGAATTAAAATAGAGAGCTGTTCTTTATGACTAACAATTGGAGTGCAGTCCATGATAATAGATAAATATTTCGCTGTTCTTATCGAAGAAAGTATTTTCGACAATATTTTATCTGATATTAAATGAATCATTTCATTCTGAATATTCTTTCCTAAATAGCTTCTAAACCTATCATGGTTATTAACATTACAGGGTCAAACTTAGCTAACAATTCAACTTGGGCCAAGAAATTCCCATTTCCAGGGTTGTAGAGGGTCTCACGATGTCCCCTTAATGGTAATGATCTTTCAGCTAAACTTTGAATTATAGACTCTTAAACGCGCCTTCCCAATCGACCGCCATTACCTTACAGTCTACGGGGAGGGTGATGGTAAAACCGGTTTTGGGGGGATGAAATTTCTGCGGTAGAGGACTGGCTCGTTGGTTGTCTGTACGATAATGGCAGCGCCCAGTAAACGTTTCTAAAAAGGGTGTATAGCAAATAGTCTTTCAAGGACCGCTTGCCAATGCTTTTTTTCATTATCTAACAATTGTTGATGAGCAACATCGATAGTGCTTTGGGTATTTAAAGATTAAAGCAAGACACTTCCACTTTTGAATGCATATAACGTGATATGGAGCCGTATCTTTCAATTTTTGACTTAAATGTATCCAATCTGAGAAGCCTTTCTCGGACGACAGAAATATCACCTTTGCAGAAAATAGTTTGCAAGAAAAGCAATAGACAGAGTCATTTCACCGTTTGATAAACTTCTATTAGAGTAACTTTCCGTAAATCGACGCCCTTTATTATCAGAAGGAAAATCTACATTTTTAACCTGAATTGGTCCTTTGTTAATTAAATAAACTCGTGCTTCTGTTTCAAATGCTTTTGGCCATGTAGCAGGGTCAAATCCTATTAAAACTGAATTGACACTTACTGGTGGTGCCAAATCCAAATCATTATCCAATTCCTGGTTTAAATTATTTCTAGTATTCCGAGACGGGCTCAGCGAAGATTCAGAGCTTGAAAGATCGAGAAATAATTCATCGCCTTTATCGCCTACTTCTTCAGAATCGTTTACAGAATCAGCCGAATTGCGCATTTCACTATCAAGCTCATTTTCGGTTGAAGGCGGAAGATTTTGTTCTATTTGCTTAGATGAAAAAAGCTAGTCAGAGGTTTATTTTTTTTTCTCTGTGGCTATTTGTTTGGCCTTAAGGCGCTTTTGATAACCTGGCTCCCATTTTCGCCCCTTGTCGCGGTCTCGATGATTCATTTCTTAGTCAAAACTAAAATTAAATTGGTTTATATAAGACAATAACCTGTCCGCATCAGTAATCCAACCATTCGGTGTAACCGTGTAAACGACCGATGGTCTTTCCAATTAACTTATCATGGTAAATTTTGTATGACCCAGGGTACACGAAATTCGTATAATTCTTCATCAATTAAAAGGAAGTAAATTCAAGTGATAATTATAAAACGAATAATTACGAATTGTTTTATACATAAATCGGAAAAATTTGCGAAATTCAATTCCTAATAGAACTAGTAACTAACACTTAGTCTAACTTAAGCTAGTTAGTATTGTTAATATCGAATATAGTTATCATGTACTCTGCTGCATCGATTTAAGTTGTTCCGACGGACAGACAAGAAAACACTAGTTGCGTAAATAAGCATTTGCAGAATTTATAGATTATATTTGGTTTTATTCTAAAGCAGAGTACACGACGAGGGCATTCTTTTTTAAACCAAACTAAAACAGAAATGTTTTAGCACAATCTGGCGAATTGAATCTTGGAAATATATATAACATTGAAGCGGGAAGCCCATAGAATGATAGATGAGCGAGGCCCCTAGAGGCGCGAGGCCCTGTGCATTTGCACCTGCCTGGAACCGCCACTGACTTTTGAGTGAAATTGATCTAGAGGACAAAATTTATTTTAAAAAGTGGATCCACAAAGACGGCCGCAAAAAATTACAAGAAATAGTATTATCAGTGTTTGATTTTATTGAAAACCTAGCGACTAGTACCCGTAAAGCCTTAGAGCACCGTTACATTGCGAAAGGACAAGCGTCATATTTTCGACGATTAAAAGAATTAGGGGAAAACGATGTTAGAATTATTTTATATTTTACCGAAAATTATTCATTTTTGGTACAGGACACTGTGCAAGGCTTCCGCTGGGAAAATCGACAAGCAACGCTTCACCCATTCGCAGTATATTACATGAAAGATTGGAATGTTTGAGTGCGTTTGTCGTAAGTGACGAAATGGACCATACCAATTCAACAGTACACTGTTTTATCAATACGCTTTTGGGGGACGTTAAAACGACACTTCCCAACTTAAAACATATCCACAATTTCAGCGATGGAGCGAGTTCGCAATATAAAAACCGAAATAACTTCATTAATTTATGCCACCACGAAATTGACTTTGGGTTTTCGGAAGAGTTGAATTTTTTTGCTACCAGCCACGGCAAAAACGCTTGTGACGGTATTGGAGGAACGGCAAAACGCCTCGTAGCCAAAGCTTCCTTGCAGTTGCCAGTTAGAGAACAAATGGTCACAGCGGCCCAATTTTTCACTTGAGTGAACCAAAAGAAGAATTCCGAAGGTGGACGACGCGAGCGAGGATGAGTCATCCCTACCTTCCCCAGCAGCGTTGGCCCAAAACAACGAGAAAACTCTCTGAAGTAAAGGGAAAGGCTGTTAGGGACAAAGCCTACATTTGCGGATGCAAATGCTGGCTTTACAACTTTCGCCTTGCTATGTCCTCGAATAGTTTTCCATATTTTATTGGTGATAAATGCGATATGTCTCTCTCAATTATCACGTTCTTCATTCCATTGTTGACTTTTCTTTGACACACAGTACCAAATTTTGAGAAACTTAGCCTAAGAGAACGCTCACTTTTCAATTGTTGGCAGTTTGCTTGTCCTTTTGTATTTTCTGTTAAAATGCGAATTTATTACAAGCCGAGTTTTTCGTTACATCCAGTAGAACAAATATTACCTTAATATGGAGAAATTTTTAGATCTTTGGTGTGGAATGGATGGTCATTAATATGCCACGGTCTTGATCCTTGCTTTTTTAATGTGTTGGTATTTCAAATGTTACTGGAAATGGATCTTCGTGCCTGTTTATAAAACTGCATTTTAACAAATAAAATAGTTTTCATTTAACAAACACCTCAACTAATAACTGTTTACTTCTCTCATCTGGAACCTTTCAAGGTTATGAACTACTTCATAACCCTATTCAGAGGGGAGCCTTTTGCTGAAAACCCCATTTTAGTTTCTAGCCATTCAGAATATTCCTCCTCATTTGTTGACAAAAGGCTTGCCCAACCATCTTCTGCCTCGAGATAATTATTTAGGTCATTCACTAGCTTACGAGTTGCAGAAAGAACATCATTTTGGTTTCTTGTATCCTTAGCTGTTTTGTACATGCGACAATATATTGGATATGAACAGCCACCTTCTCTTGGAGCCTGTGAATTCAGGTCTAATACTGGCAATGGTAAAATTTTATCTCCTCGGGGCCTGTTCCAGAGTTGTGGCTTCTCTGTACATGCCAGTTCAATGTCCTTTGATCTTATAAACGAAAGAAGTCGTACCGGAGAGACTAATTGTTGCATGTACCTCTGACTCCAGCTACACACTCGCAGTAAACGTCCAATAAACAACAACTAAATTCCCCTTTTCATTTTCTTTTGGCTGCGAAAGCATCGTGTTCTGGTTTATACTACATCATTTTTTTCTGAAAATTCAAATACAATTAAAATCAGTTTTAAAATATCTAAAAGAGAGATACCCTTTTACATATAAGTGTTAGACTCCAATGCTGCAGAATTTATACCCTTCAACTACGTATTTATAACTCTTATCAAAATGCCTGTCAGTTTTGTTTGAAAAAAAAATAAATATTCTATTTCTTTCATACTTTACTTCGGCACGTATTGGATTGATTTTATGTTATTACGGATTGGAAAAATTAATCCATTACTTACAGCTGCCAAGGTATCCATAATGTTAATTATAAAAACATGAGAGTTACTTCCTTGACATGCGACTTTCAGCAGTTTTTGTTATAATCAAATCGAAGCTCTCCGATTGGATACTCTAAAGTACGATCTGCCATCTGTTACGGTAATTTATAATTGCTTTTAAATGAATAATAAAGCATAATTATAAAAATTATGCGTTCTTAATTACAATTTTTCCGTTAATAATTTAAAAATAAACATAAATTATTTCTTTGAATTTTATTTGTAGTTATACCGTAGCTCCATCTAGTTTACAATTTTTTAATTATCGTGTACCTCGAATGACTTTTTGTAAGTTTCTCTGTATGCATTTTGAGAATTCGTCTATTGCAATGATGCGCTTTTGTAATTGCTTTTTATAAAATATATCGTTAATTAACAATTCCACCATGACTGCATTTCTGTAAAAGCATGCAGCTTTGGTCAAAGCTTGGGCTAAGAATTTTTGATCACGTATAATTATCTGTACAAATAAATTCCTTTCTTCGGCCACGTAAACGAAATCGCAGAATTATTTATCGAAAATTAATATTTGAGCTTGACATTGGTAGTAATAGGCGTTATGTTCACCGAGGACTAATTAATCTCCAGCTAGGTCTGCGACATATCCTCCCTTGAACCAATAAGGACATTTCAGCTCAATACAACCCTCACCATCGCATTTACAACTAACAATTGCATCTGGAGAAGCTCCCAAATGAAGATACTTAAGGTTAATTCTTAAACCTGCACTTGAAACTTTCAGATCGCAAGACTAGTGATGTTGCTTCATTTTTCTCTTGTACGCTTTTAAAGCTACTTTTTCATGGCTAAACCGTAGCTTATATTTTTGAAATTGCATTTTTCGGGATAACATATTAATTTGATAAGGCTCGGACTAGAAAGAGCTGATTTTGTACTGCATGCTGCTTTAAGTTTTGAAGCCGTTATCGCCCCGGGTCTGAATTCAAACCAAAATTTAGATTTTATTTGGTTTCTAGAATTTTTAAATTTCAATGGCAACGACTTTCGTAATACTGAGTGTGGTCTGGTTACTTACCTCCACAAGTTGATTGTTATTAAGCTTGCAATTCTCCTCCGAGAACAGAGCTTTCAGACAATTGGTAGAGAAAGTCTTGGAATGAAATGATCAGAATATGGTGGTACGAAGGCTAGCGCAACAGGTTTAGGATATGAAGAGTTTAGTTGAGCCTAGATCTCTGATTTATCTGCTTCAGATGGAAATGATAACTTGCATTTTTTCTTAATTTGTTTCTGTGTTTCTTTATTTTTTACAGGCTGACATTTTCTTTTATTTCCCTTATCTTAAGTGACATAATTACCAAAAGTGTGGCAATCCCTGTACTTTCGTATGTTAAAGGTTTAATGAATGATCGACTCGAGGTCAACCACATAAAAGACTATTTCGGCTGTCCTATGGCAAAACCTTTTAACCACCAAATTTTTGAAAAATTAGATTTTTACGCATCATTATTACTAAGGCATGTACAAAAGTACTGTAAAAGTTTCAGGTAAAAGTCATAAATATTTAACTATTTATGACTTAAAAAATGGTTTTGGATTTTATCATTTTCGCATTAAAACCACGTTAAAATCTTATAACTTAGGTTTTGAAAAAGTCAAATATCTCAAAATTACGATCGTGTTGGTTAAAAGGTTTTGCCATGGGACAGCCGATTTATTGTCGCCTTTCTAGATCTTTTTTTAGACTGTGGTATTATATCGTAGGTAGATGGCGATAGCATCTCCACAGAACGACGAAAAATCAAAAAGTACACTAACTTTGACCAGTGCTACTTAGTTCCCCCGTTCCTCACTACGAGGCGTTATTTGTTGGTTTTAACTTCCTTCCCGCCCCAAGGCATACTTTCCCTTCTCCCTTCCCAACTTCGCTCGTAACATTCATTATGAAATAGGTCCGATTGATACACTTTTGCTAATTAGGTCACTTTTGCCCTTATTGCGTATTTGACTTCATGGTCACTTGACTTTAATTCGTCAAAAGTATAGGAACTCATTGTGAATTAGTTATGTTAATACATCTGGATATGAGATCAAGACTCTTATAGGGCTGAAATAAATAAAGGTCTATTCCAATTATAATCTTAATTTTATCCTTTTACTGTTAGCAGCGTCTTTATCTGACTTAGATATATCTTTAAAATATTCACTAAATGTTTAAATTATTATAATCAAAGCTCACTAATCATGTCTTTCTTGGAAAAGTAAATTTATATCGCCTTCGTGGAAATCTGCTTGCTCTCCAAAAATTCAAACAAATGGCGGGGGAAAAGCGTCTCAGTGGCGACGGAAATGGGGGCGGAGCTAAGGTCTAGTAGTAATATTATATACTAAAATAAAGAAAAATAATGCGAGTGTAGTTTCAAAGTTATAGATTTTTTCATTTTTAAATAGTATCGCGTAATGCTAATTTCTAATATTTAAATAGTTTTTACTCAAATTAAATCTGTTGAGATACCGCGTTTTCCTCTTCCGAAATATTTCACTCCTTTATCCAAATATATTTCTTTAAAACCATTTTCACTATTCCCTTCATTTAAACCATTTCTACACTCTTTCGGGGTGTTTCACCTGGTGACAAATCAACCTTTGTAGTTGTTTCAAGAATATAGTGGTGACTAGTTCAGGAATACCGAACCTCTAATTAATATAATTAAAAATAATATAAAGGCGGTAAATGACTTTAATCGTCGTTTCACTCAAAATGTTAATAAGTTCTAAATTACCAACACGCAAGTTTAAATATAATTAACTAGAAAATTCTGGTTAACAGCGGATTAGTGAATTCAAAAAAGGAAAATGGTCAAATTCGGAAGCGGTGGTGGTTTACTAAATTGCGCGTAATTAACTGGGGTAAAAGTCAGTGGTTAGTTTTGTGCAAAAATACCCTCTTCGCCAAATTTCACTAAAATCTGAAACTTGAGTTGCTTGGACTAGTTGATTTGAACTCATTAACTCATAAAAATTTAATAATTATAGAAAACATAAATAAACAAAAACATCTCTAAATTTATAGACAATTTAGCAATAATTACTGTAAACATGTTTGCTATATGATATCGTATAAGTTTATAATTGCAAGGTTTAACGTCTGCATTAACCTTTTTTCCACTTGGTTGCGTTTTTAAGTTTTTCACAATATTCAAACATTTTCAATCGCGAGCATACGGGAAAATATACTTCCGCCGAAATTTTAAAGAAATTCACGATGTGGTTGGGCATAAAAAAGATTTATCCTAAACCAGGAAACTTAGCACATCGGAAAAAAATTCAGTAACGCAATAGGATATCATTCATTAAGACAAGTTTAGTACGTTTTGACGCTTTAAGCACGATTTAGTGTAACGTGATAATTTAACAAAACGGATGCACTCTAGAAGTACCGTTTAATTTAATCTTCATTGATACGTACCATTTAAAGAAATTCGTTACGTAAGAACAGAAATCATTCTATTGTTAGGAATAATTACAGTCTAGTCGTGTGGAAATTTTAAGCAGTGTTGACAATGATAATTTAGTTTGGTTATTACGCAGGAATTTTAATTAGAAGTTTCATTTAAACCATAATAGGATATATCTCATACATATCAAACTTTAATTGATCTTCGAATTGCTTTTAGGTGAGTATAGACCATTTCTCGATTAAGTCCAGATGTTCGATCTATTGAAAAAAGAAATTATTTCATATTGTATGAATTTTCTGGGAAAGAGTATTTCTGAAATCTTTCATTGCGTTATAATCAAAATTATAAATCAAAACCAAAACTCTAGGGAAAAATATAAATTTGGTAAAATAAAATATTTTTTTGAGAAAAAATATTTTGTGTTGAGCGAAAAAAATTTGTGTTGAGATAGAAAATATTTGGGGTCTAACTATTTGAGAACAATATTAATCGGATAATAAAATAAATATAGATGGCTCTGCTTCATGGGAGAAAATAACTACGTGTGGAATAGAAGGACTAATGCTTAAAAACCCATTTTAGGAAACAGGGGTGCGTGAACCCGAGCGTGAACCACAGATATATATAATAAACACGGTGTATCATTTTATGCACGTTTGAAAAGAGTATACAGGGTGTCTTAAAGGCCTAGGTTTGCTTCTGCCTGTCCCCCTTTAAATTAGGCCAACATGTGCAGCGGTTGATCTACCACCAGGGTATTTCTGCTCCACTAAGTTAATTTAAAGGGGGACAGGCAGAAAAAACCTAGACGTTTAATTTGATCTGCCCAGGCGTTTTTCTCAAAAACTGTAATTGCTAGAAATGTGAAATTATCTCTCGGGGAGGACCCTTTTATTTTGGAATTTTCAGAAAGATCGTGAAATTTTTCAACGTTTTGAAATTTTTATTTTTTGAACGATAGGCGGTAGACGAAAATTTTCAATCAACAAGTTGTAGAGCGTACTCGAAAACCTTTAATTTAATTGGTTTGGTCAAAAACGGACCATTTTTCGTTGAAATAATACGTCATGAAAAAACAAGTTGGTACTACCCAAAAAGTTTTACGTCTCATGAAAAAGAAAGATAAACCTATCTAATTTGAAATGATCGTATGTTTGTAAAGATAAAAAACGGACTGTTTTTTAAGCAGAATCATTTTAAATAATTTTTTAGGAAAATACAATTTACATAGTAGTATTCCAGAATTCACCTTTTTACCTATCGACCTTTGTCCCTTTTTTGCCGTCGCGACTACCTGACTGTTTGTATTTCATTCGCCTGACGACGGCCCGTGCGAACGGACTGAAACGCGTAGCGTTTTTAATAAATGTGTTTATACTGTGTAAAAGTGGTTGATTTTTAAAAAGATTAGTTAAAGTATTTTTTTCAACAAAAATATTTTTTTACGAAATTTATCTTTTTTCATTTTGACCTGGATGGCGTTCCATAGTATTTTAACAAAAGTATTTTTTTTCAACACAAAATATTTTTTCTCACAATAAAATATTTTTCTTTTTAATTTTGAAATGAAAGCGTTAAAAATAATGATTTTGGCATTGAAAAATAAAAAAATATCGATATTTTTAATTTTTAATGCGGGAAAAAGTCGATATTTTTTATTTATAATTTTCACCTGGATGGCGTTCCATAGTACCCGGGTTCAGAGCCTCGCCCTTAATTTCCTTCTACTAGCGTTCCATAGTGCGTCCAACGGCCACCTGATCAGATATTTTACCTCGTAATATTCAGTTATCTGAAGACAATCCCCATAACCAGCCATATGATTTTAAATTGAATCTGATTCATTATCTCAAGTAACCGATCTGGATTCATCTGCTGTAATTATTATGATAAGCTTTATTTAGCTGACTTATACGTTTTGTATTAAATCTGGCGGAGAGCAAATAAAATTAACTGTCATTATAATTCCGAAAATAATTTAATCAGGTAAAGTTGTAATATCGTTAACTGGAGGCATGTGTGCTCACATTCTGTCTATTGGCACACCATGAATTCAGATATCTGGTTTGCATTTTGATCATTATCAACTGATCTGAAAAACGTAACTGGAGATAATATCATATCTGATTTATCATATTTTTTATCGTTGCCAAATAACTCAACTTTTATCTGAAAATCGGTTGGAAGCATTAAGTCGTCGTCTGTACAGGTCGAGTAGCAATTTCAAAAAAATATCTCAATAAAGTTAACTATTTTTTACAGATAAAATAATAACATATAAATGGCCATGGTAAATTAAAACTCAAGTCAGTCAAGTATATTATTCCCTCCCACCCTTTATTAATATTAAGCAAATGAAAGGGAATGATAACAAAAAGAAAATTTAACTGACTATATTCCGAGGGTATTGAACCGAGCCTGCGTTATATTTTATAATTCATATTGGAATAAATATAAAAATCCTTAAGCTACATTATAAATTAAAAGAAACACATGGATTGTCAATTAAAATTTACCTAAGAAAACTGGGTGTCAAATTCCCTGGAGCATTAGTAAGACCTTAGTCAATATTAGTACGCGCCCAGAAAAGCTACGTGTTTTATTTTAAAAAATGTCAAATGCCGTACAACTCAGTAAAACACTTAGGACGCGCAAGGTCTAGCATAATTGATAACAAATGATGTGGTATGAAAATATATTTTTATTTTACTACTACTACTACCTATAGACTTTGTCCATAATTTGATTTCACGACTAGAGTATTAAAGGACCTTGCTCTTTTTAACCGTATGGTGTTTGGTAGGATTGTGAACTATCGTGCAGAGTATGAGCGCTCTAAGGCAAAAGGTGTCAAAGCTTATAGACAGACCCACACACAACTTTTTATATAGATGTTTAGCTGTTAGTAATGATTATTCGGATAAGCAGTTGGGCAAACTTCAACGGGTCCACGACCAAGAGTCGTGGTTCAGTTTTACTCTGAACATAATGCTATATTTTAAACAAATCGTTTCGTCACCCACTCGTATCTTAATTTACAAAACAAAACCTCTCATATATCATAACTTATTTTAGCATTATGTACAGCGACTACAAAAGTATTCTGTATCTATAACAGAAATTTTAGCTAGCAGGTGAAACGACAAAATATACCGTCCATTATTGTCAATAGACGTGTGTTTACATTTCGCTTCAATATGGCTAAAACGTCTGTGACGCACGCGGTAAACTAGTACCTTAATAATATTTTTAGTATGTTTTCGGTAACATTTTGTGTCACTAAGACCGTTTTACTACTAAAGCCAAACAATTTATTTGAAACAGTATTAATTGTAAGAGAACATAATGAGCTAAACTGTTTTTGGAAATTTCGAGTTTTAAAATTAGAGTATAATACTTGCCAGCCAGTTTCTATTTCCTTAATCTCTCTAGAGCTACAAAGAAGGTAAAGTCTGTAATTAAGTAATTTTTTTAGTTATCGCGATTACTTTAAATGAATGTAGTTTTATGCACCATTTATTGTATAAGACGGTTGAGGTAAATTACCTTAAATTTCGTTTCACTTACTAAACCCGCTGATCACTCTGCGTAAAACACGCCTTCCATAATGAGTACATAATCTCGGCGTAATCTGCGTACTTCTCGTAATCCCAACGTAGTCCGAGTAATCGGTGTACAGGCAATCTTAAATGATCATATCCTAGGCTAAGCCTTGGGTTTCCTTTTACATACAGTTTATCTTAACGCATATCAATGCGATATTCGCCATGAGAAGCCTAACAGAGTTACAAGCGCTAGAAATGGAAAATATAGCCTACAGCTCAGTTAAATGGTGGCGGGTTGTTAGGACTTAAGAGATTCAACTACCCATTTTAACTTCAGGTATTCTATAAGTACCCCTGCCCTCCCCCCCCCCCGCCGGATTGTAAATCACGTGAATATGCGCGCGCTCGATAACTTTAAAGGTAAGATGGAAAGTGACGAAATGATGTGGCAAAATCAATCTTTATTAGAATCGCTTACTTTGCAATTAATCTGTTCTTTTAATTAGACTTAACTTAACTATGAATAATTCTATAGGAAACCCTCGCCCATCACTTTATTAAAAGCTATTCTAAGTACGGTTTTAATTTAATTAACTATCAAACCCTTAAAGATAACCAATTAATTATTTTTCGGTATAATAAAGTGAAAAATCTGGGCATGAATGGAATATAAACATACAAAAATAACTTTCGTTTCATGGATCTACAATACTTAAAATATCTAAATTTCAGAATGATTTTTATGAAAGTGTTTTGGGTGCCACTGTCTGTCTGGACCTTCGGTGCGGTGAATGGTCAAAGCTTTCACACCTCTATTAAGAAAATGGACAAGTTGTTAGACACTGAAAAGATAGTTGTCGAAATTCTCGAGGAATATTTGAAAATCACTTTAGAGAAACTTGCCTACATTGAAAGGTAATCGATTAGTTTGGAAATAAACCTGGATTATATCCTGGATGAATAGTTAGATTATTAAGATGTTCGACTAGCAACGAACACCACGTAACATGTATTACGTGGTTTTGGCTGTTAAAGATTATTTAAATTCTATGATTCATTCATTCTGTCAGAAATTTTCGCTAAAATATTATATATTTAAAAAGTACGTGCTTTATGTTCCATTGGGCGATCTAAAGATAGGTTAAGCTCGCGCTTCAAAACGCGCAAGGGAGAATGTATACGTTGTAACTTAATTTGGTGCAGTGTTTTCTCTTCATGGTTCGCCTACGCGTTTCCCCCGAAAACGAAAGTTAAAATTCTTAATATAATATTTATAATATTATCAACGTAATCCGTTCGTTATCAAAATCTTTGCATTATGGATGATATTGAGAAATATCGTGACTACTTTGAGCCAAAAAAGTTAATTGTTGATGAGGCGGAATATGAAACAATACATAAAATGGAAATTGGAATCGTTCCTAATTGAAAATTACTGAACGGAAAGGATGAGATTCAACGGTAATGGAATGAAAATGGTAATGTGTCTGCTTGAATTAAGCAGAAAGATGACATATGTCTCCTGCACTATTTTCGTCTGACACGAAACTTAAAATAAGTGTTAAGTTGCAACGCTACATGTTTGAAGCAAAAAACCATTAACATTATAGTAAGTATAAATGCACGAACCCAGGAATCCGATTTACGATTACGTTTCAATTTTTAAGCGGACTTTTTACTAACAAGAAAGGGGATGAGCTCAGTTCTGAGGCTGGCCCTACTCTTCCTCTCGTAACAAAAGATGTGAGCGCATTAGGAAATCGTCGCTAATCTTATCCAATAACTTTGGTTTATGTACTGCCGTTATAACTTATCCCTTATAATAGCTTACTTTCCCTGAATCATTGGTCGTTTTGTATATTGTACGTCATATAGTTATTAAAAATGTATTTATTTATCAATAGTAAAACCTTCTTACACGGTCATCAACAGGTACGTCAATCGCTACCACCAAATGCGCAAAACTGTAATGGAGAATGACGAACGTTTTACGCGCAATCCGATAAACAACTTTTTGTTGATAAGACGAACTAGTGCGGATATTACTACAATTGAAAATATCCTGGCCAGTTCCGACGATGTATTTGGTAAGTTGCAAAAAAGGGACGACATCTTACTCCCTTATTTGTAACGTTTATGTCCATTTAAATGATAATTGTTAGTTAGCGCTTAAAATAATTGTAGGAAACTGAATACAGTGTTTCGATTTAAATTAAAAATCATTAATAAATATAAAAATTTAATTGCATATACATATTTATTTATTATCGGTGTCTTTTTACCCTGGACTTCCAAGGATTCTCAATTTACCACTGAAAGTCGAAGGTAAATAGACACAGACTATTTACAAACGAATAATCGAGTTAATTAAGGAGCAACGGCCTTACTTATTTATAAACCATGCTTTCCCGATATAACAGTTTTAGAATGTTACTGAAGGAACTTTGCTAAGTTACATGTTTAATGCGATTAACAAAAAAGTATAGGTATAAGGATAATTCACTGTTAAAGATGTATTTAGTTTTTATTTTTAAATATATTGATTGATTGATAGATTTGTTGGAAAACATCGTGAAACTGCGACGCGAAGAAGAGCTTCCTTCGGACCCGGATCTCGAGGGAGCCGCTGGAAGCCTCATCAACCTGGAGAAAATCTACAATCTCGAGACCGAGTCATTCGCTCGGGGGCATTTTCGCAACGAAGTAATCGACTTCAAAGGAAGCTCAGAACGCATGACTTGTAATTATTGTTCCTAATCTTTCCGTAAAATTCGTGTTCAAGATTTTAAATTTAGGCTTAGAAGTAAAATCTTTTCTTATATTTCTTTTATTTAAATTCTTTATTTATTATTTTTATATCTCATGCTGTCTATGGTAGTTCTTAGTTTGAGAAATACATGTATATCGCCTGGGAGTTCCACATCGGCTGAAGTATCGCGTCTTTTTAATTCTTCGCGTGTTCTGTAGTTCTCATTTTCTTGACTAATGTTGACTCTCGTCAATTTAATTATTTTTGAGAGTTACGTTTAATTTACCGAAAGATTTATACTGTGTAAGACAGCAGTGCTCAAATTCCAATTTAAAATATTTTCGAGGTCAATTCAGTAAAAGCCATAATAATAAATTGATATGTGTACGTACACCGCAATGTGGCCCTCCGTTATATCAACACTACAAATCGTACAAATACATGTCATTAGTACCGGATTTACTGAAAGTGGGGTCCTGGGTAGATTTTGGTGACGCCTAAGTAAGGAAAGCATAAAAACTAAACACTCGCATGTTCCGAAGCTAAGCTTATGTCATGAGAATAATGATTTTTCAAATAAAAAAGCAACAAGCTTGATATGTTTTATCTTAAACCGCATCAGTGAAAAATCTATTGATTTCCTCAGGGGTGGGGGCATTCTGTTAGTGGGGGCCCATAGGCCTAGTCCTTAATCCGGCACTGGATATCATTTTTCACTAATTTAGAAATTCAACGGAAATACAGGCGCACTTTCCCCACATTTACTCAAGTGTCGTTCTAGTAGTGACTATGCTATTTAGGCCAATATTCACATTCACCAATTAATTTTCTCTCGTTAACACATCGTGTGGTCAAAATTCTAACACAAAGACGAGAGCAATCGTTAGTCTAACAAGACGTACGACGGTCAGAATACACACAATCCTTCTAATGTGTTAAGTTTGTTTGAGCTATTCACAGCAACCTGCAATGCCGGTATCATAACCAATATATATCCACGGTCACACATAATTGTACTTACACTTATTTGTTACTTGTAGGGATGTTAATGAAAAATAAAATGCGGAAAATTTTCCGCAAATCGGAAAAATAAAAATTTGAAACATAAATTACCTTTTAAGGGTTTTTATGTTTTTAACTTTTAATCGATATAAAATGTCTAATATCAGTAAACATACTACAAAACATTAATAGCGTTACATTGTTAATCAGTTTAAACTAGTCTAGAGGTTTAGTTTTACTTTCATATTCGAAAAAATGAGGCGAAAATACCGCTTTATTTCAATTTGCAAACAATATATTAGACTAATCATGGAATGAAAACTTTTTTTTATTTTTTCCGAGCGGGAAATTTTCCGCTATTTGAAAGCATCGAAGATTCCTTCGATCAGTGTAACTCTTATTTTTTACTTCTGATAACACTTATATGTTACTACTAGTCAGCCGTTGAGTGTCACACTTATTTTTTCTGGTTATACGACAAAGACTAATTCGATCAGTTTCATACTTATTTGTTACTTCTGATCACACTTATTTGTTACGTTGAGTGTCACACTTATTACTTCTGGTCATACGCCGAAAACTAGGTTTATCAGTGTCATCCTTAATTGTTACTTCTGGTCATACGTTGAAAGCGCGGCGCACTCTGAACGGCCTTGAAAAACGCTAGAGGGAAATTCGCGTAAAGTCTATAGGGGGTACGTATACGCTGTCCAAAAAACCTTACTTAGAATTAAAATTAAGCAACGTAATTGCAATTCTAAGTTATATGGAAACCACAGCTATTCAAAAATATAAATTTCATGAAAATAAGACTTAAATTAAAGAACGTTATGTCGACTTTCAGGCGGAAATATAAAACCACGAACATTGGGGTCCCTTAAATTACCCCGAAAACCATACTTAACATTAATATTTACTGATTTAACCGAAGGGATAGTTCCGCTGAAGCCTAACCTATCCAATTATATATTTTTAACGTTACCGGACTTAATTTTTAAGAAAATATATACCACACAAAGCCAAACTAGCGAAAACCGTTAATTGGGCAAATGCCCAACTTCTTGGGCTTCGATTTAAAAAATTTATGAAAGGCTATCAATGGCGAGATATGTACACTCGAACGATATATCATTGACTCTTCTAGCCCTAACCGTTGAAGAGATATGCGCGACACGGCGGCATCGGCATCTGCTACACTGTACGTGAGACTAATACACACAAATCCTTAGGATTTTGTGTAAAAAGGGAGAACATTCAAGGGTTTCCACTAGAGTCGTGAACAGGAAATCACGTGTCCCCTCCCGAACCAGTACGTCGAAGCAGAACCAAGAGATAACTCGATCAATTCGTCCGATCTGCAGCTCCATTCTCCGTTGGGGGGAAAATAAAAAATACTTTCGAAAAGTATTAGGTTCAGTTCTACTTCGGTTTGGTTCCACATGGAACCGAAACGGAACTAAGCCGAATTGACTTCGGTTGGAAACGGCAACCCTAGGCTGGCCGAAAAGGGCCCAAAAGCATGCTTTTAAGCGGCCCGGTTTTCCAGGCGATATAAAACCTTTGTTTTATATTCGCCGGGAAGATCTATCTGCAGAAATACCTCTGTATTTTCCTACTAAGCCTAATTCTGCTACAACAGTTTTTATTTTTTAATTAGATCCTACATCTATCGTCAGGCGATTAATTTTACTAAACTTAATTTTTGGTTCCAAGCTAGAGATTGTCTATATATGGGGCACATATTGTTGGACCGAGAAGATTACAGTTCCGCTCTACAATGGTACGAAACAGCGAACAAGACAATACGAGAAGACTACACAGACGTTTTTTCCATACCAGTATCAGAAAGGGAAATTAAAAACTACACATCGCAACTCACATTGCATTTACAAATAATAAAAGCTAGTATTTCCGATATGAACCTTTTCAGTTTAGATAGAACCACTTAGTGGCTCACGCAAGAAGCTCTAGAACTTCTAGATTTTCGTTTGCTAAACAGACTTTTTATTAAGCATGCTTTTTGTGATTAATCACCTGTTAAGCAGACTTTTTCTGATTAATCGCCTGTTAAGCAGACGTTTTGTGATTCACCACCTACTAAGCAGACGAAAATCCAGCAGTTTATGGACTTCTCGCATTGACCACTACGTGAATCTATTGAAACTGAAAATGCTTAATTCTGCTCATATACCACATTGCAATTTAACCCTTTATTGCGTTCTGTAGAAAGATCCTAGCGACATCTACAACCCAAAACCAAGGGATTCAGTCCGGAATGAAGATATCAGAAATGAAAGATACAGTCAGCTTTGTAGGGGAGTTAAATTGAGGGTTCGTATATATTAGTAGCAGGAAAGTATATATGTATACACTTGGAGTATCTAAGGACTTATTGCCACCGTGCTGCAAAAGAGGCTCGAGAGACAGGCGGGGTTTTAACTAAGTCAAATGTAAGACATAGCTCGTTTTTCCAAATTGGGTACCGTCGCTAAGACGACACGCCGCGGGAAAAACATGAAGGCAACCAAATTCACCAGCTGGAAAATAGACTAACGAGAAAATGAATATAAGAAACACCGATAAGTTATTACACTTAAAGGGGCTCCAAAGTTCGGTGGCAAATTGTGTGTAAAGTCAGTAAAGTGCGAAATTTACGGTTGACTCTGCCCGCCTCTGCCAACTTGCCAAGGCCGAGTGAGGGGTTGGGGGAATGAAAAGCATAATCAATTTTCTTTCTTTTACCACCGAGCTTTGGAGCCCCTTTAATATCTTGTACAGTTTTTAACGTTCTTCGGAATGAGCATAGCTGCCTAGACGGCAAGTTAACTTATATTATGTCGACTATAGGCGCCGAGTCTAGGTGGCGTAATGGCTCTAGCTCCTCCTAGATGGCGCCTATGATCTAGTGTTGACCACAGACAAATTAAAAAGTTGTTAGAACTTGTTTTCTTAAATAAACTTATCAAAATATAAGCAAACGATGCCAAAATTATATTTAAATAAGAGAATCATTATTTATAAAGTTAAATTTACGAATAATGATGAGGAAAAACTAATAGCGTCTGCTTAAGCCGTTACTAATCTAGGTTTTAATGGCGAACGAATGGGGACGTAGCGATAGTTTTCGGTCGCGAGTAAACCACGCTCGTTTCTATAAGTATTATCAGGGCTACAGTTATGTTCCTTATATATATAATTTCCTGGTAGTAGGAAGAATGTTTGGCGATAGATAAATGGAAAACCATTTAATGGTTCAAAGTGGTAATGCACCGAAGATAAATTGTATGGTAAATAATGATTTCTAAACTTTTAGTAACAATCATAAAAAGAGTTTAAGTATAGTAGATTAGGGCCGAGGGACCACGGACTGATGTACAAATTGCATACCAGGTTTTTAAGGGATTATTATTTTTTTCGATTGCCTGAGATTATTTTCGATTATTTTTGATTTTCTAAGATTAGTTTTAGAAATCTTTTTGGGCATTTTAATATTTATTTTTATTTTGAGAAATCGAGTAATCGATTGGTGTTTAACTGTACATCAGATTTCTCGAGGGGCTGGCCCCTAGATCAGGGCTGCGCAAATCGAGATCTCCTGTTTTTAGCAGTTGTTTTAAGATAATAGTATATTTACGAAATAAAATTTCAATAACAAGGCCATCGAAATGCGCGATTGTTTTTCGGCGAGAGGTTACTCTACCAAGGCCTATGCTGTTACACGCGATGATGCTCTTGCCTTTCACCCCAAGAAGCCCGCCACTGAGAGGCCTTTCGTCGTCTTGACGTATCATCCGCAAATTCATCGAATCGAGACTGTTATTCGGAAAAACTATCATCTTTTAAAGCTGGACCCATACACAAGCCATATTTTCAGTGATCCGCCTAGATTTTGTTACCGCCGTGATAATAACGTGCGATCTATCCTTGTTTCTATCTCCTTGCCGGGACAAGACGCCAGCGCGACTTACGAGGGTACCCAAAAGTGCAATCGCCCGCGGTGTAACCCTCGCGCCTTTGTGTCTGGTAATCTACTGGTGCGTGGTCCGAAGCGGGATTTCCAGATCAAAGGGTCGTTTACCTGCACGACGTCCAATCTCGTTTACGCTCTTAGCTGTAAAGTCTGCTCGATGCTCTACATCGATGAGACTGAAAGGCGGTTCAGGGAGCTTCTCAATGACATTAGAAAGACGCCAGCAAAGAACCACGTCACCCAACATTTTAATCACGTTCACAACATCAATGACGTTTCCATCCGCGTCATGAAAACTACTAATCTTCCCAAGAAAGGCCACAGCACTGAGGAAAACAGCCTAATTTTTAATTTAGCCACAGAGTTTCCGTCTGGGTTAAACGTTAAATTAGTTTTTAGCTAGGTTGGTTCGTTTTTTGGGGGGGAATTGTTGTGTTTTTGCGGTCAACCCGACTTCGTGTTTTTCCCGCCCGCGTTCGACATTGCTCGGTTGCCGTCTTTTTCGAACGTGGACGGTTTTTTGGTTGTCGGGTAGGGGTTTGTTCGCAAGCATTTGATGTTTGGTTCCCTCGCCCCTCGTTTTTCTTCCCCTTTAATGGTTCATCAAACTTATTGAGACGTTCCTCTTTTATGACAGTCCATTTTAGCTTTTGTAGTTTTTTCTCCCCACTTGTTGTCGCGTGTTTGTATTCCCTTTTTCTTGTCGCGTGTTAACGTCTCGCGCCTCGCGTCTTTATTTTTTTAATCATTTTCAAATCTCTTTGTCGGTTAGTCTTAATTAATTTTTTCGCCTTGAAGGCCTATCGGCTGAAGTACCGCACCTTTTTCTCCATTAAAGCTTAGTTTTCTCCCCCACTTCTTTGGTCTCAGTACTTGTTCGCGTTTTTACTACAATTTATCGAAGACGAGATTACGATTTTCAATGTTGAAATCTCCATTCACTGAAGATGATTTACTTAGATACCCCTGTTATAGATAATAATATACAAACAAATTACCTTCCCTTTTCTTCAAACTTAAATTAAAATAGATATTTCAGCGTGACGTGATATCATTATCCAAAATTGTTTGGTGTCAAAGTTATGTTACTTACGCCAATGTTTATATTTCTATTAATTTAGACAATAGAAGAAGAAAGCCAACTTTTCTGTCGATATTTTGAGGGCCATCATCCGTATTACCGACTTCAACCGCTTAAAATGGAGATTTTGTCAAACAACCCTTATGTCGCGATGCTGTACGACATCATCAGCGAAAAAGAAATGAATGAGCTTCGATCATTATCGATTCCCAAGGCGAGTAACTCGTCTCCAACTACACTAGTTCAAATGCTAATTCCATTTCATGAAAGTCCCGTTCTTTCCCGAGCTCATTTTCAGGGTGGTTCAAAATGCCAAATTCTTTATGCATAACTCGAAATACAAAATGCCAAATACTTTTTCTAACTAAAAATGCAAAAAAAAAAAGGAATTTGGCATTTTGCATTACCAAAATGCATTTGAAAAATCCTGCTCATTTTCGAGGCATGGGTTTAGCGCTATCTGTTGGCAATTGGTACTGTGATTTGAAATGATTGATCTCGCTTGGCAGTCAATGAAGATTTAAGAAAAAATAAGGTTTTACTATACTTTTGGCAGTTATTTAAAAAAAATCCATAGCGTTTATTGGCAGCCATATACCTCAAGGTAGGATTTGTTGAAATTTCACTTTAACACCAGCAAAGTGTGATGAAAAATCCAAGCAATCAATATATTTAAATAAACTGATTAATTTATTATTATGATATAATAAGAAAACGAAAAACTGATTAGAACCAGGTGAACTGAACTGAGCGAACTGAATATAAATACAGTAATGAAAACAGCGTTAACGTTAAAAACTATATACAAACATTAGACTTCAGCGCGTTGTGTTAAAAAGGAATTATAGTTTATAAATGGGGCACTACTTAATTCGAAAGTGAAACATCAGAAAGAAACAATACTAAGTTATCATATGTTAAGTTGATAAGAACCACCTATGGACTGCATTGCAAATAGTGTTAAAATGTGCGAACCTGTAGTATAGTCCATAATAAAATGGGACAAAAAGCTACCCCCAAAAGAAAATTGTAAATTTTTTTAAAAACTTACAAACTCGTACCAATTGACCGTTTCAAAATTACGTTTTTGCTCGTGACAGTACCCTTACATTGTGAGGTATATAAAGCTTATTTGCCTGCTTTTATACCCTAACATGGCGGCGTATCTTCAGCACAAAATTAATTTTAAGATCCACCAATGGGTCTTCGAGCAAACACAAAGACGCGAATCTCCGACCAAATAGATCTAAGAGTAAAAAACCACTCCGTTGCTATGCAACATGTTTTGAAATTTTTTATGTTTAGGCTTAGTTTCTCTTTTTGGTGTAATAGCCGCAAGCCAGATTTCCCGCACGGTACTGATGGGTTCCAAATAGGACGAAACCGGTCTACCGTTCGAATTTCGGGTTATTTTATTTAGATTTTTACTCGAAGGTCAATTTGGTCCGAGATTCGCGTCTTTGTTTACTAGAAGACCTTTTGGTGAGAGTTATGCCTATTTGTAAGTTTTAAAAATTTGTTTAGTGTTTAGCTTTTTTGTGCCATTTCATTATGGACTTTTCTACCGGTTCGCGTATTTTATCACTCTTATCAGTTATCAAATAGTTACTTGGAACGTTTTTAAGGGGTAATATAATCCACCCAAAGAATAACAACTCATTGACGTAACACCAAGACTTTATTTGTCATTTTCGTCTTAATGTGAAACCCAAACATTTTAGGTTTTCCAACTGATATTAAAATGATAATATACGTCTTACATTTCCGCAGATGAGCCGGTCTTTGCTTTATAATCCAACTGGAACGAGTAATTCAGGGTCACAAAGAACCAGCCACAAGTATGTAACTAACTCATTCACTAAACACTTGTTACAATTCGTAAGACATTTAAACGGAAATTAACATTATTTTAGACAAATCCGAATCAAACCTGAAATATCCAGTTTTACTACACAAAAATTATTATTTTTGAAAAAATATAATTATGACCATCTTAATAATTGAATCCCGTTTAATTTAACAATTTCAAATTCACTGCAAAAAATATGGATTATTTATTGATGAGAAAATGGTATTCACGCTTTTTGCGTGACCAACCGGAACAATATTTTTTAAACTGAAACGAATTACGCAAATGCTGATAGTGTTTAAACATTTATAGGAAATCATTTATGGATTATCACAAAACTATATAAATTTTCGAATCATGTGTAAGTCACACAAGTAAATACGTATACGACCAATATGGAAATAACAGGAATTTGCATTAGGAAATCAATATTCATTTGAAATCTCAAAATAAATATAAATCACTGAAAATAACAAGAACGAATAAAAATCACGGATAAAATGAGATGGAGTAGATATCACAAAATTAAGAACGAAAACAAATCACAAAAAAATGTAATTGAGTAGAAATCACAGAAAAAATTAAGAACGAATAAAAATCACAAATAATGAAATTGAGTAGAAATGACAAGAAATTAAGAGCGAATAAAAATCACAGAAAAAATGGGAACGAGTAGAAATCACAGAAAAATGGGAATGGTGAATCACAGAACGGAGCCTACGTTATTAACAAGGCCTGTGCACGCCTAGTAGCGAGAGGGTGACACAAGCCAGCGGCTTACGCGATATAGACCGATAGGTGGCGCTCTTCCTTGTTGATTATTTTTGTTATTTCGAATTTTCGCGCGCTCGAGAGTTCCATGTTTTTTTTCCCGGCACTTTTTAAACCGAGAAAAATAACTTTCAACACAAGTTATAAGATAATTTTTGAATTAACATATAAATTAATTAAGAAAAATAGATACTAAAATAATTTTTATTAAAACATGAGATCTTAATTTCACAGTCTAGAATGTTTGGGCACAGTTTGGACTGTTTGGTTATTTAAGGCACTGCACATTTAAATATTTAACTTCACTGTAGAGATATTATAATTACTTAAACTTTAGGATATTATGAGCAGAATAAAATAAATTTCTAGGATATTATGAGCAGAATAAAATTATTTAACTTCTTTTACTATCACAGTTAAATTAGTGAGCATTTCGGATATTACTATCACAGTGAAATTAGTGAAATTGCAGGATATTGATATCACAGTTAAATTAGTGAACTTTAAGAACATTACTATCACAGTTAAATAAGTTAACTTGCAGGATATTAATATCACAGTTAAACTTTTAAAACCTTTCTTGACAAAGGTTTGATATTAATTTTTTTTAACTTCATTTCTATCGGAGGCATCAATAGCGTGATTTGTCGTAGAAATGTTTCTAGCAAAATTTTAGGGATAAAATTTTCTCCACAATCACACGCTAGGGGTTTAGAAAAATATGGTCAAATTACCATAACATATGATTCTAGAACCTGATTTCTTGGGCACAAATGGAGGGATGATTTAACAAAGTCAAGAACCAAACTGAGTAAGCAAATTAACATCTGGCTTCGGTATTTTAAGCCTCCATTGTCCTGCTCTGCTATGAGAGCATGAAGTGGTGCTTTTCTTGTAGAACTTTCTCTAGGAACTGCATGGAAAGAGAGGCATTCTCGCCCTTCACTTGTGTCCCTTTTCTTACCTTTTCGCACTCTGTTGCTTTCATTACAGGATGTAACAAGGCAGATTACCATTTTGTAATCTAAAATTAAAAATGAAAATATAATACCAATTTTAAACGATTTACTGAAAAAATATATTCAAATAAGTCTGTTTACGATATACTGAAAACATAGGACTTGGCTGAATTTTATAAAAATTCCTTTTGGAAGTTCATAGGTTTATAAAACAATGATATATTTAAAACTAATTAAAGAATAGTAAAATTTCTTACACCGTAATATTTTAAATAATATCTTACCTTTTATAAAAATTAGCAACACCACTAATCCATCCACACACTGGGCCGAGCTGCTAACCTGTTGACTAAAATCACCCTGCAACGTTGGGTTGCCCGCCACAAAACCCGCGAAATTCCGAAAATTCAAATCCCGTGACAACGAAGAGCACCACTAGTGGTAAATATTGGCGAAATAAAAACGTCGAAAATAAAAATCGGAACCGACGCGTGCACAGGCCTTGTTAATAACGTAGGCTCCGCACAGAAAATGGAAATGATGAATCACAGAAAAATAATGAGTAACAAGTTGGCAAGCCAAAATATACCTCTCCTCGGAGTTTTTAATTTTCAATGAAGCGTAACTGTATCCGTGGTTCTGCGGTAGAACGCTCACCAGTCGTACAGGAGGGCTCGGGTTCGAATCTCAGCCTAAGAAAATATTATACTACACCCAATGGCAAAAAGAGGGCGTTTTTTGGAAAAACGTTTTCCCTGATTCTAAGAAACTGCGTACGCAGCGATTACACTTTTCTCCGAAAATGCGAGCGCGTTCGCAGCTCAGACAGACAGACCCACAGACAGACAGACAGACAGACACGGTGGTTGTATAACCCCTCCACCCACGGAGAGGTAAAAATCAGAGAAAAATTATGCATGAGTAGAAACAGATGTTTATAATAAATCTCTTACATGAAAAATTTACCTTCGCAGGCTCGACTAAAATTCCATGGGTTCGAATTAACCACTCGTATTTCTTTTCCAAACCATGTTAAATGTTAAAATTTTACGGTATATGAATATGTGTACTAACTAATCAGTCATTTTTCCGATTCCATAGTTTTAGAAACTCGCTATATAATCAATTTCGCCCCACACTATGTTTTCTTCCAAAAAGTCAGCGGGAGCCTTTGAAGTTTCATGTTTCACGCAAATAACTATAGCGAAATATTATACTTTTCTGGTGGAAATGACAGAAAAAATACTAATTGAAATGAGTAGAAATCACAGAAACATCAGTAGTTTTATTATTTATTGCAGTGCGTGGTTGACTTCAGGAGCAAGTCCGATCATGCATGGCATAAGCCGTAAGTCAGAAATGATTTTGGGTATCAACCCAGCATATGGGTTAAATTCATCTGAAGACTATCAGGTATGATATAATACATTTTTCTTACTTGAAGGTTCCTATTTGAAGCACTTTTCCCTTTTTTTAAAGGAGAACTGTCACCACCCTAAAATTGGTTAAAAACCATTTAAATGGATAGAGGACGTTAGAAAATGGTTATACAAAAATTTCATGTAAATATTTCCAGTATTTGATTCATTATAAGCAATCAAATTTCGTGTTTTATCCTCCCCCGACTCGAGAATCTCAGAACCGATTGGTTGAACCTACCTGCAGCGCCATCTCGTGAACGAAATATTTTTCCCAGGTTTTATCGTTTTTCAGTCGGAATTGTCGTCTGCTACGACATTCTCCTTGTATTTTTAACCCAGTTATATTGGTAGATTGTAGTTAATCGTGTTTTTAATATGCGTTACACGTCGCCCTTTCTCAAATTTTTGCCGCTACATTCTTTTGGCGCTGCACGTAGGTTAAACCGCGATTTCTGAAATTTTTGAAGCCGTTTGATGTAGGTTGCGGAAAAAGTAGCGTAACTTTTTAAATACTTTTCCAATAACTATAAAATTTCAGGGACATAATTATGTAAAAAAACTTCGTACATTTTGGTTTGGTGACAGTTCTCCTTTAAGTGTTTTATATCTTAACAATACATTACAATTGTTGGCTTTAGATGGTTTAAACGAGTATACCACAATATAATATAATAGTTGGACGGACAACTGTCTGGGAAATGAATCATTCGAGAATGCGTCTTTTGGGTGGCGATATTTAGTTCAAAGCAACTTTTAAGTGTTCAACGTCTTCCGTTGAAAACCACATTTAGGGGTTCGATTATTGGAAGTGTTCATTTTATTATATTGTAACAATGATGTAATGCAAATTCAATGTACAGCAAAGTGTTCACTATCAACACTAACAGGAATCCATTCCTCTACTTGGAATGCTAATCCTGCCGTATCGCGTATGGTAAGATCACTCTGACGGCTTTGGCCCCACCTACTAGAGAAAAAATTAACTCTGCACGCGCTCCCCTCTCACGTAGTTGTTTGTTAAGTTATCATAGTGATGCCAAAAACCGTCAGCCACATCGAGACCAAAATATGCCGCGATAATCATTCCAAGTAAAGTTATGGATTCCTGACACTTATCATAGTCATAATGCCAAGTATGGTATTCCCCGTAAAGCAATACACCAAAACATCGTTCAACGCAATACTTAAATAGCCATTCTCCAAATAGTCGGCTAACCCAAAGTGTTCATTCTCCAAATATTCGTACGACTAATTGACGCACTATATGGATCTTACTCGAAATAGTCGTCCACAACTACATAAACACGGCCGGCAAATTTTCAACCAGGAATCAGCATAATCAATAAAATCTTTCAAAAAAATTGTCGTATAACTGACCTTAAGCCCAAATTTCCAATTAAAAGATCGCCATTTTTAATTACCCAGTTCACAGCAGTTATTTTTAAGATTTGAGTATATTTTAGAGATACACATTTTGGAAATTGAGGCCACCATTTTGAAGGTCGAGATTGCCCATTTGCGCAACATAGTCTAAGTGGATAAATCAAAATAACTCTCAAAAGTTCTTCATTTTTGATGTGGCTACTATATTTTGAACTAAACTGTATTATGATCAAGACTTAATATAAACGATTTAGAGGTTCATACCTTCTTTCTAAAAGGGAGAGGTTGCTCACAAATTACATTACGCAAAAGTGCGACCCCTTCACCCTCGTAACACTTCGAATGGTGTAACAATTTTTATATACAGGGTCTTTTTTTTTGCTCGGAAAAGTGTTTTTTTTCAAAAACTATTTATAGTACCGATTTCAAATTTGGAAGGTCAATTTTCTATACCGGGGGACATCAGTTTGAGAAATTTGAGCGTTTTCGGTAATGTTTTTCACCAATTTTGAAAAATTATTTTTCGACCACTAGGTGCGAGATAAAAAATTTCTATTATAAAGTTGTAGGCCGTCATCGAAAACCCTTAAAAATTGTTCACTCGACGAAAAACAACTTATTTATCAGTGAAAATTCGAGCTTGAAAAATTTACAAGTTGGTGAAGCCAAATTACGATTGTTTGAAACGATAATTGAAAAGGGAACAAGTCTAATACAAACGTAGAGTTTTCACACTTGAAAAAATGTACACGTTTGGTTTTTAAATGCAGATATTTTATTCACATAAATTTTTACAAAACATTTTCAATAATATCACCATTGGCTGCAACACAGGTTTGTGCGCGGACAATTAAGTTCTCAAACGCTTTCTCTACCATTTCTGGTGTGACGTCTCGGCAAGCACTGATTATTCGTCTAATGAGTTCCTCCCTAGTTTCAATGGGCGTGGCGTATACCTTTGCTTTAACGAATCCCCAGAGAAAATAATCCAGCGGTGTTAGGTCAGGTGACCTTGCTGGCCAATGCACTGGACCATTTCTCCCTATCCACCTTTCAGGAAACTCGTTGTTGAGGTGCTCAGTTACTTGCCGGGAAAAATGCGGAGAGGCGCCATCTTGCTGAAACCACAACTGACGTCTTTCAGCCAATGGAAGGTCGTCGATTGCGTCACTCAGTTCGTTCTGTAGAAAATGTAAATACCTTTGGCCGTTGAGGTTCGTCGGCAGGAAAAAGGGACCAATCAAACGGTTTCCAACAAGTCCAACCCAAACATTGACCCGTTCAAATTGAACCTGGTGATGATATTCAAAACCCCAATGTGGGTTGATGTCAGACCAAAGATGGCTGTTTAGATGATTAAAGGGCCCATCTCTAGAAAATGACGCTTCGTCGGAGAACAAAACATGGCGCAAAAATTGTCTATCTTCTTGGACAGCATTTAGTAACCAGTTGCTAAATTCATAACGTCTTTGATGGTCTCCGTCAATTAGTCCTTGGTGGAGCGTAGCTCTGTATGGGTGATAGCGATTCTTACGAAGAATTTTCCACACACGATTTGCAGAACAACCCAAATCAGCAGCGGCGTTAGCGCAACTGTGACGAGGATATGCCACAAAGTACGCGAGTACATTGTTCTCGAAGTCTAAATCCGGTTGACCCAATCCGCGAAACCTAGGTTGCAAGTTACCAAATTGATTGAAATGGTGAATTGCTCGTCTTACTGTATTTACAGATGGTGCTCCATTTGGATGTCTTTCTGCGAAGATTTCAGTCACTCTTCTAAGGTTTTGCGCTGCTTCTCCATAGTAAATGGCAACTATCTCGGTACGCTCAGCTACTGAATAACGAGGCATTGTTCGAAATATTATCAAACACTGATAATAATCTCCCAAAGTTTTCCTTTAAATACCCAATGCATGTTTAGGATTGACCTATAGCCTCGTGTTTTTTAAATCCGGTCGTTTTTTTAAACAAAGTTTCAACTGGATTAGGTAATTCGGTTTCAATTATCGTAATTTGGCTTCACCAACTTGTAAATTTTTCAAGCTCGAATTTTCACTGATAAATAAATTGTTTTTCGTCGAGTGAACAATTTTTAAGGGTTTTCGATGACGGCCTACAACTTTATAATAGAAATTTTTTATCTCGCACCTAGTGGTCGAAAAATAATTTTTCAAAATTGGTGAAAAACATTACCGAAAACGCTCAAATTTCTCAAACTGATGTCCCCCGGTATAGAGAATTGACCTTCCAAATTTGAAATCGGTACTATAAATAGTTTTTGAAAAAAAAAACACTTTTCCGAGCAAAAAAAAAGACCCTGTATACATGTGGAATTATAATTAAATGTTATTAGGGAAGTTAAATTATTGGTTTCGTTGTCTAGAGGTGAAGGTTATATAATAATGATTAAATTTAAATTGTTACATTGAAGAAATAAAATAAATGGTTATCGAAGTATTTAATTAATTATAATAAAAATTAATAGGCTGGTCAGGCCACAATTAAAAATATACACAAACAAATTATTATGTACAATGGAAAGAATATATTTACAAACGATAAAGGTCCATGGCGTTCCAACGTCAACCGGCCGAAAAACTCGGTCCACACTACGTTACGACGCGCACAAAAACTACTTGAAGCTCCTAAGACATGTTGTCTTACCCGATCGGCGATTTTCTCAATACTCTCGCTCGGGTCGGAGGCTTTAACCCAAACGAAGGGTATTGCAAAATCAGGTGAAACCTCCTTCCCGGCGGAGAAAGTTTTCAACAACGGAAAACCCGCGAGCTAACGTTATAGTTAAGGGAGAGTAAAATACGTCACAATGGCCCCACAAATATATGACCCCGCTCAAGTATATTAGTCTTTAAGTAAATTCATACAGAACTTTTTCAGGTCGCAAACTACGCAGTTGGAGGTCATTATGTTTATCATACGGATTTCTTACAAGACTCCGACGGTACTATCAAGGTAATTTTTTTTACTAAACGTTTAAGGTCGATGTTAAATATGAGAATATTAAACGTACAGTGTATTTAAATTTCAGAATTGCGAGAATAATCCCTGTCGATTAGGAGGAGACAGAATTGCGACTTTGATGTATTACGTAAAAACATTTTCATATTACTGAGCACTTAAGTCTACTTTATATGACCGCTAGCTATATCAAATGGAAATTTTTACTAACAGTGATTCCATATAGTAGCGTATCGATCGTAACTTTTTATTGAGTTCGTATAACTTTAATTAAAGTTATCTTAAACACGAATTCAAATTTAATATTTTATTGTACTATGTAGAACAGTCAAAATTGTAAAAAATTAAAATTAAATTGATAATTATTTAAGAAGAGACAAAAGAGACATCCTTGAACGAACAAACAATGTTGTAAATGTGACCTTAATGGATGTAACCAAACTCTTTACCGAAAACCGCCAACTTGGCTATTATGTTGCAATTTCCATCGTTAAGCTCTGCCTTAAAAATTAAAAACTAAAAATAACAGAGAAGGTATAGAATTTGTTTCGCACCAAAACGTGGCGGCTACTAATTTAAACAGAAGATGAAGGGCAATCATGGTAGTTTCAAGGTTTATCAATATCTAGAAAGCAGAGTTCAAGGGCTTTCGTGGTGTTTCCTAATCGAACAAGGAAATTTAAAAAAATCACTGAGATTTTGGAGCCCAAAACCTTTGATAATTACATAGAAGTTATAACACGAGTAACTATCGACGAAATCATGACATTCCCTACTAGGGTTTTACTCAATTTAAAGCGAGTGTAATATAGGACTTAAAATGTCGACACTGTTTCAAATATGATATCCACGACCCCGCTAAATAAATTAATATATTCTCAGTAATCGTATGTATCTTCTTGCTTATACAACCTGTATTATAATGGCGAAGATGTCGAATAAGTACTTGCTAAGGTATTAATAAAACATATTTTTTATAGATTTCAGACGTAATTGCGGGAGGATACACTGTATTTCCTACAATCGGTGTTGCAGTTAAGCCCGTTAAAGTACGTACATAGCACGATCTCAAAGAACTTTCGGTGTACGCAATTAAGTTAACACTGGCCACCATTAGAAAGCGAAAAACTGATCCATGAAACCCAAAAACACCCACTCCTTGTTTAGTACTGGCGATTGCCAATAGATGGGGTAAGAACGCCCTCAACCTCACGCTGTATTGACTAGTAAGGATGAAATACTATCCAGCGTGAGGTGAATAAGAACCTGTATGCTTCAAACGCAAATACTTTTAATTCATTTATATCTCGTACGCAAAAAAAAGGAATTTAAAAATGACTTGCTGTATAATTTTCGACACTTAGGTACCTTACTAAAACCTTTAGTAGGACTCCTAAGAATCGAAAATGATGACTATTTGCCAATTTTTGTATCGCTGTATTGGGAGCTGGCCGAGCGTGTCAGTGTCGATCAAAGGTCCGGTATGAAAGTTAGCATTAAAATAGGACCCTGCAGTACTGAATAAGCAGCACACGGTAAAAGCCGTATGCGCGGGCAGCATCATAAAGCTGAAATTCTAATAAAATGTGACATTGAAGAAATCTAAAAAGGTTTGAGATAACTACTTAAAAACCATACTTTTTCATGAAAGTTTCTTAAAATTTATACATGACGTTTTCGCCCAGTTCTACTTTCTCTACGATGAAGGGCTAAGCCCAACGAAACCGGTCAGACTATGTAAATATTGTAAAAAAGATTTTATATAAAAAAAAACCTTTTAAAATATATATATGCAAATGTAACGACGTCTTTTATTCTTCCTAAAATCTTATAAATATTAGTATAAATATACTAAATTAATAAAAATATTAAATTCAAGGAAGGGCTAGTAGAATATTTATGAAAGAGACCTTCGTAATGCATCCCTGGGCCCGAAATCTCTTCGTGACTGTAATGTCCCCCCACATTACGCCACCGGTTCCAAAAAAATCCAAGAGGTAGGCAACACGCTCATCCGATCGGTCAAGCTCCTCAGCATAGGTGTAAGTCTATCGAACAGAGAGGAAACTGGTACACTCGACCAGAATGTGCGCAATATCCTCGCGCAGTACACCACATAGAGGACATTTCGGATCATCACCACAAATTTCGCTCAACGTCGTCGCTTTCGGAAGGCACCTGTTCTTGCTTGAAATAGAAAGGTGACTCGGTCTATCGTTGGAATCATACTTAAACCCGTGTAAATACTTGTCGGTCACCATTGATGTACTGTTTATTTACACGAAATAAACAACTATTATTATTATTAGAAGAAGAGCCTCGGCTCGAAACGTCTTGTATAAAATAAGTTTTATCTTCTAATACCATGCCGTTTTCTCTGAATTAAACATAATTTCTACTAATATTCACCATGGTAAATAATAAGTTTAATATATATATTATTATTATTATTATACACAACATCTTGACGCCATTGTTTGTGGGCATTCTATTTTACAGCCTTTTCGATAATTAGAGTCCACTATTTGGTAGAAGATTCCTCTCCTCGTGACCGTGACCCAATGCCATACATACGATTAACGAATTGGATTATCCTACACCACCGGATACAATGACCTGTCACTCTCACATACCGGAAGACATTTCCAGCTACTCGATCTTTTTGCATCTTCACGAGTCGTCCCGAGTATGAAAGCTTATTACGAACCTCCTGCTCCACGAAATTTTACCAAGCAAGTTCCCCTTTAATTGCGGCTTTCGTGGTGAGAAAATTTCTGCCAACAGCAGCCTTGCCCACGATGAATTAGGACTGTTCCAAGCGACGTAGGATTGGTTCTCTATAGGCATAAGATATCGTTGGCGTAAGAAAGACTCGGAACCAACACTTGCTTCCAAAGTTTACGCGTGACTATGTACGCATTATATGAGTGATGACTTTTACGTTCAATGGCGCCCTGAAGCCGACCTGTATTCGTACTTAATATGTCTTCGTTAAGTTACAAATACTCCTTTCCAGTACCCAAAGATACACCATCAGAATATTGGACTTCGCAACCTTGAACAACCAAGGGCTGGTGGATCACATTATTTGGGCCACTAAACTGCAGAATATGACATTTATCTCCAACCACACCCAGACGCAAAATCGCCAGCAATGTTCAAGAGTCCTTGGAGATCTCTGAAACTCTCAGCAGTCTTGTAGATAGCATCAGCAAAAAACTGACCACAAATGGTAGTCTGAACATCAGGCTATTGGTGGAGAAAACAAAATCCCAGACTTGAGGGTGATAACCACTGATCAAAAGCCTGAAGATATATCGCCAAAAGCAAAGGATACATTGGGCATCCCTGCTTCAGACCAACATTTGAACGAATAAATCCAGTCGAAACGTCACCAAACCAGTACCGGTAAAGGGTATTCGCGTAAATTGTTTTCCAAGTGATCCACGAATTCAACCGGAATACCAAGATTGATTAAGGTCTGCCACAAAATATCTCTGTTTACAATCGCGCTAATTCAATCACCTGAGTAAGCGAAAAAAGGTCTTTGCGAAAAACATTCTAAAATTCTCCTAACCTTTTCGACAAATGTACTACGGCGATTTAATAAATATTGAGATAAAGCAGGGATAACCTTTTCAAGTTGGCGTACGCCACTACACATGTATTTGTAAATTTTCTACGGCCAAAACGCTCTGGGTTTTTCTTCATTTTATTACATATTTCTATGAAAATGGTTTTCAAAAGTATTAGTTATACTAACGGTCGCATGTTCATTATTTAACAGGGAGCAGCGGTGTTCTGGTGGAACTTGTTGACCAGCGGAGAAGGAAATTCTTACACACTTCACGGAGGATGCCCAGTTCTGATGGGGCACAAGTGGAGTAAGTTCCTTTTTACATTAAGTGGTTTTTGGAAACTTAAATTAATATCGTTATTATAAGTGAGGTTTTTAAACCATTTTTTTAAGAAAAAAATAAGCTATTCCCTTCTAATTTTCATTGGATTAATTTTCTAAATTACCAACTAGTAGTATTCGAAACTATTTTCAGAAATTATAAGGAAATCTTTAGAAAATGACAAAACGTAGACAAAATAAGGAGCAGAGTGCCAGGAAAAAAGGGGGCGTTATAGGCCGTTTTATCCTTTCATTCCCACGTCGGAAAATAGAAAGATAACAAAAGACTACTAATTTGCGAAAATCTACCAGCGAGGATATCCAATTAAAATGTGTTAAATATTTTTATTTACAAAATGTTATGATTAAATATTTTACACATTTTTACTCAATTTCCTCATTGGTCTATCTTTGCAAATCATATTTAAGTAAGTATTAATTTCTGCATGCACAATTTATGTAATGAAATTTTTGGAATAGAAAAATGGCAACATGTTTCCATAACTGCTTCAAACCTCCTCAAAAACCAAATTTAATTCACCTACAACAGAACACCACTCATCCTCTCTCAGCTATTTCCTCAACAGAAGTTTCTCAAACCTCCTAGTGCTGGCAACTTGCGTTGCCCTTTAACCTTACTTTAAAAAATATTTCTTACAATTTGGTTAGATGAACTCTAAATATAAATAATTTTAACCTTACTTATTTTCCTTTATTACAGTAACCAACAAATGGTTTCGAAGTAATGATCAAATGTTTTTGAAGAAGTGCCAACTGAATCCCAGAGAACCGCATCTTGATATTTAATTAGAAAACAATTATTTATGAAAAACTGTTTAACTTACAAGACTCAAAATGTTATAAAAATAAATTTACCCTTAATAAAAAAATTTTAGTCTTCAAACTTTTATTTTCATTATTACATAACCAAAGGCAATTCAACAAAGATTCGGGTGAATATCAACACACCCACGCATGTCCGATTTATTTTGATACTTTAGACGATACTGAACATTTTGTGTCAAAATTATTTTATTATTATTATTATATTAATTTCTGAAGATTAACTTTTTCTAGCGTTACTTTTCCGTTTGTGGTATAGTAGGAAGATTTTCTATTTTTACTTTTAATATGTCCTCTAGGTCGCGATGCTAGACGGCCCATCATGATAAGCAAGAATGGGGTTGGGGCGCAACCATTCTCTGTTTTTGGTATAGTATTCTTATTATTTGTTGATACGAACTTAAAACATAAACTATTACCTATATAAAGAGGTACATTAAATTTGTAAGTCGACTCGCACTCGCTTTATTATGTAAATTCTAATTAATTGTAAATATTCATCTACTCAGGTAATAAAGACTTTTATGATGTTTAAGTTGTTTTGAGTCTTTCAATAGTCAAGTGGAGTCCTGGCCATTATATTCTGAAGCATTGGTACAGTTCTTCATCGCAACTAATGTCACTGAACTAGAGATGAAAAGAGCTAAACTTCTGATATTCATAGGGGCTGAAACTTACGCCACGCTAAGAAATAAAGTTTCGCCAACGAATCTCAAGGACAAGACATTCGATGAATTGAAAGAAGCACTTACCAAGATTTTCAACCCAGTTCCTTCCGAAATCATTCTCAATACTAGAGAGAGAAGACATGGAGAAACTATAGCCGTGTACATATTGGAGCTACGCAAGATGTCAGAGTTTTGTAACTACGGAGCTGTTCTGGACGACATGTTACGGGACAGATTGGTATGTGGGTGCAAGGATGATGCACTACAGAAAAGGTTACTCTCTGAAGAAGGCTTAACGTAAGCCAAAGCTGTCCAAATAGCTCAAGCCATGGAGTCTGCAAGCCGGAACCTAAAAGCTATAAAGTTAAGTTAGAAGAGACCACCTATGGACTGTGAGAAGGATGATAAAATACGAGAAAAAGTAGATTAGTCCATAATTAAAAGGGATAATATATCTAAATCCTAAACAAATTTGAAGAAATTAAAAACTTACTAATAACTCGTACCGATAGGTCTTCGAGCGAATCTCGGATCAAATAGATCTTCGAGTAATAAACTACATAAAAACTAAATAAAATATCCAGAAATTCCAACGGTAGACCGGTTTCGTTCTATTTGGAACTCATCAGTACCGTGCGGGAAATCTGGCTGGCGACTGTTATATCGAAAAGAGAAACTAAGCCTAAACATTAAAAATTTCAAAACGCGTTGCATAGCAACGGAAAGCCGAAAAGGGGGGAGTGTGGCCCAGGCAGCGTCTATGCCAACAGAAAATTTCAACGCTATTTCTATTCTGCACAAGAAGAAAAGGTCGGAGAACTTCACAGAGAGGCGGAAAAGAAGCAAGAAGAATGTTTTCAAAAATGCCACCTTCTGATGCAATGCACAAATACGCACGATGTTGCGAAATGCTCCTCGAACCATTTCTGGAGTCACCCGGCGACATGCTTCGATGATTCTTTGTCGTAAATCTTCAACGCTCGTCACAGGTGTTTGGTATCCTTAGTCCTTTACGAATCCCCAAAGAAAAAAGTCGAGTGATGTTAGATCAGGGGATCTTGCAGGCCCACGAACAGGACCAGTTCTTCCGATCCATCTTCCAGGAAACTCGTCGTTTAGATATGCAACCACGTCACGATATTGGTAAGGTGGCGCCCCATCTTGCTGGAACCAGATGCGTCTGTACTCGGCCAGAGGAATGTCGTCCAACACGTTGGATATTTCATTTTGAAGGAACTCCAAGTAGTTTTGACCGTTCAGACGATTTGGCAGGAAGAACGGGCCAATAATTCTGTCACCTAACAGACCAGCCCACACATTTAAGCGAAACTGCACTTGGTGGCGGTGAGGAAATCCCCAGTGTGGATTCTCGTAGTCCCACATATGTTGGTTTTGACGGTTGAAAGGCCCATCTCTTCCGAATGAACATTCGTCGGACATCAGTAGTTGATCGTGAAAATCCTGGTGTGCGTCAGCCATGAGGCAAAACCAATTGCAGAAGTCTAGTCGGCACTGTCTATCACCGTCATGCAGTCCTTGGTGAAGTGTCGCTCGATAAGGATGAAAATGGTGTCTTTTGAGTGTTCTCCAAACGTAGTTTCGATCCAACCCTAAGTCAAACTGGCAGTCCTGACGCTCGCTCGAGGATAGGCGACGAAGTAGGCAAGTATGGTGTTTTCCTTGTCGATGTCCTGGAGACCACGACCACGAAACCTCGGATTGATATTACCCCAGTTGTCGAAGTCGCGGACCACTCTAAGAACCGTCGTATGACTTGGTCTGCAATTGGGAAATCTTCGTCTAAATAACTGACTTACTAGAGTAGCATTTCGACGACCTTCTCCGTAAAATAATTCTAGCATATGAGCGCGCTAGTACAATTGTTTACGTTAAAGGCTATTGCCTGCTAGTACAACTTGTTTTTCCCCCGACCTCCAAACTCAGTGAAAAATAGGTCTTTTTCAAGCGAACCAAAATTATTTTTACACTTTCGACTTTGCCCTACAACTTTTCTATTGAAACATTTTGGGTGACACCTACCAGTGAAAAATAAATTTTCCAAAATGCCACAAAATCGTTCCGAGTTTTCTGAAATTTAGTAACCAAAGCCTTCCATACCTAACAAATAAACTCTGAAATTTTCAGAACCCTAGCATAAATACAATTTGAGAAAAATGGCCTGATCGAGCAAATTGAGACACCCTGTATGCTACTCTACGCTATTAAACCTTTTGATTAAAATAAAAACTGGACTGGTAACTCATATAGTTTTCATAAAATATCGTCTTGAAAATAGGTGAAAAAACCGATAAAACCTACGTTTTTCATACAAGCTGGTTACGTAATTTCGCGTCATATATCCATAACGACCAAGTACAGCTCTTTCATATTAATATATGCTACTCTACGCTATTAAACCTTTTGATTAACAGAAAACTGGACTGGTAACTCCTTTAGTTTTCATAAAATATCGTGAAGCAAAAAATATCTCGAGCGATATTATTTTAAATACTACTTTCACGCTTGCTTTGTTTCACCTAAAAATTCAATTAGGGTTACTTTTAATGTTTTCCGTCATTACTATTTCTTCAATAACTTTACAACCACAATATTAGCTGAAAACTATTCGTGAGTTCTGAACCGTTCAACCAGTCCCCATGCGCACTATTCGGCAAAAACAATTCTAGAACTACCCAAATGCAAACTATTCGCAGACAAGAACCTCTTGTTGAACCGTTCGGAACCGTTCTAAATGGTACCTGCTCAAGAGCAAGTACTGGCCGGAACTCAAGGTTGAAATCTCTAAAATTCGTCTGCACATCGGGCTGCGTACGTCAAATCGTACGAATCACAACTATTCGTCCAAAAGTTCTGAACTATCCAGAACTTTTGCGTGACGTCACAGCTTAGTCCTAAGCCGTTCTCTTAACGAAGTTAACGGTTCAGAACTCACGAATAGTTTTCAGCTATTATGACGCTTGAACAAGCGTAGGCACGAGATATTTAATTTATTTTCCATGACGTCATTTTGGAGGGGTTTGGCTATTTCCGACTTTGCTCGTGCCCTAATTACGGTAGGGCATTAATTTTCACCTATATTAATTTCGTGAGGGTTTGCTTTCATAGAAGTCCTCATTCGGCTCTCTACCTAAAATAGAAACAAAATGGCTGCCGAGAGAAAACGGCCAGAAACTTTTGATCGGGACTGTACTTTTCCAGTTGAAGATTTAAAAAAACGAGCAGTCAAATTAGGCGAAAAATATCCAGATGATATAGATCTAATAGAAATATCAGCAGAAATTTAAAGTTTTAAATATCAATTTAGTTCTTTAATGGACAATCTTGAAAGCGGAAATTCTTTAGATTTATTAAATACCATATTGTAACACACGCTGACAAATGTATATCCAAATATAATAATTTCCATTCGAATTTTTTTACAAATCTCTCAATTTTATCGATAGAATACGAAATGTCAAAAAAAAAACTCATTTCGATATGATTATCGACAAGTTTGCGGCAATAAAAGTCCGAAAAATAAAAATTTTAAATTGCAAAAATAAATATCATATGTATGAGTACGTAAAAATAAATGTTATTTTAAAATAAATATTTTTCTCTGAGTATTAGTTTTTCGTAAAATATTTCTACCGAAGGTTATGAGGGCGCCATTTTGATGTTTTGCCCAGGGCGCCATTTGGTCTAGGTACGGCTCGGATTGTTTATAAATTATATCATTATTTCTTATACGTAGTCACAGGAATCCATAACGCTACTTGGAATGAGTATCTCCCCATATCCCCTGTGGTATTTTGTGGCGGAACATTGTGGGAGGGGCTAAAAACGCTTATACAGCCTTAAATGACGTCAAATTCAGTGACAAGCAAAGGCTTATAAGCTCCGCCTACTATGTTCCGCCACAACGGCGGGGAATCGAAGCCGTTATTCATTCCAAGTAGCGTTATGGATTCCTGGTAGTCATTATAACAATATTTATATTCTACGGAAAGATGCCACCGAAAGCACCGAAGACCGTGGGCGTCACAGTGTATTGTGCAGTTCCTTCCTGCAGTAATAATAACAACAAAAGTGGCTTATGTTTCCATTACTTTCCATCGAATGAGAGTCTTAAAGCGTGCGAAAGCGGGAAACTCGGATCAAAAGAAGGCGATGGGAGTAAAATTTCCTCCTGTAATCCCCTAAAAATTATATTTCCAGCTCGCTCTAGTAGCAGCCAATAAACATCAACCTATCTATGACGTAGACAGTATGTGATAAAAAAAAAGTTACGCTATCTTTCTATTTTAAAATTTGAAATTAATCATGAATATTTCTATTTATACCAAATGTTTTATAGCTATATTTTTCTTTACTATATTTTTAAATAATTGATGAAAAAACTTCACATACGTAGAAAATTCTGACACTATCTCTTTAAATCAATTTTAGAAAACAAAAAATCTTCCAAAATCTCAGCGAAGCAGATTTTGTGCTTAATTTGCAAGACAGGGCTTTTTAGATCTAAATATCTGGGACAGCACAATAGACTTCTGTTTGAAGAGTTGGGAATAAATGTTTGTGCATACTGTGAGCATGGGCAAAATAATGATTTATCATTATTTGGCCCATGCTGTGAGCAGGTCTAAGGCTAGACAATTTCATTCAACATGAAAATTTCCAACAAAATTTATTTAGATACAAAAATATACAAAAATTAACCTTCATCAACAGTTGAGAAATTACTTAAGCTTCGGTAGCTTTGAAATGATCATCATCAATTGTTGTATAGATGTGTCCTTCATTGTTGAGAAATTCTAGTATCTCCCTAAATAAAAACAAAAAATTAATCAAAAGCATAACGTTGAAGATGATGAAACCAAATGAATTTAACCATTGGAATCTCACTTAAAACAGATTACTCTGAATGGGAATATCCTAATAAACCGTTGTTATCATAAATATTATGGTTATTATTTTGACGCTAAACATAAACCAAATTTTTAATATTTTATATTAATAGTTACAACACAAATGACTCAAATAAAAATTTCTTAAATATTAAAATCCAACTGAGCAGGCAAGGTGAATATTTCCCAATAACATCTAAAAATTTAAGAAGATTCAAATCAAGGTACATAAATATTGGGTCATTCCATACGAAATCGACCAACGTTGTTGCTCGATAGTGGCGGATTTCTACCAAACTTTTTTTCGTGGTTTATCTACCTAAAATTAAAGATAACTGGAGTTTGGCGGCATAATTTCAAAAATTTGAAAGTTATGAATTTTTTTAAATTTACCGCTTTTAGGCTTAATTTTGCGGACTTATTTTAATTTTGTTTTAATATCGCAACCGGAAATTACTATTTACACATGAAAAATAGCAATCCTAGCTAAAAACGTCTGCTGGTTCCGAATGTGGTATCTATTTTGCTGTATCTGCTCAAGTTTTCAATGTAGACGCTCGATGGGGGGGTTGCACTCAACGTTATATTTACCAGGAGGTCCACCTTGATATTTGATGAAACTTAAAACTTAACATCTCCGTATAGATAGAACAATTTCCATTAAATTTGGTTTTGGAGAAACATTTATTTCTATCAAAACTATTTTTTTGAAATTTTCGATTTTTCAACATTTGCATTGAACTCTTTTACAGTAGCTCCTTAGGGGGTAGACCTTATCGTTCTATTTATAAAAAGCGTAAACTCGAAATTTAATCATATTTTAAGCTATGCATCGACTGATAGATAGAAAAGCCTCCCTTAAATTTCATTTTATAGAAATTATTATTTCTATCGTAACGGAATTTTTAAAATTTTCCATTTTTTCACTTTTTCATAAGACTCAATATTAAGAGTTCATTATTGACGGATTTTGAAATGACGTTTTAGCGCGCGACACTACAGGTACATGTCTTGGGCACACAGCCTTCTTTGCGTGCTTTTTTGACCATAACATGTAGAGGTATTTTCACGCGCAAAATGAATTTTAAAAGCCGTCAATTGAAATGGATATAAACATTTAATTTACAAAAAGGGTTGGAACAATATTTTCTATTTGGCCAGTTATAAGAACTTGAAATTCCGTGGGGATGAACGAAACTGATAAGCCATTCCCTACATTCTTAATCTGATTCCACAATAACACCAAAATATAGTTTATTGTCCAAAGTGGCGGTAACATACTGCCCAGGCGTAAAAGTGAATTGTATGTCCAATGCTAGGTTATCATCAGAGACCTTAACTATAAAAAAGATTCGTCACCTGAGAGGCGAGATATTTTTAATTCGGTTTTGCTAATTGTAATAATAGAGTGATGACTTCGTGTTCCCTGGACAGTTTTGGCCTTTTCGAGCCGACTAGCAACCCTTTTTGTAAATTATGTTTATTTCCATTTCAATATTAAGTCTTATGAAAAAGTGAAAAAAATGAAAATTTTTAAAAATTCCGTTACGATAGAAATAATAATTTCTCTAAAATGAAATTTAAGGGAGGCTTTTCTATCTATCAGTCGATGCATAGCTTAAAATATGATTAAATTTCGAGTTTATGCTTTTTATAAATAGAACGATAAGGTCTACCCCCTAAGGAGCTACTGTAAAAGAGTTCAATGCAAATGTTGAAAAATCGAAAATTTCTAAAAAATAGTTTGATAGAAATAAATGTTTCTCCAACACCAAATTTAATGGCAATTGTTCTATCTATACGGAGATGTTAAGATTTAAGTTTCATCAGATTTCAAGGTGGACCTCCTGGTAAATATAACGTTGAGTGCAACCCCCCCATCGAGCGTCTACATTGAAAACTTGAGCAGATACAGCAAAATAGATACCACATTCGGAACCAGCAGACGTTTTTAGCTAGGATTGCTATTTTTCATGTGTTAATAGTAATTTCCGGTTGCGATATTATAACAAAATTAAAATAAGTCCGCAAAATTAAGCCTAAAAGCGGTAAAATTCAAAAATTCATAACTTTTCAAATTTTTGAAATTATGCCGCCAAACTCCAGTTATTTTTATTTTTTAGGTAGATAAACCACGAAAAAAAGGTTTGGTAGAAATCCGCCACTATCGAGCAACAACGTTGGTCGATTTCTTATGGAATGACCCTATTACAATAATTCTTCCCCAAAAAATGTAGGTTCAAAATAACTAACACTTAGCCAAAACTAAATGTTGGTTTATGAGTGTGGTTTCATTGTTAATTAGTATTCAGCATTGGCTTAACCCGCTCAAACGTTTGGAAAGCAGAAAAACTCCAGTCCAATTATTTAACGAACTTGTAAACCAATTCCTAGTCACATTAATCCACATTCTTCCAAATCATTACCTAATTTTACAGCTCAAAAGGCACAGCCACAAAATGTCTACAATAATTAGACTCTTCAGTTCTTAAGCTGAAATACTTAAAGAAACACAGAAAACAGTACAATAAACTGGTTTTGGAATTGAGAAGCAAAAATTACTCTCATTTAATTTATAGTAAATCCAGGCAGCACCACTTGCTAAAATAAGCTAGTGACTTTTTATTGTCATTATTCCAAGTGGCCAGGTCATATCACATAGGAGGGTGCCACGTGAGCCAACACCTACTCATAAACCTCTGCAAGTTTTTACAGAAAGGCGAAACCCTTTAACTGGTGGGGTGAAATAGCAGTGGCATTCACCTCCCAGGTAAACAAGCACATGTGGAGTTGGATCTTACCTAATCTTAGGCTTCGGGATTGATGACAGAGTTCTACAAAGATAATCAATACTAGCCCCATCTTCTGTCTTGATAGAAAATACCACTTGGAAAACCTGAAACGACAAAAAATCAACCATGAAAAAACTTAATACCAAAACTCCTAATAAAGTTTCAAAGCTCCTTATTCTAAATATATGGTAAGTTAATATAACATATTTTTTCGAAAAGTTAATTTTATAAAAATTTATAAGTCTTAAAGTTTGTCCATTTATTTATTTGTATGTCATGTTCCTAAAAATTCGAGAACGGTTAGCTCTAGAGCTTTGAAATTTTAACTCAATGTTTAGGGCCTGATTTCCAACTAAACGCGCCTAATTCCAAATACCTGACATGGTTATTAATCTAATTCAATTTAATTTTACTTGACTTTGGACTTCGCCTCTTTACTTCCCTTATCTATTTTTCGGATCTATTTTTTTTTAAATGTCGCGTGGTAGCGCCGTTATTTGTTTTAATACTTCGCCCGGTTTGTTTTCCTCTCTTGAGTTCCTTGCGCCCGTCCGACCTTTACACCTTTTTAACCGGTTGGTGTGAAATTCGTAGAAGGGGATAGAGTTGGTGTGAAAAAAGGGACTTCATAGAAGTGGAGGTTTAGTTAGGATTTTTAAGTTGTTCAGGACTTTTTGCTACGCCTGTTGCGTTTTTGCTACAGCGTTTACCTTTCTTAACTACAAATCAGATCTAATTCATTAAAACTAAGACCCCAGGCGAAACCAGGTATTAAAGCTAGTATTGTATAAAATTACTACCCTTTGGAAGTATATTGTCAATAAAGAGCAACAAATATGAAATGTGACATACTATTTATCTATAAAGGACAAAAGATGATAAATTCAGTGGCAATACTCATTGTTTCTAGTTACTTGCTAAATAACCATGTATATCACTAATTAAATAGGCTAATTTTTTTTAGTATTTAATGAGTATTTAACTCGCCCTGAAATAACGTGCCCCTGATTAGCCAGTTATATAGTGCTGTGCGAGTAGTGGTTTCAGGCAAACGAGTCGGGTATCGAGTACCAAATTCTTTTTCATAGAGTATTCCTTTAAATTAAATGAACCACAGGTTCTATAACTTTGTAGGTACCTTTTATTACCCCACAAAAAGTTATAAAAACCCCCTCTTTGAACTTTGAAGCAACGAGGATAGAAAAAACTAATACTCGACGAGTTTAAAAAGCAGCTTATTCGAGTAATCGGGTACCCGAATATGTAATTTTTTGGTACTCTTTAATCGACGAGTATTCTCCAAGTCGTGTTCGAGTACTAGACCTTAAAAAAGGTCGATTACTCTATGATGTTCGAGTCCTTGCACAGCGCTACAGTTGTATGTATTGGGAAAATATTTAGTTGGCTAACATTTGCTACATTTCAATGTTCATCATAAAAATATTATCTTGTTTTTGGGCTAAGGGAATTGGTACCGTTTATGCCCAGAAAAGTAAAGTCATGGTCAGTGTCAGGGTAGCGATATAGAAAATAATCTAGTAAGCAAAATATATAACATTGGCTAGCAACAGGAAATTTTCATTTTGGCACCCATAAGATTGTTCCATATCAAATATTTAAGGTGCTAATCAGATGATTGGGATCAGTTAAAATAGTTGAAAAATAGTTGACCAGAAAAAGCATCTATGAGTAGGTCAAATATATATTCTACCACCTATGTTTTCACTTCTCCCATTTAACAGAATGATAATACAGTTATAAATATATAAAAAATTTACCATGTTCTGCTGAGTATTTAGACCGTTACCAGTTGCTGAAAAAGCAGCTTCTCCTCCTACACCAGATTCTTTGTCCGTAGTTAATCCTGTAGCAGTTACACCCTGTAAAAAAGTGAGGCTCTTATAAATTTACACCTAAACTACTCGTTAATCCAAAAGCTTTTAAAAATAATTTTAGAGATTAAGTCAGAGGGACTCAACATTAATTGTGTTCATTAATACAAATTGATTAATGACAATGAGTAATTTGTTACAATAAGCAGTCTGTTCTCATTCTACTTGATGGCCACAAATCAACCTGTGGAAACCCCAAACTGACCCTTAATACAGACCACAGGGTAATTAATGATAACAGTTACATATTCATGGATTAAACAAGTATGGGGTAGTTTAATTTGTCCCAAAGAAAAGCTTGGACTAAATAACAGATGCATCCATAAATTTAAAAAGTTAAAACTTATTATCATACCTTAATCAATTAAAAATGACATAACTATTGTGACAGTGGTCTCTTAATTTTAAATTTTATATTATAAATGTACAAGCACCATCAATTCATGATATTCCATTAATTTGTCATCAATAAACTAAATATTTTCAGCAACTTCTAATTTGTTTTGGAACATCATTTATACAACCTCTCATTGTCTTCTTAGGGATTAAAGTGATTGTACTATACCTCTGGAGCAACAACTGATAAGGCCATGTTGCTATGAATAACTTCAAGCATATGAACAGTGACTTCATTGAAGTCTGTGACTGGCTTTACATTGAATGCAAGAACAAATCTCACGTCTTCTGCAATTCTTAGAGCTCCAGTTACTCTGACATATAGGTTTTCCACTACAACAGATCTGAGGTCAGGCGCTTTACCCTTTCAGAAAAAGAAAGACAATTGAGTTTATCAAGTAATTATATATGTATACACTTACAATTGTTAGTATGTCAAAGTAAGATTATGGTAGCCCAGATTATTCCAATAGGAATGGTTTAACGCAGTCAAAATTCTAACTTTTACAGTGATTTGATATTAAGCTTGTCTCAATTGAAAAGTATAAATTAGACGTTTTAAATAACTAATTGTTAAATTTATGTAACCATGCAAACATGCAGAGGTAGACTAGTTTCATGAAAAACAGGAACTTTGATTAAATAAAAAATGGTCTTCACAAAATTAGGGTAATTTCCAAACTACTTATGTTTTCAGTCAGAAAAGAAGGTTTTTAAATCACAGGTATTTTGGTTAAAACTAGGTTTAAATAAATTTGAGCTATTTATTGCTGCTGTAAATTCTGTTTAGCTGAATATTTTCATTCGTCATTAATTAGTTGTGTTCAATATTTAAACCAAAGCCTATTGATATCTGTTTTCTTCACATTGAGCGCCTACTACTATTGGCTGACAAATTTTCCTCAACATAATGCAATATATTTAAAAATAATCTACGATTCACTTAATAATACTGATCATACACTAATTAAAGTTACAAATGCCTACTCTCCTATTTGACACTTCTTGAAGTTTTTATTGATAGCGTGACACATCACACATTAAAGGGCAACGCAAGTAGTGATGCAAGAGGGATGAAAGTACCATATCTTATAGATAAAAACCGCATCTGCACCTAGGGCAGGGGAATAGAAACACTGAGGGGGTGGGACTGAGAGCAAGAGAACACCTGTATTTGATGTAGAGCGGGTATAAAAATGGGATCAGCATGCAGATACAGTTTTTATCTAAAAGATAAGATTCCCACCTGCATCATGACTTGCGTTGCCCTTTCAAGGTGACCTTGTGTTTGTTAATTTAGGTTGAAAAATTTTAACATAAATTTTCTGATTTGCAATGAAGCAACAGACAGTCGCATAGTACAACCCAGACAGCAATTTATATAGAAATTTATTGACAGTAGCAGCAACAAAATTGAAGATTTTTAGATGGGGAAATGGTTTTGTAAGACAGTTTCCAGGTAGGATGCGGGGGTTTACCAATAACTTCTAAAAAGTAATTTCAATCTTTAAAATGGTGTAAGCAGACCATGAATTTGAAGTGAACTTACAGAAGATGAATTGGCGCTGCTAATCCAATACTGACACATAAGAGAAGGGCCAGTCATATCATCAACTTTGAAATGAAGTTTGTTGTTCCCTTCTTCAACTGACATAACCATCCCACAGAATGTGACCTTTAAACACAATCATTAAAAAAAAACAGATATTAGTCATGGCCTACAAGTTATTTGCAGAAAATTGCACTTTCATTTACTTCCTGACCCAATTTTGTAAATTTGGTTTCTCAATTTATTTGAAAGGTTGTTAATTTCTGACTTTTTAAAGAAATAATTTTTTTGGATTTTTTTCCGGTTTAAATTGATTTATGCCTTTTTTTACCTTTTATTTTTTGGATAGAATGGTTAAGTAAACTAAAGTTTTAATTAATTATAATTTTTTAAAAATCAAATTTAGTTTGCTCTGAATTGACATTGCTAGGCCTACTTTCCTTCATTTTCATAAATACATTAAAGCGTAATAGGCGATTTAAATCCCTGATTTCTTTGTAAAAAAATTAGTCTGAAAACCCTGATTTTATGACCAGAGCAACCTTTTTAAGGGGAACATACAAAATTGTAAAATGTAACTTTCCCTTTATACCCAAAATTAAATCATATTATTGACCAACACATTTTCAGTTGTTTGGTTACTAATTAAGACAGGGTAACTAAAATCGTTAATTGCAATCCATTATCAAATCGTAGTCAACTTGGTTTGAAATTCATTTTGTAGATATAATTCTTGTCTTAGTCTATATTAACACAGAATAAATAACTTCCTTACTTAAATATCATCCTTAATAATAACAAATTCAATTGAAAAAATAAAAGACAATATTACAGTAATTATTGATGAACTAAATTAGTGTCCCGAAATCCCAACAGCTGGTTTGTTGTCACAAGCGACACCATATGTAACATAAAAACTCACAATTAAGCCTCTATTAAAAATTTCCATAGCAAAACTTCAATGAGGCCTTGTTTCACATAGAACCTATACAATAAGTGGATCAAAAAATGGAAAAATCTTATAATCATTATGCTAATGAAAAGGATGCCATGGAAACCAAATCTCGTGATCGTGAGGCACAAGATAAACTATGGAATTATCAAAGCCAGAAAAGCATGATGAATTCTGTCAGTGTTAAAAATTATCTGTAAAGTTAGTGATGCACTCTTCATCACTAAGTGACATAATTCACATGAATTTCCGTGAACAAGGATTCGTTAAAGAAAATGCTTATATGGCATACTTATGAGTTATTATATTACATGTGGTGACACCCATTAAGGTTAGATCCGTTATATTTTCTGCTATTGCCCAAAATAGGTCAGAATAAGTAATTATTCAATACGGATATACAGCTTATCATCAGTACATTACGTGGATGTTTCGTCAATTTGGACATGGTACTAAGATATTAATGGCAGTCTGTGGCACGACACCAATATTAGGGAAGCATTACCATATAAACAAAGGTTACAACAGGGTTCGAAAACCAAAAACCCGGTGGATTTTTTGGGCCCACCCACCTAAAAAACCCACTTTCAAATCTCAGATTTTTTATGAAAAACCAACTTGTTCAATGTGCAATGACCACTTTAATACATATCTTAGACTGAATTCTTATGTGAATATGGTAAACTTTACTAAGTTAACTGGCTTGTAAACTTGAAACTTGGTACTTCTACCAGTCGCTTTGGTTCAGCTTTGTAGTATCTGCATACTTTAACATATCGTCTAATAAAAATATGGAAATTGTATACTAAAATAAAAAACCTAACAAAATGAAAAAAAAAAACATTAAAAACCCAGTGGTTTACACATTTTGGGGAAAAAACCCGGGTTTTTTCGAACCCTGCTTGAAAGTTATTATATGAATGAGTATGTAAGGTAGTACATTTTTTAAATTATCGTAACCTTATTCCTCTACCTAATTTTAAACATGATCATTATGTAAATCATTGTGATTAATAGTCACTTTTAATCATTGTTCATATTCTAGTCATTGTTTTAAGGTCATTATTTTTATTATTAACATAATACAATCACTATCATAGCTTTATGATTTTTACCTACAAACTTAAGGTAAAAACTGTCAAAAATAAATCCACTCTGAAATAGTGAAACTCATTACTTAACTACATACTCCTAACTACCAATAAGAAAATTAAAAACCATTATTGCATAATAAAATGTTAAAATATTTATCTAAAATATTATACGACAAGGAATACATTCGGTAATATCATCAGGTCTGTACTGATCCTAAGTGTTTATCTCTTATTCTTTCAACTCGCCTACTCAGGTGGTAAGTAGACCTTTGTGCAACTTGAAAATCCCTTAAAGAGTGGACAAGAATGGGCTCTCGTTTTGCCATGGTACCCGAAAATGTTTTTGACAACTTAAAACCTGATTTTCTATATGGAAACTAACACAGGAAAATCGAAGAATTTTGAATATTTCTCCAAAATATAAAAGTTTATTAATTAGAAATAGAATTCAGAACATGTGTAAATTGGGTATAAACTGTGGTAAATACATGTAAATTTGGGTAAATAAACATAAATTTTGTAAGTTTGGATAATTCTGTTGAGATATGGGCAAGTTTGTTTAAATATGGGTAAATATACGTTAATTTCCATAGAGAAAACCACGTTTTAAGTTGTCAAAAATATTTAAGGTTGCCATTGCAAAACGAAAGCCCATACTTGTCCACCCTTTTAAGGATGTACACGAAGGTCTATATATTATATTATTGAAAGGGGTGGCAATTAAGCCGAGCACTTTGACCTTAGGTCCATTGTGTAATAAAAGGTCTATATATTCTTACCACCCGACGAGCTTTAATTAAATTGGAGACAAACAACCCTCTTAGTCCATAGTGAGGGCTCATTTACATCTTGGTTGATTACATACTCCAAAAATTAGTTAAAAAACTAACTAGGGCCATCATTGCTATTAAAAAATATTTTAATAACCTACAATTTTTAGGGATTCTATTAAAGTTATTTTTACATAATTATCGATATTAAAACCAGGGTTGACCCAATATTTTTAAATTTGGTTTTTCATCCCAGCATTTTCAATATCACATAAATACTTCCTACAAAACTGCTAAATCATTTTTATGCAATTTAATTTTCCAATTCATTAGTACCAAAATTTTTATAAAGCTTCTACAAGTATTGATCTATCACAGCCGTGATTTGGTTAAAATGAAACATTGGTTACAACACTGGACTAAAAAATAAACTTTTTGAATAAAATTTAACTAGAACCATATGCATCTGTAATTTATGTTACTATTCTTAACTATAAAATACATACCATAGACATTTTTGTACTTCCAATGGTAACATTGTCTTCGGTATGAGGTACTTTTAGTATTTGGGCAACTGTCACTGGACAAATGGTTTTCTTAGTATCGGACTATAAAGATCAAAGATTTGTAAATATAATTTTTTTTAATAAAATTCACACAGACAACGAAACATTTCTCATTTATGACCAAAATGAAAAGCCATAATTTAAAATTTAGTAATAATAATAATAATAACCTAGGATCATGCCAAAGGCATCATCCAGCAACTATTATAGGGATCGTACGGGGTGGTCCCCGACCCGGGTTTTCATCCCCGTCCCCGATCGGGTCAGGGTGGGAAATCATTGAGTCGGGGTTTTTCAAAAAAAGTTGGGGTTTATTTTTTTGAAAACAAATATTATAGTTTTCTAAACGTCTAGACTAATAAAAAAAACTGACGCAGACAGCCAGTGTTCGTTGCGCCTGCTCGAAAAGGAGTCTGGCAATACTCATTTTTAGGGTAGGATAGGCATATGATTGTCACCGGCACAACCGTTCACTCCGGTTCTCTTTAAATTACTGTAGTTATTTGGCAGTCGACACGTCAGGACCGTCGGGTGCAACTGTTTTTGGACTTTTTTTTAAAATTATCTTTAAGGAACATCGGCACAGTATATAATACAATGGCGCCTAAATTATCTGTAATTACATATTAATATTTACATTCAAAATTTAATTATTGTTAATAATTACAAATGCAAACTGACCCCGACCCCGTCACCGTTTTCCGGGGTTTTAATCTCCCCGTCCCCGACTAAAATCTCTCCCCGTACGATCCCTAAACTATTAATGCCTATAAACCCAGTGGCCGGGTTAGATGTGTAGGAGGGTCATGGCAAGCCCTTTATGTGCCACACGAGCCAGCATCTCCTTGCACTAACTATTATCGTTAACCTCAGCAAATTTTTTATGGAAAAGGAGAAACTGAAGAACTAGTGAGTAGAGAACTTGCAAAGTCAACACAGAAGGAGTTGTTCCGAGTTTTCACCTAGTGCCACAAGCTCGGATCAAATCCAGAGCTCTTCATTTGCTGCAAGGCAAAAGTGCTAGCTACTCCGCCACCCTATTCTACATAGCAGCTTATTAATTTACAGAGGGAACAGTTTATATTGTATATAAGATGACATATTAAGGCCTTAAAATTCCCATTAAAATAATTTAAAGGTATTTTTTTTCCTATAAGAGCGGTTTAATGGTTTATTGAATTTATATTCATTACATATTTTTGGAAAAATTCCATCCACATATTTTTAAGAAAATAGTATGTGACTTTGGTAAAATATCTGCAAAAGTCAAAATTTTGTAATTATAAAATTCCAGTTCTCTTGTCAAATATTTTTGCTCACATGGAATGCGATTTTGGGTTAAATATTATTCTAAAATAAACTACTTTGTATCAGAAACATTATTATTATTATTATTATTTTTATTATTTATTATTAGGCATATTATTATTATTACAAAATCATTGAGAAAAACATTGGGAAAAAAGCAAATTCTCAAAACTGGCATACACGCTCACAGCAAAACCAAAAAAAGACCAACTTACTGCTCCTTTTCTATCAGCGGTAGATTGGGATTCGTTGAGGCCAGGAGACATAAAACCACCACCACCTTTACTTGCACTTGCAGCATTTCCAAAGCCTCCAAAACCTGTTAAAAATAAATTTTCTTCACTTTTGAAATAACTGATAATGGACCAAGAAGGGTTTAAAAAATATATTTACTGTAAGCTGTGTAAGGCTGGGTGCTAAACTACACAATTTTAGCATTCTGCCTTCCAGTTACACCAAAATATAATATTTTAAACCCTGGTTTTTCTTCGGGTTACAGAATTTTTAATTAAGAGGAGAAGAAATGAGAAAAATTAACCTAATGTCACTTCCTACAATTTAACATTTACAAATTAATAAGGATTAGTAGATATTGAATGTTTTCTAATAATATGAATTTCAAATGTAGTACCAAAATTAACATAATTCCGCCTCTTAATTAAGACTATTTTAGAGATAATTTCATCAGTACACAATGTCATAATCAATGAAGCCACCATAGAAGAAAATCAATACCACTTTTTGGAATGTAAAAAAGTCCTCTAGTATGATCTTGTGTTTTACCTAAATATGTCATTATCATGTACCATGCTTTACCGGAAAAAAGTAGCCAAGCTGATGTTCTATTATTATTAATAAAGGAAGAGTATTACACTCCCAAATTATTTTTATTTTTGTAGGTGTTAACATGTGTATAATATTGTTAATATATTATGGACTTATGGTGTTAAGCATCAATTGTTTTTCCCAGCTTTGTTATATTTTTAAAATTTCAATCATTTGCCTTGTTAATTCAATTCAAAAAGATCTTTAAGGCAAAGTCTATGTAAAATAACACTACATCTATATAATGATCAAACAGTTTTGAAATTTTTGTTGGGGTAAGGGATGATGGGAAAAAAAACATGTAAATACAAATCTCTCATTTAGGACAGGGTTTTTTAAGCACATTAAAAATAATAAAAAGTAACTTAAGTAAGTGGCAATATTTAAAGTTTTCTACTGTAAAATAATACATTGAACTTCAAAGTAGAATAACTAGCCCCAAATTATAATAAACTTATTTGCCTCTGCAAAAGGGATATAAACATCCAGTTTACAGTGCTTTAATGACATATCCCAATAAATTAAAAACCAAATTTATATTTAAATTAGAATTTATTATTTGATGTAATATATGGTCCATTATTTTTTTACAAGGTTGTTTTGTAACTTTATGTTGGGGATCATAGTTAGTCGATTGCATTATTTATATTTTGACTGAGGCGAGAAGTGAATTATCATAAGCTCATTCAAAAGATTTCTTATAATTTAAGCATTTTACAATAAATATTAAAAATAAAAAGGCCAAGTACACCTGAAATTATATCATATTCATTTTAGTATACATGCCATTCACTTTAAATTATGTCTTCTATGAGAGAAATAAAACGTAATTAACCATTCAAGGACATCATCACTAACATGACATTCCCAGATGAGATAAATTTATTTCTTATGATTAACATAGTCGAAAGTATTAGATGACTATTTCAACAAAATTGTTTTGCTGTAATTCTTTTAGTAAAGTTTCATAGAGATTGGTTAAACATGTAATAGTTGTAAGTTGATATTTTTTCAGGTAGTAATGATAAACCCTGTGGAACTGAAATGCTCTATATGAGTTTGGATTATGTTTGTTACCTGTTTCCTGTTACATTTCCAAGGAAAATTATTTGTTTCAAAAGATAGATCTTTGCCAGAACAGGAGATGAGAATTTCTCAACCTTTTATAATGCTAATTGAGATACCATGTGTACCAAATTGCTGTACCATTTTTAAATTTCTTTAATCACAATCCTGTCTTTAAGTTAACTTAATTTGAAAAATTGTACATCAGAAAGCAAATTATTTTCTTGGCTATTTGTGTTCGAATTAAGAGCCAGAAATTGGGAATGAGGGTTTGAAAACCTTGGACACTATATTTGAAGTAGTTATTAAAGATTGCTATTGCTATAGGTTCAATTTTAGTTTAATTATCTGAATTTTAGGAACAAAATTTGTTAGAACCTATACTTGTTTGTTGTTAAATAATTAATTGTTGTGATATTTCACTGAAACGTCCAAAAATAAATATTGAAATGATACTATCCCGCAAAACTGATTTTTACCCTTCCTGGCATGATACTTGGTTTATTTAACTGAAAATAATGGAACATTTCACACATCAATGCTCCAGAGTGTGCAACATGTTCCCTTGTAGCAATCACGGGAAAATCACTCAATGAAAAAAATGTGCTTTAATTTGAACTTTCCCTCGCATGTATCTTTTACCATACAGAAATATTAAGAAGGGTTTATTCGGGGAAATATCAATTGCATTATTTTTAATATTAAATAATTTTCGTGTTGATGTTCTTGATGAAAACAACATGAGAAAGATTATAATTTCCCTCCCTAATACGGTTACAGAACTTGCCTAGAATAGAAGCGAAAAACAAAGCTTCCAATATTTAATGAAGTAGGTTTACTGTCAAGATAAATGGACGTAATTGATTATGAAGTAATGTAAAAAGTTACAAAAAATTTACCAGGATGAGTGTCATTCCACATTTCCGATAGTTAATAAATATCACGTTCCTTTTATTACCTGTATTTTTTTTTAAATTAAAGCTTAAAGTATAAGAAATGTCCAAATTAAACTTGTGCTTTGGTTTGGCGCGAAATTTTTTTGCAGCAGCTAAACAGAGCTGCCAGATATAATTTTACCTTCACCGCCCAACAGCTCTTCAAAGGAGCCCAATTTCCAGCCCAATTATAAATAGGCCCTATTTTGTAAACAAGCCCAAATTCTAGCCCAATTTGGCCAGAGTTTATTTTTTAAAAGGCGTGCTTTTCAAAATATTGGTGTTTGCGTGATGTTATAGTTTTAAGTATCATGGGAAATTTTATAGAAACTCCAATTTTTATTATTCGACATATTTTTTTAAGTACAAATTAATCGAATTTTTGAAGAAAAACTGTACATATATTGAGAGTAATATATTTCGGAGTGCTTTAAAGCGTATTCATTTGAAAGAAATCGGTATCCTACCGATTTTAGTGTATATTATCGAAAACCTCTGAAAGTAGCCCAAAAAACAGCCCAACAGCCCAATTCATTTTTTCCCGCAAGTAGACATAAAAAGAAGCCCAATTGGGCTGTAAAAGAGCCCAACTGGCAGCTCTGCAGCTAAAAGTTGAAGCAGCCGAAACCAAGCAGTGTTTCCTGTCAAATACTTTTCTTTTCCCGGAATCCCCTGGCCTTGCATAATAATTACATATAAATCGGAGAAATGCTAGTAGTGAGAACGCATGGTTACCAAAACCACCCGAATTGATCGGAATTGGTAAACAGCTCTGAAACCTACCTAATTTTTATTTTTCAAAAAACCTATTGGAAAAAACTTCATAAGCAAATCACTTTTGTTACCGAGGACGCGCAACTTCGTTTGATCAAGTTTGTAAGATTTAACAATATAAGTTGCACTGTAGCTCCGCAACTATACGAATTAATAATGGTAAATCGCGTGTAGATCGGGTAGTAAAGGTATTAAAGTTATGAATTTTTTTAAGGTGATAAGTGCCATAGTACTACTTAGAACCTGACATAGAACCACATCGATATATTTATTTTTTAATTTTTTTCCCGCTTTCTTCTGATTTGCAAAACAATTAACTGCACCACCCATAGACATAATAAAGAAATAGACACCTTACGCGGAGTTTGATTTGACAAAAAAATACGGTAGCGATAACTAGTTCACATCGGCGCCATCTATCAGCCGGGAGAAAGCGTTTTCTTAACGTATTTATTTGTAGTAGGTTTACGTTTTGAATGAAATCCAATGAATCAGATGTGCAGCTTTAATAAAGAAATACGATTGCTTAGAGGATTTTCAATATAATTTATTAAGATAAGATAAAAAGTAAGTTTTTAATTAATTATATTTAATTATTTTAAGAAAGTTCATATATTAACTATTTTTTGTTATTTTAGACCTTTGTTACTTGAATCAGGGCCAGAGGTTAAATTAAATTAATGATCATTAACCCAAGGGTATTTCTAGGATAAATAATTGGAATATTATCGAAATGGTTAACGACTAAAATGTTTGGTAAGTATTTGTTAATGTTGAACCTTAAGTAATTTGCGATCTAGACGTTTCTGGGCTTTGTCATACTTGTGGTTTAAATTATGTTTTACCAATGTACTACGAATGGAAAGTTGTACAAAAAAATTGATTATTTCTTTCAAGTAATTAACACATGGAACATGCTGATGCATCTCATCTTTTGAAATTAACCAAGATTGATCGATTGTTCTTGAAATAATTCTGGTAATCCTCTCTTTGACTTCATTCATGTGTACCCCTGTAGCAAATTAGAGTCGGGCCGACGTCGGCCAAAGGCAGGCCCCTCTCTACCATTGGGATAGGTAGGGCTAAGCCCTAGGGCGCGGCGTCTCCGTGGAGGGGCACCGTCTGGCCCTTAATTGTTTATATTTTAATAAAAAAATATATAAAAGGGCGCCTAATATAATTAGCCCAGGGGCGCCTGAAAGCTAAAGACGGCCCTGGCAAAAGGTACTAAACACTTAAGTCGGCCGACGGTCGGCCGACCTTTGGATTTAGGGTCGAAATGTCCTAGGGGTAAAAGGGTCGGCCGCCTACAAAACGTCGACACTTTACCGCCTTTTAATAGACCTAAGAACCGACTCCGAAACGACGTCATCCCGACTTAGAATGTACTGGGTTATATAAGGGTGCGGCTTAAATAGGAAAAAAAATAATTACATCTGAATAAAAAATTTTATTTGGTTCTATTTCGGATTCTACATCGGATTCGGCGATATTTTGTTTTTTTAGTATACCCGCTTTAAAAAATCCATTACGTATTGTCTCTGTTGTGACTTTTTACCAAGCTGTATAAACCCACTTGCAGATTTCGACGTAGGTAGCTCGTCGTTGTCTCCCTGCAGGAGTAAACCATCCATTTATGCCATTCCGCTCTGACAATTCTTTTTATTTAAGTTCTTTTTTATGCGGGCTATCTGAGTAGGCGGGCTATATGCGTAAGCGGTTTATTTAAGTTCTTTTTTACAGGAAACGGGGAAGCAGCGGGTTATATTCGTATGCGGGCTATCTGAGTATGCGGGCTATATGCGTGAAAATACGGTAATTACGTCGAAACGACTTACTTTTTGATATTTTAAGTGACTGAAAATGACCAAATAATACCGTAAATATAGCTATATAAATGTAAGTAGTTGTTGAAGTCCCATGAACGGGAGTGAAACAATGAATTTATTTCCGTCAATCGGAAAGCTCTTGAATATAGACTCCTAGAGTACAGAGTTCTGTAGTTTCTTGGGGCTTAGTAAAAGTAACGAATAAATCTTAATTAATAATATCTTAGCCTAACATATTTAGCTATACGAATGTAACCTACTTGAGCTGAGAGATTTTTAATAAGGAAACATTCTCAGATTAAATATATAATATTTTTCGAAAAAATATAATACAGAAAGGAAGTTATTTTAAAAAAATTTCAATTTGTTTTATTAAATCGCCAAAGTTTTACAGTTTTGAGCTATTAATTGATAAAGCGCGACCTTAAATCGACCCTTTGTGCCACAGGGGTAATAATTAAATGTAAGGTCTATTTTAAGTCGGATAATGGTCGGCATACCGAAAATAAATAGTCCCAAAAAAGGATTTTCGGTTTTAGTGTCGAAAAACATTTGGTCGTCGACTATAAAGCGACTTTTCGACCGGTTTTATTAAATCGCCAAAGTTTCACAGTTTTGGGCGATTAATTGGCAAATAAATGTTGGTTATAAGTCGGCCGTTGCTCGGGCTATGAACGTGTCATGTCTTTTGCAAGTCACGACAGTTATTACAATTCAAGGTCGGCGTTTGGACTCTAAATAGTTCCAATGATAAGACTCTTAGAGTCGGCTAGTGGTTCAAAATGCTAGGTCACTATACCATTTTTAAAAGCGACCCAAAACGTACTCACGAGCAATTCTCAAAAACGTTTAGGACTTTTAGAGTCCGTATTTGGACCAGGACCGAAAGGCGACTTTTCGACCAAAGCCCGACCTTAAATCGACTCTTTGTGCTACAGGGGTAATAATTAAATGTAAGGTCTATTTTAAGTCGTATAATGGTCGGCATACCGACTATAAATAGTCCCAAAAAAGGATTTTCGGTTTTAGTGTCGAAAAACGTTCGGACGTTTTTAGGTCGGCATTTGGTCGTCGACTTTAATGCGACTTATCGACCGTACCCCGACCCTAAAACGACTTCATGTGCTACAGGGGTATTACCATTGGGAAAAGTGTATCAAACTTGTCATTGATCTCTGATACGTAGCTCAAGCCACTGAATGTTGATGTATCACGAGACTTAAATGATGCTAATATATTTGACTGATTGAGTGTTTGTTTTTCATCTACAAGTTTGGTTTTGCATGATTCACAATTGTGGTTTTTATTACAACGGGATAAGACATATCCTGAATTGTAAGATAGTATGTTTTGTTTTCCAGGCCCGTGGGCCGTGGCTTTCAAGTGAAATTTTTACAAATTTGAAAGTCTTCCTCCGAACATGCCCTGGGATAATAATTATTTGCTGATGGAAGACTTTCATCATAATCATCTGGAATTATTATATGGGTCTTATATGAGTCAATGTTAAGAAGGAATTCTTTCATATCATCGCAACAGTTGGCATTTGATGGTTTGAGGAGTGAGTTAACCGATGGACTTCTATAAGAACTTTTGAAATGCTGTGGTGTAGGGTGATCTCTGCAACCTCCCTTTAGTCTAATGGAGCCGAAGAAATTCTCAAGAAAGTCCTGCGATATTTTTCCAGTTAATAGATATATCCATAATTTATTTTCAGGTCCTTCCAAATCATTAACATACTGCAGATAGATAACTTCCAGCCCTCAATGCATTCCAAAGTTTTAGATCTACTACCTTGGATTTTCCATTTATCTAGCCAGGTCAAAGCTTCTTCAAATGTTTTGACCCATGTGTACGTTATTTGCCAACTTTTCGTTTAGTTTTTTAATTTTAAATTGCAACCTTTTTATTTTAGATTTTTGTTTGCTTATAGTTCTTAAATGTGATGTTTCCATTTTTGTCTTAAATCCAGCGGCTTGAACCTTTTTGTTTTCGTATGTTTTGCTATCTTCTGTTTGGTTATTTTTGTTTGCATAGGTTTTCAAATCCGCTACTTGAACCATTTTGTTTGGGGTTGTTTTATTTGACTTTGTCTCGATATTAGGTTTAGTAGCCTGCTGAATTTCAATTGTAGGAATTTCCACTGATAAAGAAAATCATGTTAAAATTTAAAAGAGTTGTTTAAAACGAAACTGTTTACAATCCTGTTCTGTAGATATAGTTTTGCTGCAACTGAAACACAGGTCCTTTTTGTAGGTCTATTAATTGTTGCGCTCTTCCACCATTTCTACAGACCGTTTACTAGATTCCATTTGAAAATTGAGTTTTAACTTATGACCCCGTTACTAATGTGTAAATTTCATCGTACCAATTGTTTTATGACAGTCCTTGATATAATTTTCTACTAACAAGGAGACATCCCGAAGTGTAACCCACCGAAACCCACCGATTTTGTTAAAACTCGGGGAATTGGTAGACCTTCATGTAACTTGAAAAATCCTAAAGGGGATTTATTCAATGGGCAACCGTTTTGCCATGGCAACGAAAAATGCTTTTGACAACAACAAATGGAAATTTTCCCATTGAAAATAACATGGGATTCTGACCGATTCCTAGGACCCCCCCCCCCCCTGTGAAAAAATTAACAAATTTAAAAATTTGGAAAATGCCAAAAATAGAAAAAATAGATAAAAATTTACAAAAAAAACCCATCAAAATTTAACAACTTTTGATCAATTTGAGGTCAAAATCCCATGTTATTTTCAATGGGAAAATTTAATATTTTGTGTTGACAAAAACATTTATCGTTGCCATGGCAAAACTGTTGCCCATTGAATAAATTCCCTTTAGGTTTTTTCATGATACATGAAGGTCTACCAATCCCCCGAGTTTAAACCAAATCGGTGGGTTACACTTCGGAATGTCTCCTTGTAAGTTCTCCGGAACCTTTACTCCGCAACTAGCTAAATTATCATTCCCCTGAGAAATATGATTCATTTAAATTAACTTATAAGTAAACAATACTTAAAACACAATTTTTACTTGTTGGCTTAAATTAATTTGAAAATATTGTTGGAATAGCGTTTGATGTCAGTCTGTTTTTTGTTTTACTATTCATAAAACAAGAATCCTCAAAATGTAGGGCGCATATTTTATTATGATGTAAATGTATCGCATCTTTCAAATAAAGATCGCTTCTTCCGACATTTATCAGCCATTTTTCAGAGCTTAGTTTATTGAAAAACCACATATTAAAGATAGGCCTAGCAAAAGCTATTAATTAATTTTTCCCACCGTTCTTTCTCTATTGGAAACTGAAACAAGGAGATCCTTGCTTTTCTTTAGAACTGTTTCAAAATTTTACAGAACAATTACTTCCAGGCATATTTCTTTATTGATACAAACCCTCAATATGATCATTCCTAAGACAAAACGCGTATATACATTTTTGTGTCTGAAATCCGCTGTTTGAGATTTCGAAAAATGCGCTTTCTCCCGGCCGTTAGGCGTCGCTCCGCTCAGGATTTTTTTAAAATTCCGGGGGTCGCTTTTCAGGCGGAGTTTCATATCTCTATATTGTCAGTATCTCTGGTAGTACGTAGACGTTACGATTTTTAAAAACCTTGCATTACGAAGAGCAGTGAGTGCTTGGCCTGGGCCACGTAGTACCTAACGCTTAAGAATATTTATCGGGTTTAAAATCAGACGCAAAAACTTAAGCGGTGAATTTGAAAAACGGGTGGTACATTTATGTTAGCTAACATGTTTTATAGTTTTAAAAGTAAATACGAAAGTTTTTGAAATTTCTTTATTAAAAAAGTAGTAGTAAGGGTTTACTACTGAAAATCTGTTTGTATTTGGTAAAAATGGTTAATATTTGTGCTTTTACGCATTGCAATTATTTTTCAACAAGTAAAACAATACCGGAAAAGGTTTCATTCCATAAGTAGGATTAAATTATATTGTTATTTAGATAAATATTCATTCTTATGCAAAATTTTATATAACTATAGGTTTCCCTTATCTAAACCTACAATACTTTCTCAATGGATAATTGCTGTACCTTTCGACAACTGGACATATTCAAATCATAATTTAATTTGTAAGGATCCCTTTTTTCTATGGGATATATAAATTGTAAATGGCAAAAGGTGGGTCCCGCCAAAAGCCATTCCAACTCCGGTTTTGTTTCCATAGAATTAAAACAAGTAAAAATAGTCGAAATTACATCCACTCGAAAGTTAAATAGAAAAATCCGGTGATACTAACCTCTCACCTTTAAATTTTGACCAAGGATCATTTCGTGTAGGTTTAATTATGTTATTATAATTTGAGTGATATCTCCTTGGTTTTTAGTCAATTTTGTTAAGTTGTTATGAAGATATATTCCTCTCTCTATAAAAGAAATGTAGTTTAAGAACTAGAACTTGCTGTATTACGAAATATTGTTGGCATGGACATCTTCCCACATCTCCACGAACATATGTTTGATGCTGAAGTTAAACTCAAACATCAACTCATCAGTTTGATTAAGAAAGTAATTAATTTATATTGCTAGCTCAGACTCCACAAATTAGCGAAAGACAAAAATCTAGAAATGAAGGGTCAAGCCATCAGACTTCAATTGTCAAAGCTCATTTTATTTTAAGGACAATAGCTATACATACCTTTAGTAGAATCATCAATTTCATCAAAATTCCATTTACTTTTGTTTACAATTTAGAATCTCAGAATATTCCCATAACAAGCCATAACCGCAACACAAGTACACGAGTTATTTACGCCTTTGACAAATCCATTCGAAATTTTTTAATTTTAATTAAAAGATCATCTGCTGCTTATTATTTGGGTTTCGAAAGAATTGACTTATTTACAAATTATAATTAAAATTAACCTTATTTTATATTCTCACAGCCGAAATATTCGCGAATCACGTCAGAGTACCTAAAAGATTACAAACACGAACACGCGAGGATTTTTTATTTTCTCACCTTATCGACAGGCGTCACTTAAAAGTAGTACCACAGGAATACGGAACAATTAACTACCAGTTGTCTGCTAGTCGTCGCCTCCGTATTAACCACCCGTACAATCTTGGGTCTATTTCCTTATTATGTCTATGGCACCACCTGCAAATGGGCGAAGGCTAACCTCAAATCAAGGAGCATTAAGGAAGGGGAGCCGTTTTGTTGGGCTTTCCCCTCTCATGGTCCAATAAATATAGGACAAGACAGCCGTACGCTTGTGCGTATAAAAACTCTCATCTTTCCAGAGAAACAAGCTCCCTATACAAGAGAGGGGTAAAATGGGGGATGAACCGGAATTTAGAACAAGTTGGCTATAAGACCATCTACCGGTAGTTAATTTATTTTCTAAAATGGCGCTTTTGAAAAGAGAAAAGTCGTTGGAGGTTTTTCATTTTTAAGATTTTAAATTGCAGTTAAAAATGTTTACCTGTAACCACTGTTCATTTCCAAATTGTAATAGCGATAGTCGCTTTTTTCATAAGCCCTATATGAATGGTATTACTATTTTAGCGTTCCACAAGTTAAAATCTAAGCCTTTGTTATGTCAACAATGGGCGGATTCGTTGGCCAAATTTCGGACCGGTTTTAATGTAAATAGTGTTACGTATCACACTTATATTTGCTCAAAACATTTGGACGATGAATTTTTTCATAGTCAAGAATGGTTTAAATACAAAAATACAGTCATGGTTCCTGGTATGTGTTTGTCTTTATTAATGCTTTGTTACTAACATAACGTTTCCCTAAAGGCCCCATTTTCTCTATTGTGAAACCTCCAATTTACCTACTCAAGAACTCGTGTACTGCAGTGGCAACAGAAACTACTTCTCTCGCAACAACATCCACTCCGACCTCAACAATATCTTCACCTAGTTCTACAGAATCTACTTCTATAAAATTATCACATATTCTTATGACACCAATTCTTAAATTCTTTTCACACGACTCCACGATTAAAATCACGCAATTCTTGGGATGAAGAAACTACTCCAGTGAAAAGAATGTTTTCCACGACTACAGTATCTACTCCTATATCAAAAGAACTTACTCCGAATCTCCGATGACATTACTAAATATTCCAATTACACCCATTCCAGCATCAATAACTCCAAATTCTTTAATTGGGAAACTTGGATTGAAATCAACAAATTCCTGTGGTGAAGAAATTGACAACATCAATATGGAATCTAATCTTCTTCTCCAACCAACGAAGAAAAGGAAAATGCTATTGACATATCAGCTGATAAATGTAATCCAATCAAATCTACTAGTGTTATGAGTATCACTTTGTCTCACGAAAAAATGGTGGATATATTTTCCTCTTACACTTTGCCTGGAGAGTGGTCCATTGCTGAAGTCAAGGATGGATTAAGAATTTCAAAAATCAATTAGGAGACTGAAGGTGTAACTATTTCAATACATATTAATCCAGAGTTAGATTTATCTCTAAAAATGTACGTACTGAATGAAGCAGTTGAAATCACACTTTTATCCCTAACTTCACAGTCAAATTATTATGTCCAGAAGATTTCACCAAATTTATGGATAAAGTTCCTTCTCTTCATGTTTGCGAAGGTATTCATGAAGACGTTTACAAAAATATTTTTAAGGAATAAGTAGTTCGAAATGGAAAATTTTGCTGGATTACTAATAGCATCCGACATAATTCATGCTGTTTACTTTCTCAAATGAAAAGATGTGGAAATTGTTTAAAATTGAGAAGTTACTTCCGTTGCGAGATTTTTAGGAGAAAGAAGGTGAAGCAAAGAAACTCTTCTTTTAAAAGCCTAAGTCAGGCGGAACTTATCCACGAACTTAATAAGAGCAAATATAATAAAGTAAAGTTGAAGGGAAAACTGGATAGGAGGGAGAAAAAAATAAGAAAATTGATCATGACGGTTGGAGAAGCCGTTAGTTGTAAAGTTGAAGAGTGGCTAGAGAATGTACTCGAGAAAGGGTTAAATGAAGAGAAATTGGATTTCCCTAAACTTTTCTTACGTACCCAGTTAAAAATGATAGGCTTAATAGTAAAAAGAAAAGGTGGTGGCATCCACTAGTCATACAGTGGTGCCTTTTTATGTATCCCAAATCACCGGGGCTTAATAAATCCTTAGAATCACAGGTATCCTTCATTTACCTAACTATAAGACTTTACTCCGCCACACAAGTGAGGAAGGTAGAAAACCTAGCTTCCAACCAAGCATGTTTATCAAGCTTGCTTGCAATAAAAAGTATTTCACTTTGCTTCTTGATGAGATGAAAATCAAAGAAGACCTGATTTACAGCAAAAAAACAGGAGATTTAATTGGTTATACCAATATTACTGACCCTTTTGACAAGATGACAACAATTGAAAAAGACTTGTTTGCTTTAGCTCACTTTCCCACCAATGCCATGTCAGCTGACGAGCTACATTTTTTGGTTTGGAGATGTGTTGCACTTTTGGAATTGAAAGATTTCAGAATTTTAGCTGTTATTGGCGATGGAGCTTCAACAAACCGGAAAGTTTTTACCAAAAACCACGATGACCAAGAAAGCTGCTATCACTGCGTAAATGTTCATGCACTGGACGAACCACGATACCTATACTTTATCTTTGATCCACCGCACTTAATTAAAACTACCCGAAACTGCCTCCTTAATAGTAGAGAAGGTTGCAGATTTAGGTTAATGTTCAAAAATGGTCAAGAATTAGTGTGGACAACTATCAGCAAATTACATCAACTTGAAAAAAGCATATAAATTGACAGACGATCATGTGTATCCACAGTCCCGAGCGCTGATGAAAGTGAAATTGGCAGCCCAGGTTCTCAGTGCTTCAGTAGTTAACGCGGTCGAAGAGGAATTTGGAGAATCTGTGTCCGAAACCACATTCAACAAGTGGTTTGATTGCACGAGTGTTAACTATCTGAAGGAAGGGTATCACACCAGAAACACATGGCTGAATCCATATTGATCCCGAAATGCTAGAAGATTGAAGGTTGTAGCGACCAATTTAAAATTCCATAGTTTCGTTATTTACAGTTCCTTTAAACACCTTGTCTTATTCTTAATTATATATTTCTTACCCATGTTTTCAAAATTCGACCTTGTTTCTTTCTAAGAAATTTATTAGTTAGTATAGCTTTGGGCTACTCTGGCGGCGATGCTGGACGTCACCACCAGGGGCCCCGGGTGAAGCTCTTTATAGCTCTATCGCAACGGACGGTCATTGGGAAGGGGTCGTCATAGGTGACCTTGTGGCCAAAGGTATTCTGGGTTTTCACTTTCCCTTTATTATTCTCATTCTCCGTTCTCTCACTGTTGGGATTAGCGAGTCCCTAACTTCTTTGTATTATGCCGTCGCGAGTCCCCTTTAACCCTTTATCTTCCCTATGAGTTTATTGCCAGTCCGAATTGAGGGTTGCCAATTATCTGGTTCGGAGAAATTCTCCGTTGTTGTATATTTTAAGAAATTTCGAAAGTTTATTGTTTGAATGCCTGGCGACCGGATGGCGCCAGATTTGACATAACTTTTAAGCAGTGATTTATTGGAGACGCTACGGCTGACCCTTTGAGGGATCCCGCTTGTGGGAACTGAAAGATGGAAACGAACATCATGTCGCCATCGTGATGATTGGTTGGGTCCGGCCAGGTTGACTGGTCTCGAGCCTGTTGATTAGGGTGGAAGTTCGCGCCACCGAAAATCACGTGACGAGGCCATGAACAAAACCGAGGTGTTGGCGTGCTTTTGGCAAGACTTGACCGGGTCCACGGAGATACCGAGACCACGAGAGTGACCGGAGCGAAAAACTCCTCGGCCACAGGTGGCGGTCGGTCAGACGTATTCCGGGAGTCGCCGACGTGAAATAAGTTAACTCGCGCCTAAATGACCTCCGAATGCCAAACAGGCGAATCAACGGTAAGAGAAAAGTCGCCAAGTGTGTGCGGTGTGCGGATTGAAACGCGACCGTATGGTCCGCTGACGAGTGCGGGCTTAAACGCCGGCGGTATGGACCTTGAACCGGACCCTTAAAATAAGTATCCAAATTTACTGAACGTTATTTGTAATCACCTGTTTTGTAACATAAGCGTCAAATTCAACGTCTTAAATCGATTAATCTAATTCTTTTTATTCGTAATAATTAAACTTTCTTTTGTTAATTATATTCATGGCAACTCTCAATCATTTAATTTTAAGCATACCCCTAGAGCCCCATCAACCTCGCTAACCCCACCAGTAAAGTTACGCGAGAGGGAGGACCGTATTTTAATGTAGGCTTGGTCTCCGGGTTTTCTTTAGGCTAGGAATAGCGACTTGGGTTTAATGGAAAATCCCCTACAAGGTATATCTAAAATGCTAAAGCTACATTAAATTAGAAGTAATTATTTAATTTCTTTACAATGGCTGAAAGAAGAGTTTACGTCTTACCTCAGTGCAGTGGCGTAACTAGGAACTCCGGGCCCCCCCCCCCCCCCGCGAAAAACAACTCGGGGCCCTTTTAAATAGCACCGATTTCAATCATAAACGTTTGGGGGCCCCTAGTTCTTGGGCCCCCCCCGCGCCGCGAGGTCTGCGGGGGCGCTATTTACGCCACTGCCTCAGTGACTGGGAAGAGGACGTGAAGCAAAGAGAAAATCCCCAAGGTGAACCATACACAAATGAGCAACGAAAGAAAATGATACTCAGACAGGAAACTCTATCAGGACTGAAGCAAAGGAGTGAGATATTTAAACTTTTCAACGTAAGAATAACACCCTAGACAATAGTTCAATATATTTATCTTTTTTCAGCCAAAGCTATGTTGGAAATTATTCCATTTTTAATCGCCAAAGGTGCCAAATTTGTCTTGTCCGCTAATTTCAATCAGGTACCACAGGAAAATGAATTTAGCAGACACAGACAAGCTATAGGTTCTGGACAACATCCTACATATCAACAGGTATGCACAAATGGACCAAAACTAGTAGTGATCAAACGTGGCAATATAAAAATTAAAGCAATGGGAAGAAATTGTCGCTAAAAATTTATTCGTAAATAAAAAGTCAAATTCATTTAGGAACATTTGTACTTTTTAATCAGACTAGTTTTTGTAGTATAAGAACAACATACTTTTAATGTTTATATAACACAGTTGCTTATTTCACTAACAAACGTGACGTCTATCGGATGTCCAAAGGACGTTTTTGTGTTTGCTGGGAAGGAGACGACCCGAGGTGTAACACACCGATTTAGTTCAAACTCGGGGGTTTGGTAGACCTTCATGTAAGTTGAAAAATCCTGAAGGGAATTTATTCAATGGGCAACCGTTTTGCCATGGCAACCAAAAATGTTTTTGACAACACAAAATGGAAATTTTCCCATTGAAAATAACATGGGAATCTGACCAATTTTGAGGGTAAAATATTTAAATTTTTGAAAATGCTTAAAATAGAAAATATAAATAAAAAAAATTTCAAAAGTTCGAAATTGATTAAAATGTTTAGAGGGGGTACCCTTAAAATTGCTCGAAGACCTATTGGTACGAGTTATTAGTAAGTTTTTAATTTCTTCAAATTTGTTTAGGATTATCCCTTTTAATTATGGACTAATCTACTTTTTCGCGTATTTTATCATCCTTCTCACAGTCCATAGGTGGTTTCTTCTAACTTAACTTATCGTATATTCTATTTTCCACCACACTCTCCCCTTTTCGGCTTTCCGTTGCTATATGCAACGCGTTTTGAAATTTTTAATGTTTAGGCTTAGTTTCTCCTTTAGATTTGACAGTCGCCAGCCAGATTTCCCGCACGGTACTGATGAGTTCCAAATAGAACGAAACCGGTCTACCGTTGGAATTTCTGGCTATTTTATTTAATTTTAATTTAGTTTATTACTCGAAGATCTATTTGATCCGAGTTTCGCGTTTTTTGCTCGAAGACCTATTGGTACGAGTTATTAGTAAGTTTTTTAATTTCTTCAAAATTCATTCGTTGTTCTTCTTTTAAAACATCTTTTTCATGTTTAACATGGCCATTTGCAACTGTATTGATAAATTTATTAACCATTTTATCAAATAACAGATTTCCAGCCTCATGAGAAACATTACTTTCATCGCAAATGAGATTACAGTATTCTTCTAAGCAAATGTATTTTTTTATGAAATTTTTTACGTGCATCTGTTGATTTTTTGTTTATTAGTTTGGCAAAATGAATTACTAATTATTGCACGAATTTTTGTGAAAAAAATTGTAGCTTTCCTTCGTTGAATATATGAGTGATCCTCGGTCTTGTAGCTCGGTCCAGTTTTTAATAGGAACTTCTACACACTTTGCATCATTTTTATCACAGGTCATAGCTTTTACGATTTTGGAACCTTCTGGTGATTTAAGAAGTGTTCCCACTACGTAAAATAGTGCTCCTTCATTTCCATTTTTTTTTCATTCGACAGAACTTGCTCGTGCGAGATCTCAGTATATCTGTAACTTCCTTCAAAAATATGGAGCAGCAAGAAATTGACTGCTCTCGTCTTATGAAACTTTGATAATTCAGATTCCTATTTGCAATCTAGAATTAGGAAAACTATTTTAGTATAAAAATATTTGTCCCTAAATAATTAGCTCAACTTACAGTAACATTTGTCATTGTGGCCAAAATACAATCCACGAACCTCTCATCGGATTTGATTCTTTCAGTCTCACCAACATACTTATCTTCATGCGTCTTCGTGAAGACATCTTGAAGGGGTTTTCTTAAAGTAGCAATAGTTTTAATGTTATTCAATTGTAAAGCCCAATTCATAACTTTTGAGTTAGGTTCGGTAAGCTCCATTTCATCTAAAGCAACTTGTATAACTCCAACAGCAAAATTCATAATAATTTTGAACATTCTGTCGTAATTTTCTTAAGTGATTATTCTGTCTCTTCTTGCTTTTTTTCCTTTTTTTGTCTTTTTCTTTGGTGGTGTATTTTCACAAATTAAAAGGGTATTAAATGTAGAAACGTTGACTACACACTAAAAATATGGCACTATAAATACCATTTTAATTTAGATCCGCTGTCATCGTAAACGTCCAAAACCTTGTCTGAATCTAAAACCAAATGGTTTGTTTATAAAGTTATAAAGCTTAAATGAAAAGTTATTTTATCATAACCTTATAAAATAACAATGGAAGGAGGTTCTTTCCCCAAAGTGTTGTAGGTGTTCAGTCTAACCATTCTTTAAAAAGATATATTTACTTATTTAGCATAAATACCAACATTTGCTTGTATGTGGACAGACGAAAGTAAGAGTTATGTACAAAAGACAAGTTGGCAAGCCAAAATATACCTCTCCTCGGAAGAATTGTCCCTAGTGGTAATAATTTTTCGAGACGTCCCTTAAAGATATCTCCGCAATTCAGAGTTATTTACTAAAAACGTTATCCCGGTTCAATCCCGCCCGGTATAAAATTTTAATTTTAATTAAACTAATTGAGACGAAACAACCGAGTTTAATTTATTCAGAATAATATAAATTAAGTAGTTACAACAGCTAGTTAGACGTACTAAAACAATGCACAATTGGGTTTAACCCTATTTACAGAACAAGTTTGTCAGTTAAATATAATACGAAGCAAATTTTAATGAAATAAATATCTACAGAGGGTATTTGTATTTTTCTCGCTTACGACATACTTGCCACATCTTTAACGCTCATTTTATTTCAACACTCGCCCTTGATGAAGATACCGTAGAATAGGTTTATTCGACATCTGGTAGTGGATGACTCGTAGACTTCCTGTTGACGTTGTGACACATACCGCATGAAAAAAACCAATACCGTCCAATTTTAAATATCATATAATGACTAGCCCACCCAGGAAATCAATGACTGCATTAGGAATCGTAGATGTCCAAATATCCACACCAATAAAAAATGAATTAACAAGAAGCGAAAAACTTCCCATTCACAAAGCACAGAAAGCCACTTGACTAAACGACAGCTCGTATATCCATAAATGACCGTAGACGGAATAGTTAGGGCTCTTTATAAATAAAACTAACAAACCCAATTGATGAACTGCATTAAACATCTTAATCAGTCGAGAAAACGTGTAAAATAAATTACGAAGTAATGACGACCCAGTTAAAAACCCAGATCAACATAGGTGTAAGAGCACGATGTAAACAACTCGATATTTTCTTCATTAATGAACTATTACCCTTGAAAACTAATACGCTAAACACACAATAGCTAAAATATACGTATGAAAAAACGAAATAAATTACAAAAAACTAACGGGTTCTACCCTTTAACCATCTTATCTGCTGACTACGCTAAAACAAGATTTGACCTTTAAATTTTCATACGTAAAAAATTTAGACTTTTACAAAATCACAAAAATTAAAAAACAAAGTTCAATAATATCCACAGATATTGTATTCATCCGTTTAGTAAAAAACCCGCCTTATCATAAAGGTTACTTTACTTTAATATTTTCCATAAAGAAGTCAATGGCTCGGCGGTGAACTATCCACACGGTAACAATACGGCCCGAGTTCAATTCTTGATCACGGTCAAATTTTACATTAAAATACTTAAAATATAAGATTAATATAATTTATAAATATTTAATTAAATATAAGATTAATATAATTTATAAATATAATTTATAAATATTTAATTAAATATAAGATTAATATAATTTATAAATATAATTTAAATATTTAATTAAATATAAAATTAATATAATTTATAAATATTTAATTAAATATAAGATGAATATAATTTATAAATATTTTATTAAATATAAGATGAATATAATTTATAAATATTTAATTAAATAAAAGATGAATATAATTTATAAATATTTAATTAAATAAAAGATTAATATAATTTATAAATATTTAATTAAATATAAGATTAATATAATTTATAAATATTTAATTAAATATAAGATTAATTTGTCCCCTCGGAGAGATAATAACAAATACACAAAAGGCGAAATAATACTATAACAAATTAGTTACAATAGAATAGCTAGTAAAAGTTTCATTTAATGGCTCTTGTTGAAAATAGATTAAGTTTCAAGTCTTAATACTTATATCAATTTTATTTCCTCCAATTATACTTTGTATCTTTTTTTGGCCCATGCTGCTTCTGTACTCCACGTGTTTTTTTCGCAAAATATTAAATAAATATTAATATTTCTAAAAAGGGCTGTACTTCCGTTTTATGAAAATGTGACGGGTTGATCGCGCCACTAGTGGTCGTTTTTCTTGTTAGACATATTTTGGTGATATGTTTTGTCATATATTTATTGACCCATGCCCCTGTTTTATCCGTAGTCAGAGAGGGCGAGACTTGTGTTGGGTGGGAGTGGGAGAAAACGCCTGGAAAATAGCGACCCGTTCTCAACGCCATCTGGTTAAGCAAAGTCACAAAGTGTTCTCTTATTTCGTGGTGGTCAATCGTAGACAAGACTAGTGTCCAGGACCACTTGACACTTTGAAACTGTCCAATATAACATCATATTATCTAAAAAGTACGTACGACCTCTACATATTACAACAATATTAAAAAAATAAATGCGAGTGACTTATTCTAGTTAGAATTTCAAATGCATGAAATAAAATCTAAATGTTAAGCCTTTGTTACATTTCGGTTTAAAATTTCAACTCAAAACAATGTATTGCCTCTACCGCTCATGCAAAAACCACGAACGATGGCAAAGCTTGGAAATTATTCAAAAAAGTATTCTTAATCCCCGTTCCGAAACCGAAGAAAAATTATATTCGGTGTATAAAATGGATGGTTGTCATCCAACGAGAAGATATTTCAACATTAAATATAAAGAAACACCATTATATTTGTTCAAAACACTTTGTTGGGGGAAATGGTTCGTCCCATGACTTTCCTGATCCTATTCCTGATGTTCATATTGTAGATATGGATCCCAAGGCGAAGCGAAAGAAAAAACAGGTAAATCAGAGTACAAGAACAGACATTCGATCTGAGTTAAGCTACCAATATTTTTAAATAAAGTACACTTAAATGGTTTCATATCATCATATGCGTGTAAACCAAGAAACCCCTTTTTGTCAACACTCAGGTTTGTAAACTAAATTTTAGCCTTACCAATGATGCTAAGTGTGTTGTTGCACAGATAAGGGGGTGTAGATGGCAATTGATCTCTACCTTCCTCAGTATATGCAGTTGATTAAATCCAACTCTGTGTGTCTCCCAATAATGGGTTAAGAAGTATAATTTATTTAAATTATTTTCAGGAGACTGCGATAAAAAATCCACTAGTACAGCTATAATCGAAGATATTTCTCCAGAAAATGTAAAAGCTCAAGTAGTCTTTTACAATAGCCTCATTTCATTAACGCATTTACATGTAAATTGTTTTAGCCGAAAAATTTGAGAATTCCATTGAAGAAAATCCAGTTCATAATAATAATAACATTGGTGCTGATAAAACCATTCAACCGGAAAGAGAAACAATTGGAATCAGTCATTTTAAGGATGCAGCAACTTCTCCTATAAATTAAAAAAAAATTGTAATATTGCAACTTCTCCAATTTCAAACATTCCCAAATAGGACGAAACCGGTCTACCGTTGGAATTTCTGGCTATTTAATTTAATTTAATTTAGTTTTTCACTCGAAGATCTCTTTGGTCCGAGTTTCGCGCCTTTTTGTTTGCTCGAAGACCTATGGGTACGATATAGCTATTAGTGAGTTTTTAAATTTCTTCAAATTTGTTTAGGATTTAGCTTTATTATCAAAAGTCAAAATTTCAGCCAGAGATTCCAACAGTAGACCGGTTTCGCTCTTTTGGGGCTCATCAGTACTGTGTAGGAACTCTGGCTTTACTCGGAAATCTGCCGATATCAGTAGAACTAATATACAATCAGAGTGCCATATAAGTGAGCAGTCCATTGCAATTTATAGTGAAATTCTTCACCAATTATTGCATGGCGGTCGCTATTCAGCAGACATCTTTAACGCTCGGGCGTCCGTTGAAATCCAACGTTAAGATAATAGCTTTATTATTCCTTTTCTTAATGAACTAATCTACTTATTCGCTAATTTTATCATAATTACAATTAGTCCATTTCATATTTTTTTCAAGTTTCCCTTCGCTACCTTTGGAGAAAGTTGTGTTATACAATTTTGAGAATATTACCGAAAAGCTAGGCTGAAACCGCCATATATGGCTATAACTTTTATTAACTGGCAATGAAAGAAGTGTTTAATAAAAACCAATATTTATCGATAAAGATTAATTTATACATTTTATTTTTAATAAAGACGCCTCATACTGCAAAAGAGAATGTAGTGAATACATTCAAACTAAAGCAATATTTTTTAGGTACAGAAATGGTTTAAAGTTAAAAAGCGTGGACTTTCCAATCTATTTATTGTACCAGGAACATTGTTGCATTGCATAGGGAATACACACCACCACATCCACTAATGTGATACCAGTTATTGTTGAAGAATCTCACGACCATTCTGATGAGTCCAATTTGCCTAAATCATGTAATTTTTTTCAGTTTTATGAGAAATATATTAATATTTCTGATGGCAAAATTAATAAATTGCAGGAAAAAACAAAGAACCAAGCAAATTGTACAGAAACTGAACGTTGGAGTGAAAGTAGGAGAGTTCGTATTAGTATTAGTGTAATGTTCCAAAGTGACAAACAACAAAACCGGAAAAATGATCGATGACCAAATTGTATAAACCATTTCGTGGAAATCATTATACCCAACATGGAAGAGGTAATGAAGAAAAAGCTATAACATTTCATGGCTTTAACTAGATATGATGTGAAAAAAGCTGGTACTGTAATATCAAAGACCCATAAATGGCTCTCAGCTAGTCCTTATGGCTTGATCGGGGATGTTAAAGCTCCTTTTCCTGATGAGAAAGGCCCATGCTTATAAAATTATGATCTAGTGTAGTTGGATAACAAAATTATTTTGAATCCCAAAGTTAAATGCGGATAATACACTCAAGTTCAGTTGATAATGTTCTGTACCGGAAGAAATGTGTGTTGTTCTGGGTGTACTTCTCAAAGGATGCTGCCAAATCTATGAAGTTATACATACGGTTCATATCAAAAGAATCAAAAGATGCGATTTTATTCATTGGTATAAGCAAAAATAAATAGACATAAACAGAAAGTCTCGTATTTAAGGTATTCTGTACCTTTCCCTTTGGTTTCCATGAAATCTAAGGTGCAAACCCCCAATGCTTCCCACCCTTTGAGTAACACCCAATCAGATCGCTTGTAAAGCATTTGAAAATTTTGGTCGGAAATTTGTAAAAGTAGTGTTTCGCGATGCTAAACAACCTGGCGGGATTTCCTATAAGCTCTTTCGATCGTCAGCTTAATTTTCAGTTCTAGATGGCTCGAAAAGAAACCCCGGCTCAATTGGCATTAACGCCTAAAAATGTTAAAAACCAGGCAAGTCAATGTAAATTTACATAAAAGAGTTGCATACGACTGGAGTCCAAACTGAACTCGTTGAAATTGAAAACAATGAAGATATTTTTCAAAGCAAAGCGTTAAAAGACTTAGATAAGGCAGACCAAGGCTTAGTAACTGAATATCCAAAATCTGTGGAAGAGAAAGAAACGAACACTGAAATATTCGGATTTATAATTCATTTAAGTAAATGGGATGAAATAAATAGGTTTACAGATAATCCTAGAAAACGTAAATGGTTTGTTGACAAAGAGACTTTTACGGTGGGCGCGGAAATTCAACCAAATCCCAAGAGACCTGCATTAAATGTTTTGAATTCTCTAAGCAATTTAACACCGGTTCTGCTGGCTGTTAATAAGTACCTTACAACATCAAAAATTGGTAATCATAATCACATTATCAAACTTTATTACCAAGAATGAATTTATGCTAACTAAAAATATGCAGTGAAACTAAAGCCTGCTGGGAGAGAGACTGAGTGTGCGCTGTATTTCCCCTTTAGCCTGCATATTCTTGGTTAACGTTAATTCATTCTTGAGCTTACCTAGTTATTTTTTGTTTTAACATACAATATTTTTTGTTGTAGATGGGATTTCTATGAAACCCATGAAAACGTCTGATGGAGTTATAGAGCAAATTGAAGTTTCGTTGGACAATGGATTAGTAGCTATATCATGTTATTATGATACACCAATCAAGTTGATTTTTTTCTTCAACTGGAAAGCTAACTACGCTGATGCCTTTCAAAAAGTCTAATACAGTGGACTACTACGATTTTGAAAATGACTGTTTATATGAAGGTGTAATCTCGTCACCCTTATCAATGCTATCAGATAAATTTGTATTCTGCACTGGTTTGGATAAGGTAAATTTTTAAATGTTTAATGTTAAGAGCCTATTTTATATGTCATATTCTCAATGTCTATTTTTTTTACAGGATATCTGTCATGGAATGGAATTCACCAAAAATTTAGAAAAGTTCATTTATCCATTTGAGCGTTACCAATCAATTGAATGTTTCACTTGGTTTATTCCTCCAAATAATGCCAATAAAAATTTAAGTAAAAATAAGCTTTATCAATGCACCAAATGCAGAGCTCTGAACTGGTAAGATATTAATAATAAACCTGACTTTGTCACAATTCATTTGTTAAAATAAATATCTATTTACATATCTTTACAGGTATATCACGGATTTGAAGAAAAAAACAAGATCAAGTTACACCACGACGGAAATTAAAAATGCTATCCGTTAACTCTCGATGTAGGATCAGTGTCCTAACTCCAAGATCTAAAAAGAAAAGAGTCGATAATAACAAAAGAAATAGATTCGCGTTAGCTAAGAAAATTAAACATCTAGAAAAAAAACTGTTGGAAACAAGTATCCAGTTAAGTGATGACGATAATAAAAAGATGCTTGATGTTCTTCCAGAAATCAACTCAAAAGGACGGAACGAATTAGAAGATATTTTCAAAACAGCAATGAAGAAAAGCAAAATTATGGGACTAGCATTAAGAAAAGCTTGGAATATGAATAGTAAAGTACCAACGGAAACTGATTTTCTGAAAGATCAGGAACATTGCGTGAATGGTTCAAATGGAAATAGGTGGAGCCCTCTTACGTACAAAATTGCGCTCAGTGTTTTTTCTCGTTCACCAGCAGCGTATGAAGCACTCGCATCGTTTGATGTTTTGAGACTGCCAAGTTTGCATACCTTGAGAGCTAATGTCCGTGAAATTCCAAGTAAACAAGGTATAGATTTAGTGCACCTTAAAAATGAGTCCCGGCGGTTTGACCAATTTGTAGAAAACCATCCAGAAAACCAGAATCCCATTAAATAAGGAGCGTTAATTTTTGATGAGGTTAAAATTATTGGAAAACTGATATGGAATTCCAGAAGTGGAGAGTTTGTAGGCAGTGCTATTAACCCGAGTGAGTTTTCTTCTTTAGAAGTCTTGTACAAATGCAAAAAAGCCACTCATTTGCTTGAAGCCGAATACGTACTGCAATATTTATGGAGATACGCAAAAACCAAATTTGATATTATTGGACCGTATTTTATGTTTTCAAAACCAGTTACCCATTCTTCTATAACTAGCTCAATGTTAAGATGTTTATTTGCTTTCCATACTGTTGGCCTTGAAGTTGGGAGTCTGGTTTACGATGGGGGCAGTTGCAGTGCTGCGTCAATACGCCAAAAGTTTGGGCATTCAAAGTGCCTACACTCATTCTATTAAAGAAGATGGTACTTTGCAATTTCGGTTTGAAACAAAATTTCGGAATCCGTATGTGAGAAATGCCTGGATTTATTGGATAGTGTACCCAAGCCATCAGCTTAAGAACATGATAAATGCGTTAGAACACTCGCAAGATAATAGAACAAGAGATTTCACTATAGATGGTGTTCGGTTTGGGTGGTTGCAACTGAAAAATCTAAAAAAGAGAGAAGATGATAGAAGCGATGCAGGGGAATTAGTACAAGTCAAAGGTCTCTTGCAATCCCTTCCCCTGTAGCAAATTAGAGTCGGGCCGACGTCGGCAAAAGGTACTAAACACTAAAGTCGGCCAACGGTCGGCCGACCTTTGGATTTAGGGTTCAAATGTCCTAAGGGCAAAAGGGTCGGCCGCCTACAAAACGTCGAGTCTTTACCGCCTTAATAGACCCAAGAACCGACTCCGAAACGACGTCATCCCGACTTAGAATGTACTGTATAATTACGTCGAAACGACTTTTTGATATTTTAAGTGACTGAAAATGACCAATTAATACCGTAAATATAGCTATTTAAATAGCTATATACATGTATGTAGTTGGTCAAGTCCCATGAACGGGAGTGAAAGAATGAGTTTATTTCCGTCAATCGGAAAGCTCTTGAATCTGGAGTACAGAGTTCTAGAGTTTCTTGGGGCTTAGTAAAAGTAACGAATAAATCTTCATTAATAATATCTTAGCCTAACTTATTTAGCTATATGAATGTAACCTACTTGAGCTGAGATATTTTTAATAAGGAAACATCCTCAGATTGAATATATAATATTTTTCGAAAAAATATAATACAGAAAGGAAGTTATTTTAAAAATATTTCTATTTGTTTTATTAAATCGCCAAAGCTTCACAGTTTTGAGCGATTAATTGGCAAAGCGCGACCTTAAATCGACCCTTTATGCCACAAGGGTAATAATTAAATGTAAGTTCTATTTTAAGTCGGATAATGGTCGGCATACCGAAAATAAATAGTCCCAAAAAAGGATTTTCGGTTTTAGTGTCGAAAAACATTCGGACGTTTTTAGGTCGGCATTTAGTCGTCGACTATAAAGCGACTTTTCGACCGTAGCCCGACCCTAAAACGACTTCATGTGCTACAGGGGTTGGTCTAAATTGAACGTGACTCCGGCCAGAATCATGCAGCAACTTCCAGTATTAGGCGAGTTGTATAATTACGCAAACCCAATGTATGAAGACCAGCCAATAGATAGACCTAATGTGATGGCTTGTTATAACTATCTCAAAGCTTGTCATGATATATTTGAATGTGGATTGCTTTCAAAAGATAGATTATATAATACAGACTCACCTCCGATTCAATCCATGCTGAAGGGAATGAAATACTTTGAAAATTGGGCGGCTGAAAGAATTGGTAACAAAGAAAGCATGACCAACAATCCAAGGTTTTTGGCATGGCAAACATGGAAACTTTTGGGTATTTCTGTGTATGGTTTCATAGATTTCATTGAAGATTTCACAAAAAGACATCCATCAAAGTACATCTACCATGTGAGAATCAACGGTTCAGCAGTTGAGACTTTATTTAGTCAAATGAAATACAATGCTGCGGGAAAACTTACCAGTTTAAACTATGAAAGTTGTAGACGAGCATTGCTGATTAGTGGTGTGACTAAAACTTCTCAAAACGCGGAAGCTTCTTACCGTAAAGTAGGCTTAGATGTTATAGAAAAATGAAGTCACAAGAATTATACAGCTATTAGAAAATATTTGTAAATTTCCTTTCCAGATTACTTTAATACGGAGTAATGTTATTTGATCTCCGTTTGAACGCAGCTTAAAATTTAAAATAAAACAGTTTAAGACTTAGAATTTTACCCTTTTTACACTTAAAACTACTGGTTTAATACAGTTAAATTGTGGGTTAATTTCAATACAAACTTAATATTCGTAATCAAAATCTTTAGAATTTTTCTTTCTAATTGGCCTCCCTCGTTTCGATGTTGATGGTTTTGGACTTGTCACCAATGAGCAGTCAGTTTCTTTCTGAACTGGAAGGTTCCCTTTTCTTTTCACAGATTTTGCTGACTGGACTAGCGGCTCCATCAAAAGTTTTACAGTTAATTTTTCTTTTTTTGATTTTTTGTTAGTTGCGGAATAAAGGAAACATCTTAAAGTTTGTCCTCCCATTCCTCTTTTTCCCCTCCTCTCGTTGCGTCTTCTAATATCAGCTAATGTGTAATAATATTTGTGTTATTTTTGTTAAAAAATTATTATTTTGTTTTCTTACCGCTTATTAAGCCCGCAATTTTGGCGTGAACAAGTTTTCTTTCAAAGATTAATCGAAAGTCTTCTAACTGAGAGTACGAAAAATTATTTGCTACAAGTGCTGAAATAGTGCCTATAGCCGTATGAAATTCGTTGGTGAAATCGACTGCCTTTACTTTTGCCACAGTTTTTTCTGATAAGGGAAATAAATCAAATAATAAATTTGAAAAATTGGTAACCATATTAAAATTCCAAAATTAAAAAACTTACTTATAGCTTCTCTCACATTGAGGCCTGTGGACCATACTCGATATTCGTCTACAACAACTTTACAAAGTTTATTTACATAGGGAATTAGGGACTTATCTGCTACAAATAAACCACCCTTATTTATTTTTTTCTAAAGCTGGTGGAATGTCTTTCTGTAACAATTCTTTATTTCTTATTGAAAGAGATATTCGATAATGCATTTGGGCTTTATCCCGTTGTTTTTGGCTTAATGGCTTTTTTCTCTGTTGAATTTTCTTAAAAACTTGCATCCCCTTCTTGTTTACCTTCCAGATCTCTCCAATTACACCTCCAACAATTCTGTTAATGGTTTATAGCCTGTCTGTTTTCAAATGTCTCAATTTAAATTTTTTGACTTCTTCGGGTGTAATATACAATTTGTATTCTTTATGGAATTTTCTTAGTTCTTGAATAGAATTATTTTCTTCAATTTCCTCAATTTTTTTCTCTCATCACTTCATCCAGAACTTTCCACCCAATCCAGTGAATAACGTTCGACAGTTCATCTCCATATGTCGGATCGCACAAAATAACTGGATCTTATCCATCATACCCTAGAACAAAATTGGACACCCAATTCTACCGATATAAGAACGCGGAATATCCATTGTTATTCTCCTCATATTTTTCTTTCAACAATGTAAATTGACAAAGCATATCCTCAATAAGTTCATAAAAACTTCCATTACCAATCATACATTTAACTATTTCTTTTCGTTTTCGAGTGGAATCAATTGTGAAAAAATCGTCTTCAGCATAATTCTGAATAATAACATCCATAACTCTCCGAGAATTTTCTATCATTATAACACAAAACCAAAAATAAACAGACATAAATGTCTATTTATTTTTGACAACACTAAAACATTAAGTTTTGATTTTGGTACACACGTGCGCGCGGCAGCACCGTAACCAGGATTTGATTTCAGGGGGGGCACGCAATGGAAAAAAATAAAAAAAATAAAAAAAATTTACATACAACCATACGTTTCAGGGCGGGCTGCTCGTTCTATGTTTGACGCCCTATGCTCTCAGAAATTCCTGAAACTGGTATGATTGGAATGGTGGGTCGTTGTCTGATATAATTCTTTGTGGCGCACCGTAGCGTGCGAAGGGAGGTTTCAAGAAGTTAATAACAGAGGTGGCAGTAGTTTTTTTTAACTCTTTAGCTTCTATAAATTTTGAAAAATAGTCCACTAATAAAATGATTTAATCATTCGGTACTTGGAATATGTCCGTGGCCACTTGGAACCTGGTGCGGATGGTATGGTATGTATGGGTGAATTAACAGGATCCCTAGTGTTGACAGATGTGGCAATTCTTGATGATGTTAGTTACGTCTACTGCCATTGAAGACCAAAACACATGCATTTTCGCCTTGGCTATGCATGCAGAAATCCTTTGGTTAATGGAAGAAGTTTACGAATGACTTCTTCTCTCATGTCCGGTGGATTGACTAGTTTTGTTCCCCTGTATAAAAGACCCTCATTCTCATTCAATTCTTCCTAGTAGGGTCAATATGATGATAACTTCTTGTTCCACCTTTTGGTGATATTGGCCAACCTTCGTAAATATATGTTATTAGAGTTTTGTATGTCATATTATTTTAATGGACTTTATCAGTGGTGTCTTTTTATCATCTGATAGCACTGTAAGGGTGTGGATCGCTGCTTGAGGTTAGGCAGATCTGGACTGTGTGTTGGTATTTGGTAATTTCGTGCCAGAAACGTATGTCAATGAGAAACTATATCGTATAAGACGTAAGACCATTCTTGGCATCTGAGGTGAATGGAGATACAAAGGTTTTTGTACAATTGCCAGGAGTGGTTTATGATCTGTTTCGATCCGATCTGTTATACCATATGTAGCATAATTACTCATAAGTAACGTCACTTCCAACTCCGTGACGAAAAACGCGTAATCAATTTTTTAACGGAAGTTAGTGAATTCCTCGCGCGTTTTTGGCTAGTACAATCTGGAGCTTAGCTCGTGACTTGCCATCACGAGATTTTGTTTCCATTGTGACCTTTCCATAGCACAGGGATTAGAAGAATTTTCCATTTTTGGGTCCACTTATTGCATATTCCGTGTGAAACAAGGTTTCATTGAATTTTTTTCTTCAGAAATGTTATAAGTTGAAGAGTCATGTGTTTGTTTTCGTTCCAATAAAATACAGCATGAAGCATCTTTTTTTTCTGAGTACACTGGTTGGAATTTCCTGACGTAATTGACCATTTCTAAAAATCGTTGGAAGGCTTTTTAATCGACCTGGGGGTAGCAAATCCATGATTGCTTTCACCCTGTCTGGGTCGACTGATATCTGTTCCGGCGTTATGTTAGGACCTAGATATTTAATTTTACTCATGGTCGCAGTTGCAGTTTGTTAGAACTGAAAGCAAGGCCTACGCTTCTAGCCCTTTCTAAGATGCGGCGTAGATGGTTGTTGTGGGATTTTATATCGTTATAGTAGAAAGAGGTCAATTGCAATCTCAGTGTCTGGAAATTCATAACGTGGAAAAAACTTGGACATCACCAGTCCTGCAGGAACACCTCGAAAGCAGTGCAAATACCGTGCTTGTATGGTAGCCGTAAACACCGAAAAGTGCCAAATAGGGTAGTAAAAGTACAAAAGTATGCGCTAGCATCGGTTAAATCTGCTTTCCAGAAGGCATTTCTGGCATCCAAGACAGAAAAAAAATTCCTTTCATGTAATCGTGGAAAGATCTGTTGGGCAGTGTTTATTAGCGAGGTATTTCGTCTTATGGCCGGATTCAATTTTCGTGGATCAAGGCAAATGCGTATGCCACCCTTTGGTTTACGTTGCACGATCATCGGAAATACCAAGTCAGTTGGGCCTTGCACTAGGGTAATTATGCCAACTGTCAACATCATTTAAAGTTCATTGTACACCGGTTATTGTAAAGCGTATGAGAGTTTATGCGGTGTGGCTACAAAAGGTATTGCATTAGGTTTTAGTTCAATGTAATATCTTACTGGAAGATTTCTGATTCGATCAAGACCATCCGGGTATTGATATGTAATTTCCCTTGGGTCTTCCTGAATTGATGCGTCCTTGGTTGTTTCATGTCGATGGAGGGTTAGTACTTATAGTGATTTCTTTGTGCGCTGTACTATTTCCAGAATATCCACTGCTTTGGCACCCAGTATCGTAGTTTTCACAAAAAAGCTCACTGGATCTCTGCCACGCCTAATATTGGAACACTGTGACCAGTATATGCTAAAATTCCACGTGTTGGATGCTGAAGAGTTGGTTTTACCGTTAAAGCGTCATACGCATTTTTGGGTGAAATGTTGTGAGCCCGAATCCAATTTAAATGAAATTTCTCGTTAATTGGTTCATAGCACTCATCATCAGAGTTAACTGGAGAGCCATTACAATATGCAGTGATAAGTCAAATTATTCTTCATCCTGTACTACTGAGGAGGGTTCCAAAAAATAAGAGTCCAATATGGGGGTTGGCAAAGGTTGTTGACCATCCAGGTTGGCGATCGACAAAGGGTGTTCCGTATTCGCTACGGTATATATGGAAAAATATGATGGATATATAAGTTCAGTATCATACTTATAATGATCTGATGATAAATCGTCCGGCATTCCTTCGGTCTGGAGACACAAGCTAGTTAAATGCCCTCACTTTTTACAAGTGACAGATGGAATCCGTGGCTGGGCATCTAGTCTGGCGAAAGTGCAATGGTTGTTACGATTATCTGGAGAGATATATCTTGAGGATCCTTGGTGGAGGAATGGTCTTAGTGAGTGTTGAAAACCGTGTTGTGTCCCGTAAGGATGCTACTGTCCTCGCCCAGAAACGGAAGTCCTCGGTTTAAATCATTGACTGTGGCTGGAAGAGAACTAGGTGAAATAAAAATTAAAAGACAAATTGGTAGAATCTACCGAAAATTTCATAAAACTGAAATCGCAGTTTATGCCTTCAAAGCACGCGCGGTGGACGGCGTTTTGAACGCGAGCCAAAAATAGAGAGCTAGAAATATAACTGAAAAACTAAAACGGGGAATACATTATATACAAAAATAAATAATAATCACTTACGAAACGAAAGTCTATCGCTTAGTCCAGCTGGAAATTCAATTTCAAATTAAAAATTAGTCGATTTTCTTCAGTCACTGTATAAGGACGGTCACCGTTAAGAACCTTGCGCACGCGGATAGAAACGGCAGCGATGGTGTGGACGTTGTTAAAGTGTCTGGTTGCTTCTATTATCAAATAAGTGTTTCCGGAAACGATCAGCGAGGCGGCGACCAGTAAACTATATCAGTCGGAATTATAGGACGGAATTAAAATTATTAACTGGTGGGAAAATTAGATCGCAATTTAAATTAACATTTAGTGAAACGGCCATTTTATAAGATAAAAAGGTGATAATTAAAATCGGCAGCAAAAATATATTGTTAATTAAATTCTTTATAAATATATAAATGTAAAATATATACATATATATATGTATATAAAGTTTTTATATTATCTGGCATAGGTACCTAAAAGGCATATTTTTTTTAAATTTTCTGGCATAGATTTTCGTATTTTCTGGCATAGTTTGCTTTTCGCGTTAGTTTTAATTATCTACACATGCTGGCGTAGGCCTGATATTCCCCTACTTTATGGTACGTTACAGATTTTATCATAGCTCCTCATGGCTACACAAGCTTTGTAGGGAATCTGTTTGTATTAGTTTCAACGACGATTTTTTAAATATTGTACACATCTCCAACAATCAGATCTAGAAGAATCAATGATTGGTCAGCTGATAGGAAACACCTAGCCGCTCTCTCCATGCACTATGTGGTAGATTTAGAATTTGAGCTAATGGAGGTCCAAAAATTTGTAATTTGACCATTTAATTATATTTGGAGTTTCATTAAATCAAAAATTGCGTTTTTGGTTAAGTCGTGAGTCTTTTTAACTACATTATTATTTCATTTAAAGGTTTGATTTTAAAACATATTTAAATCCAATTCGCAAGTCCTCATCAACACGCGAACGCACCATTGTGAAATTTGAATTTAGTATAAATTCGATATTAAGAAAAAATGGGGATCTTTCCCCAAATATGATATCTTCAACCTGTAATTCTGCGCTCGGAATTCTGTAGCGAGGAGTTTGTTTCATCGTTTTTTATTTAATTTTCTATAATATATCAAATGTGAAGGGTTATTTTAGCTCTAGACGCTATAGACTACTTTCCTTGCTTACTCCGCCCAGCTACTTGGAGCGCGTTTTTAAGGTGGTCTTTTGCTATACAGAGTGATGCCTAACCTATGTTGCTTACTTTTGGAGCGCATTGTTCGCACGGAGTTTATTATATCGGGTGTTGACTATTCTACTTTGAGTAGGCTCAGAGCGCATTATTTACGGCAGCCATTTGTTATACAGGATGTTTCCAGAGTCATATAGAGCTTACTTTCCGCGTGCATAATGTACGAATGTTATTTATTTTACTGCGTGCTGACTGCAATATGTAGCTTACTTAGGTTGTTAATGTACAAAGTGATTAAATGTTTGTTGAAATTTAAATTTTATACGAATTGTACAAAGTGATTAAATGTTTGTTGAAATTTAAATTTTATATGAATTTCATACCTCACACATCGGGAGATTGTTTACTTACATATATATGACTTTAGGTAAGATATTTCTACGCACAGCGGTTTCTGTCTTAAATTTTAGTCACGTCATAGTATTTTATATAATTTTGTATAGATCTTCCTATTTTTTGGCACAGTTATATGACATAGCTTTAACTATATGGCAGAGTTTTTACCTTAATATGAGGGCATAGGCATGATATTTTTCTACCTTATATTACGTTTCATAAAATCCTTATATTTGTTATCATAATTATCTGTGTACACATGGGGAGGGTTCTTAAAAATTAATTCGTTAAATTATCTGTTGAGTCTCTTGTACCGATGCTTCGATAGAAACCCAACTGAGTAGTTTCCCTATATACGAATCAAATTTAATTCCAAATTGTATCAAAAATTGGGCAGATCAAAAACTAATTTATATCCTTAAATAAATAAATGATTAATGTGGAATAGCCCGTTTTGTTAAAGTTGACACACGAGGGCATTGGTTATATATTTTTCCTGTGCAATAATAATTATATAGGATCGCATATTCTTACTCATGCATTTTCTTATATACTTTTTGTAAAGCACTTTATTTACTTAAGTATTTATACAGGGCGGTTTTCCTGGCATTGTAAAAAGACCTATATGCTACGGTAGAAATAACCTTTAATAAGTACCAGAAGTAAATGAACCGAAGTTATTGGAGAGTACCAAAATGTTAAAAGGTATTTTCCTTAAATATTAAACATTCGATATACACTTCACCACCTACTAAAGGCTAGATGGCGATAGTGGAGCTATGAAGATCCGAAACTTCGGTTCATTAACTTTTGTTATTGCTAATATTAGAGGCTAGATGGCTCTTGTATGTATAAGCTTCTAACTTAAATTGGATACACGGGATAATTTTATTATTAGGTGGGGTGGCGGAGTGGTTAGCACTTTCGCCTGGTTAAAGGGGTTTTCCCTTGAGTTCTTCGGTTTCCCCTTTCCATAAAAACTTGAAGGGGTTAACGGTAATTGTTAGTGTAGGGAGCTGTTGGCTCGCGTGGCATGAAGGACTTAAAAGTCGCTAGATGACTTGGGACTAAGGTGGTGCCTAGCTTATTATTATTATTAATTTACATGTTCATTATGTAATTTGGCTTAGAAATGTTTAATTAAAACATAAATAAATTATTTAAATGAAAAAGTTTTTTATGTTTTAATTTTTTTTAAAAGAAAGTAAAGAGTCTTCTTCGGCTTCATCCGTGGTTTCCTTAAAGAAATGTTTATAAATTTTAATATGAATATTAAATAAAATTTTTTTGTTGTTGTTATTATACCTGCGCCACCCTCCTGCGGTAAATCGGTTACGGGTGCCATTGAGGGTGATGACGTCCGGGTGGATGTCGGTTGAGTTTGCTCCGGGTGAGGAGCGTTAGGTAGCCGTGGACCTTCATTTCGGTGCAACGGAGATTACCCCATTGGAGGCCTAGTTGCGTAGTGGGGACGACGACTAGAAGAAGAGGAGTAGTAGGGTGAATGTCTAATTCCTCCGCTGCTACGCCTCCTCTTCTGTACACGGCAATCTGTTGCCATGAGGCCCTCCTTTCCGCAATTTCGGCACTTCCATCTCTGAAGGACCAACCGCCTTCCCGTATGCAGAACATTCACCCGGAGTCGCCGGATAGCGTCTACTTCCAGTTGAATGTCCCGGCTTCTGGGATCGAATCCGTCACCTGGGCATTGGTCGTCACACCCGGGCCGTCCACTCTTAAACTTACTATGGAATTAAAAAATATATCCGTCCTGAAGTTAGTCGCAGCGTCAAAGCGGGGGGCAGTGAGTGTGTAAAGTGCAGCGTCAAATCGTTTAGAATAAAGTAAAGAAACAACGGTTAACCCATAGACTAATAAAGCTACGCTATATATAGGAACGTCGAATACGGCGAATCGTTCGTCGCGACGGCAGCGCTCCTAGTGATGGGTCTTAGACCTCTTGGTGAGCAATAAAAGAACTAAAGAACTAGTGTGTAGACCTGGACATTATTAGCTTTTTCCATGACGTAGATAAGATTTTTGCCTCATCTTCGTCTCGTTGTGTCAATCCAGCTCTACAGTAGTATAATTATGGTACAAATACCATAATGGTACTATTATTTTGAGAGCGTACTATATTTCCAACCAATTGTGCTATAATGGTACTATTTTTATGTTTACATTATTTCTACTACTAAAATATTCCATTACGCTATTGACTTCTAGTCCAAACGTGTGAAATAGTGGGAAATAAAAATATCGCTATAAAATGTTGTATAAGTGTAAATAAACATTTAGCTGAACACTTACTTAAATTAATTATTTTTGATAATTTCTTATTAACTAAAATATTAAGCCCACGTTCCAGTGCTGAGAGGTCACTCGATACTGACTACATCCACTCCACATAAAGAAGCTACACATGAGAACAGTAATCGGCATGTTTTGTAACAAACACTTTATATTGAAAGTAAATAATACTATATTATATTTTTACCATAATTTCTATTGCTGTACTATAATGTTTTAGCCTTTGTACAATAATTCGGTCAGAAAAATCTGGCAACGCGGAGCTCCAATGTAGAAAATATAAATTAAGTGAAGAATTTAAGTTTATCAAAATTAGAATTTTGGTGTATCAACAAGTTGGCAAGCTTGCCAAAATATACCTCTCCTCGGAAGAATTTGCCTCAAAATAAATAAAGCCAACGTAACCACATTAATGAAAATGTATCACACATTTAAAGCCGATAAGAAAACACTTAAAATAAATTACGAAGCTACGAGTTAAGTAAGCAAAACAAAACAAGCAAAAACCTTACCATTCACAAATCACTGAAAGCCACTAAACGACAGCTAAACATAATGATTGCCCTCGACTTTGAACCGTTTTCAGTAGTGGAAAATCTTGGAGATTTGAAAGCTTGTGAACCACGATACGTCATTCTTAGTAGGCATAATTTTTAGAGGAAAGTAATTCCTGATTTGTATAACAACACAGAGCTTGCAGTAAAATCCATAATATCTAAAGACTTATCCTAAGGAATTGAAGTTATTGGAATTACATCGGACTTTTGGAAATCAAGGTCATCAAACAGTTTTCTGTCGGTTACCTTACACTACATAAATAAGGATTTTATCCCAAAAAAGTTTTCCTTGGCATGCATTCATTACAACGAAGCTCACACTGCTGAAAACTTAAAAGAAAGCCTGTATGAGTGTTTGAAAAGTTACGACATTGATTATAACTTAGTCATCGTTTATGCATTGACAGATAACGCACCAAACATGCGTGCTGGCATTGCTAGATCTGTCTTCCAAAGTATTCCCTGCTTTTCACATACTTTGCAACTTGTCATCGAAGATGCAAAGAAGGAAATGAAAAAAAATTATATCGCAGACACCGAAATAATTACGAGTAAATGCAGAATTATTGTTGGACACTTCAATCATAGGGACAAGGCTCTGAAAACGTTGAATATAGCTCAAGAAGAATATGGTATTCTCAAGAGATGTCTTATACAAGACATCGTTACTAGATGGAACAGTTCCTTGTTTATGCTCCGAAGCCTTCTAGAAAACAAAGTGCCAGTGGGAACAGCCCTGTTAACAACTGAAATTGATAATTTAACTTCTTCAGAGTGGAGCGCTGTAAAAAAGCTGGTTTCAATTCTATCACCCTTTGAAGAAGCAACTCGGGAGCTTTCAGGTGACCAGTACCCTACACTATCAATGGTTTTCCTTGCGCTATACTGTCTGGAGAAGGAATGGGAAAAATTGAATACAAATCACCCTTACGCCAAGTGTTTTCCTGCGAAATTGAAGGCAGGCTTTCCGAACTATAAGAGTTCCTCAAAAGGACCTCAATATTCAAAATATCAATGCTGGTCGACCCCAGGTTCAAAAGTGTTCTTCTCGATGCCAAGGAAAAGACTATGGCCGCTTCTATTCTTAAAAAAGAAGTAGATATACATATGCAAAGAAGACATGAAGCCCAACAAAACGAATCAGACAACTCATTGGAGGCAGAGTCGCAACCAAGTACTGCAGTGGAAGTTCCAAAACAAAGTAGTTTGCGGGATGAATTGAAAGATAGAATTGCTACCCCAAACGAAGCTAGGTATGGGTCAACTGATAAAAAAGCTGTTTATCTTGGGGAGCCTGTTGTAGACAGACATGCCAATGTTAATGATTGGTTGCGACACAATGAAAAAAGGTTCCCAATACTAGCTTGTTTAGCTAAAACCTACCTAGCTGCACCTGCTTCTTCCGCGAGTAGTGATACTCTTTTCAGCTTTGGCAACATCATTTTGTCCGAGAAAGCTTGTCATCTAGTCATTTTGAACAACTGCTCTTCATTCATCAAAATCTACTTAAAGTTAAATCTTAAAGTGACATTATCAAAATATGAAAAAAGATCTTTCCAGAAAGTTAAATGTAAAATGTTTAAAAATTACAAAAAGTACCTTAAAATGTGATGTTATTATTTAATATCGAGATATACTTCAATATTGTAGTACCAAAGATTGTGTACTCTAGTAATATTTTAAAATAAAATCAAATATATTTTTTATTTTGGGATGCTCAATGGTACTTTAAACTGATACAATTCTATCATTTAGATATTGTTTTTTTAAATATTTAGACTATTAGATCTGTTACTCGACAAATATTTGGGTCAATATTTGGCATATTATTCGATGAATATTCGGCATAGTACTAGACGAATATTTGGCCTATTATTCGATGAATATTTGATAAGGTAATATTTGTATTAAGCCTAACTATTCGGTATTTGGTTCAAAAACTATTATTCGTCTCGGTAATCATTTAGACATTTATTGGGTATTCGATATTCGTCTCGATAGGCTAAAAATGCTATTCCCCCAGCCTTACTTATAATAGGAATGAATCTTATTTTCATTCGTTATTTTATTGGTGTACAAACCATATTATAAAAATATATTTTTTAAATAACAAAACCATTAAACTTTGTAATAAATGCAACCAATCAAATAAATAATAAGAGTAAGAAAATTATACGGGGTTCGTACAAAATTTCCGGAATTAAAAATTCCCGGACATTTCCAGCTTTTCCTTGACCAAATTTCAAAATTTTTGTAAAATAAATTAATGGTTTGACGTAAATTTTTGAAAAATATTTCTTAAAAAAATTTTTGTATGTTTTTTTGGGGTCATTTTAAAATCCCCTTACTTTTAGGGACCATTTTCCAATTCCTTGACTTTTCCCTGACATTTTGGAATCATTTTCAAATTCGCTGGGTAGGTTTAAACGATTGGTTAGTAGGTAGAACCAGTCCAACTAGTCGGTCGGACTGCGCATTTTACTCAATCTTCCCGGTTATTCTGGTGGTATCTTCATTAAGCCAGATTCTAAATGGCAAATCTTTGCTTAGACGGTATTTCTTTAATTCATCCATGCCATTTCTCCTTTAACAATACTCGGCCCTTTATCTCGGAGACATCGCAAAACTGTGGAACCGGACGGCAGAGGAATATTGGCTTGTAGGGTTTCATATAAGAAAACATCCAACTACTAAATACAGATACGTAGTTTCATCAGAGCGATTCCCCCTTTTCTCCTCTTTACCATTCTCCTCTGCAATTTTTATTAATTCAATAATGAATGTATCTACATTATCTTCAAATGTAAGCCAAATGTTATTGTCGATGTTTTTATGTATGTTTTTTTGCACTACGGTTAAGGAAAGTTATGATACAATTGTTAAAATCGTCATTCCTTTTTATGAGTATTTGAACTTCATTCGGAACAGGAAAATGAGAAGTAACGAAAGTTTGGTTGTCCAATTTTCGCTTGTTTCTTGCGAACCTGCTTTAATTTTCATTTTTCTATTTATCACAAAATTGGGACAGACCCTTTAATGACAAGAACTGTCCCTACATCTTGAAAACCAAGCTTTTCCCCGAAACAGGTCTGCAGAGTTTGTCAGATCATCAGTAGGATTCATTAGAAATTCTAGGCTTTTTGGACGAGCTCGTTGGTTCAGAAATTGGTGTAGAATTTTAATTAGCGGGATCCCACCAGACCGCGGAGAGCTTTTGTTTCTAGCTCGCTATAGACTGACTATATAGTTTTAAAGTTTTATTGGGAACTCTAAAGCTATCACACACCATAATATGACTACGCTTTCGTACTATACTAAAATGATTACGATTTTCTATATTTACAAAAGGTATTATTTTATTTAAAGAAAAAAATGATGGCTGGTTTCTTTCACTTTTAGTGTGTCCCCTACAAGTTCTAAACGCTATCCGATCTATTTCGCGAGAAATCTAGCCTTTATACACAAAAATTTGAACGGGAGGGAATTAGTGGTCAGGTGACCCCTAATCCCAACCGTCGTTTTGAAGTATAAAAATAATATATATTTTATTAAGAAAATCAATTATTTCATTTACATTGGCCCTAAATGGGTCGGAGTGTGCAATAACTGGTGGCTTTACCGGGGAGTCGGGGTCCGGCTCTTGTAACCCATAAGGGCGGTGGCGCACTGGGAGATGTTAGCTTCGATCAAATGGTCCTATCTCCACCTCCGACTTCGGTCAGGTTTGGGCTGGATACTGAGCTTCGGCTCAAGCTAACGGAGAGGGTCCGTGCAAACTGGCCGCTTCGGCGGATTGGGTAGCCTGCTGTGGGGCGGCGGGCCTCCGTATGAGGGCACGGCGGTCCTGTTTCCCGGCTATTGGTATACGACTAAATTTAATTTTAACACGATAATCGTCAAATCAATTACATTTCTATTATTTAATATTTTCTTTTATCAACTTCCCCCAGTTTTTACACAAACACTACCCGGTTCTATATTTAATTGTCCAGTTTTTTTAATGTATGCACTTTCTCTAAACGAACGTTTAAAGAAATTTCTTTCTTTACAGACAATATTACCTTCATCCCATTTTATTTTTTGATCTGGATTTTTTTCTAGATGGTATGGTAAGGCCTTAGTAGCGTCTCAGTCTCTAACATATTTTTTGTGTTCTTCAAATCGTTTTCTTAGAAACCGTTGAGTATTTGGGTCGTCAGAAGGACCCCCTGGGATGATCAAAAAAATTGTCTACGCTGTTCCAAACCATGGCCGTTAGCTGCCATCTTGGAAAATGGCCGCCATTTTGGAATTCTTATAACTCGAGAACCGATCAACCGATTGAGACGAAATAAATTTATTAGGTCCCATTTACTATTGTGAAGACAAACAATGCCTTTTGAGACTTATGGTATGCGGATAAACACAGTTACAGGGGTTTAAAAATAATTATTTTTCACATTAATTTTTACATTTTGGGCCGTATATGGCGCTTCAACGGGTTGAAAAAAATTAAATCGCCACTCTCTTTGTATAAATCTAATAAAGTACTTTTACTTAACGTATACATATTTAATCAAACATATCTATTCATGTCACTTTAGATATATTTAATTTTAATTAATCACTTTAATTGCTAACTTTGATTCGTCGGGTTATTAATTTAGCCCGTGATTCGATTATTTCGGAAAGTTTTAAATCGTCTTATATGTCGTTTTCACTGCTCATAAGCATAAAATCGTCCAACCGGTCGTCCGCCATAGTGGTTCTTCAGCAGATTAAAATTTATAAAAAATTGCTTAACTTTCTTTCGTTGCTGGCTACAGAATAGCCCGCGGATACTATTAGCTGAACGAGTTTAAAGGCCAATTTAGGAATATTTCTAAGTTCAATTGATTTTTCTAAAATCTCTTTAACTTCAACGCAGTTGTCAAAGAGAACTTCCAATTCCGTTTGAAGTGCCAAAACGTCAGGTTTATCGTCCAAAACACTAGTGGAATTTTCACGTTAAATTGTTCTCGGGAAAAATGAATTTCGAATAGGCGGGAAAAGGGACTTAGGGTCTGAACACAATTTTGCGCATTACAGTCCAGAAATGAAGTTAGCTTTTCGAGAACTATTTTAAACTCCTTTCGGAAAAACTGGTGTAAAGTTAAGGTCACCGCATTCAATCTGTTTTGATTTATCTTTAAAAAAGCTACTCTACGACGATGGTGTTTGACGATATCGCTCTCCGCGTCAATATCTAATTTATTAGCAAATAAAATAGCGCTTTCAATTAGATTATTTGCGTTTTCTGTGTCAGTCGATATCACCTGCAACGATTTAAGCCCATTTTTAATTAGTATTACGACATCCACAATGTTCAAATCCGTTGATTCAAGGGCCTCGGTTAAAAGTTTCATCTTCCGTAAAATTGTTTTCATAAAATTAAAGAAATAATGAAATCGAAGCAGATCATTCTTTTATACAGCTCCAAACTGTATGAAGTCGAGACTTACTTTAAAATATCAGTTATACAATGTAAAAGAAACCGCAATTCAAATGATGTTTTACCAAGAGAACTGTTGACTTTGTTTCTTGACTAACGTCGTAACTACAGACCATGGTGTAGTTCCATTTCCTTGAATCCTTGTGATACATGGAAGTAAGTCATCTAAATGCCAAGCCAGCCTTTAGTCATTTACATCGAAGAAGAGGAGTTTATTTTCATTCTTTATACGTATGTATTGTATTGGATTGCAGATTTCGTGAATCTCGTTCCATTTTCTCACCATCTCCATGAAATATATTGAGGTTTCAAGACTCTTTATCATCGACATCCCAGAATTTGATCGGCACAACTGAATTTAAAGCTTTAGTGACCTCTGGTGAAAATAAACGTGTTGCGCGTCCTACGTTCATTTTTTCTTTGTTAATGGGGTAAACATATTTCCGGCTGAGGAACCAAACAATTTTCACGGTTTTCTTTTTGAGCCTTGTATAGACGCCTTAAAAACTCGTATGAAATGGTTAATCCATTAATATCAAAATATCTGTCCAATGTAGGTTGCGAATATTCTTCATCAAACGTGATTGGTCAAATGCCAAAAATAACTTCCTATTTTTGTCGTTTGGGTGTTGAACCATTTCCGAACATAGTGAATGAAGCTACATTGGTTTTGGCGTTATCCGATACAATTCTCTCGACGATGAAGCTGGCTTTCTCAATTTCACGAATCACTTCTGTGATGTACTTATGACGGGCTGTTCAATTGCGCTTTGCTGTAAAAAGATATGCTACAGTTATAGGTTATTCCAGCCCTTGAAACAAAAAACATAAGTGGGTTACAAGACTATCTGTTACTCCAATTTCAGTTGCCTCATTTTCACCAAGGAATTTGTCTCGTTTTCTGTCATAAATATATGTTGAGTGAACTGATATTTCATCTACAATTACTTAACCATATTTTTGGTGCTCATTTGCTCATTTTTCAATGCCCGACTTTAATCTTGCCTTTACCAGCGTCGATATGCCAGTTTCACCTGTGCTAACTCCAAAGTATCTTTTCTGAGTTTTCGGGTTTGGTAAATGCAAAAATGATGAGTCTTTGTCATACCTGTAGGCCGAGGGAGACTTCTTGCTCCATATAGAAATATTAATTATTGACTTTTTTAGGAGAATTCTGTTGAATATTATTTTATAACAAATTGAAAAAAGGTCATGTTATTTAAATGAAACGAAAATATTACTTTGATACTGTGGTTCATTAAACACTCGTAAATATACATCACAAACCGCCAAGGGTGCTGGTAAAACCGACGCGAGAGCAGACGATTTCTAGATTTATTTATACGGTACAGTCGACATCTAGCTGCAATATAATGCAGAAGCTCAATGCTAGATTTTTTATTTTTTTGAATTCTTTTTGAAGGCCTGGAGTATTTAGACGGTCAGGGCAAGGGGATGCAGGAGTTGGTCGGGCTTAAAAACGTCGCTAGAAACGAGAGCTATTTTTCGGCCGTGTTTCATTGTTCATAGATACGACGGGTAAAATAAACGAGAAAAATCCTCCTTCAGACTGTACTAACAATTTCTTTTTACTTTTCCACGCTACGCGCCTACTGGCTAATTTTCTAAAGGTATTTTTATGACGATATATTTTAGTTTTTTGGGTATTTGATAATTAAACATTACCAATTAAAGTATTATGAATACACTCGGATATCGCGTCTATCAGGGATTGGTAAAGCGTCTCTCGATACTCATTCTACGAGACATGATTCATAACTAATTGTTAGTTCTAATTATTTAGGGAGTTATGCGTAGCACGTTTCGGCCGGTATAATATGTAGTTCAGACTCTTTGGTTTTCGGAGCACGTTCGGAATAAATTAAATACTAGATAACCGTGTGGTCTGGAAGTCGAGTCTTCGTAGGCGTCTACTACAGAACGCCATTTATCAGGGAACATTTGTCGAGCGAGAAATGCAACTTGTTGACGGTCTCAGGGGCTTTAAAAAAATTATAATGCAAGTTTAAGGAACCGTCTCTGCTATCTTTAAATTGATGAAATAGATTTTGAGTAATAAAAATTACACTTATAGAACGGTGGTGCGTCCCTTACACGAATAAATCTCCAATTTGACATCTGGTCGATGATAACTAATAATGTTGGACCTTTTCCGTCATTTTCCGTTAAAATGGGTAATCCTTCTTTAAAATCTACCCGATGTTTCTTTATCTTGTAAAGCGCTTGCCATTCTTCGTAATAACAATTTATTTCTTTGAAACCCGAAACAAACATTTTATCTTCGTGATTAATTATAGATTCAATTACGACGGGTCTATAGATTTTAGAACGGTCCCCTGAGGCGACCGTATGGTGAGGTAGACGCAAAATTTGTCGCGGTTTAGGTACGATTACTGGTTCGTTCGATTCTCCGTCGATGCCTATTAAACGTTTAAAAGTGTCCATATTTACTAAATCTTTAATAACTTAATTTATATGAAACCCTTTGAACATCATCAAGTAGGAGACTTTTGTACGGTTCAGTACTTTGAAGGCGTAATTTTTTGCACCCCCGGTAGCCAGTTCTTGGATGTACGCGGCTTTGCCGTACTTCTCCAATTCATCCGTCATTTCCCCGAGATATTTTCCAATCTCATCTCGTTGTTTTAGGTAAATGCAAGAATCCGTGTCATAATAATATGAAAGGTGGCCTAATATCATTATTTAAGAGTAAAACATCTTTCAAAAACGCCCACTTGACCACGCAATGCGTTTGACTTAAGGGAATAACCGATTTAACCACTATGTCAGATCGCTAATAATAGCTGATTAATCTTTACGTGGGTTAAGACTAAAATGTCCCGAAAAACTGTTCAGACAAAGCTTCGCGATGGTTCGTAGTCGGCGATTTTTTTATATATTGGTAGGATCAAGTTTTACTCCTTCCTCATCGCAATATTCGTCAACGTATTTCTCCATCGGTCTCTATTCCCGCCGGTAGGCCGCTCGATTCCAACGGGGGCGCATTCGGGAAAAAATGTTGCTCCTCTCTTGATAACGTATATTTTTCTCATTCTCCTCCTGCGCAGTCGCGAGTGACGTTTCTGAAGTTCGTTATTTTCGGGAGACCGAATTAGAGGGGCTTATGGTTTACTTCCTTTGGTCCGTCGTTTCTTTTTTTTAAATATTATCAATCGATACGTTGTCGCTCAATTTTAAATTAGATAAACCAGCAATTTTCAATTTCAGTTTGATTTTATTTCCTTTCACTTTTCATTATTGTTTGTAATATATTATATTATATTATATTATATTTAATTTAATTATGGAACGATGAACCGCGGTTTGAAACGTCTATAATAAAAAATCGTTTATTTTTAATAAATATGTTTAAATCTTTTCACGGTTAATTCTTGGTAAAAATAGTATTAATATTTTAATTCTAATTCCACCATGACATAAAACTAACATGGATCGATTTGATTTTATAATCTATTATATTTCATAATACAATACGTTAAAATCTATTATATTTCAAAATATTATATTTCATTGTGTTATAACTTGGTAAAATTAAAATTTAAATATTATGTTACTTATGTTAAAATATAAGTAAAATAAATTTCGTTTAGTATTTAGATGCAAATTGAAGGTAGTTTATATAAATTATTACTTTATTATATTATATTATATTATATTATATAATATTATTATTTATTACTCAAGTTTATGGAACGGTTATATACATTGTAAAATATGTTAAACAATTAAACACTTTTTGTTTTAAAATCGCGACCAGTTAGAAGAAAAGACGAAAAAGGAGTGTTTTCCTATTTTTCCCTTTTCCGGTAAAACCCTCATCCAAAAAACAAACGTTGCATTTATGTGTTCTGGTTTATTCTTAAGGTTGCATTCTAGCGAGGGGCAGATCACTTTGTTACAGGGTGTCCTATATTAATCACGTTTAAAATTTAATCATGATTTAATCACTTTCAATCTATGTACAGCCAAAGTTATATGTAATCATGATTTAAAAATACGGGGTGTCCTAATAATCATTGGAGTTAACTCCCTCTCGCATTCTAGTTGGGTATTTTATTACCACGCTAACGGTTTTTACTAACATAATAACAAAACGTAGCATAAAAAATTTAATTTTTAATCTCAATGTTTTAGTATAGTAAACATAAATTTTGACCGTCAAATGAAATAGCATCGCCAATTGATATTTAAATCGTAAAAGTTTATTATTTTAATGTCAAAGCATCGCAAACTAATATTTTAAACTTTAAATTTTATTGGTCAAATGCAACATCGTAGTATAAAACTATGCCTTATTAATTGTTTATTTCTATAGCAAAGCATATCGATTTTAATACGGCCGAGAATGCTTTATTATAGTAAAACAAACTAGATTTTAAAACGAAGTATATTATTCTTTGAAATACACAAAAATGAAAACTAGCTCGGAGATTAGAATACTAACATATTCACTTCTATCCCGTAGTCGCTCTATTTATCTCTGATTATTTCCATATGTTTTCAAGTGGTATTGATTGTTGGCTCTAAATTAAGACCGAGGAATTTGTTCGCTAAATTACCCCATTCCACTGAATACTGCCACGCAGACTCAAATTGGAATGAAACATACTTTACCAAAAATAAAACACTTTCTAAAATACAATTTCATCCGTCAGAAAATCTTCTAACTACATGTATACTGATCAAATAGCTGCTTTACTTTTTAGTCTTGTCTACTAACTAATTAACATAAGCCAAAACCCGTACCACGAGTTAACAATTATAAAAAGTGAGAGACTTTTCCATGTTGTTTGTATGAAATTGTATGAGCAAGTATTCTAAAATAAAAGGCGGAACATAAATCTGACCACATTTTAACGAAACAAGTTTCGTGACGAACTTTTCTTTTAAAAAGATTGCTTATGCCCTGAGGATTGGTTTTAGACAAATGGATTTAGCAATTCGTGACGTTTGTCAGTAGCAACTGTGTGGCTGAAACAAGGAAACTTAATTGCGTTTAGTAGCCACAGATGCATTTTTTTCACTATTACTGCATTTTGGTTTCATATTCTTCAAATATTGTAAGTGTTAAAAAATTAAAAAATAATGTTGCAGTAATTATGATGAATCTTCACCCATAACGTATGTTGTTGCTCATATAACGTATGGTCAGATAATATTTTTTTAGAAACCTATTTATTAAACTGAATAATAGTTTTTCGTGATAGGAGCGTTATTTTCTGTTATTTTTGTTAATGTAATTGGGGTTAAAAAATTCTATATATCAAAGCAGTCCAATTTACGATTTTTACAGCTTTACTTAGAAGCGGGTAAATTAGGTGGGTAATTTTAAAATTTGGGTAGTTAAAAGGTAATTAAAAAGGAAGGAAGTTAAAAGTATGTAAAGTTTGATAAGTGTTTCTAACAAAGCAGCTGTTTTACAAAGATATCGCCTTAATCTGAACTAAAACTCGTTTGAGTTATAAAATAACTTAATAAAGATAATTAATATTATAGTTTAACTCAAAAAAATAGATTTTTTAATTTTATAAAAAAAAATTATCTTTTCAAATCATTAATATTCTATTCGATAAGGAATAACCCTCGCATTCTTTAAACAATTGACAAAAATAAATTTCGGGGTGCGTCAAGGTTTCCCTCAGGCACTGTCTATTTAAAAAGTAAAATTAGATATCAAATTGACACTTAATAGTTAGCTATTTTTACGCCTATTAAAACTTGAATAATATTTGTGTTTTTTGAATTTTAGAACCAGCGCCAAGTTAATAAGCTCATTGTTTGAGGTATTAAACATTTGGTATCCGGTGATATCCTTTTTCATGACAGCAATCCTCGGAGCTTTATATTCACATGTTTTTCGTAAGATTATTCTGTAATAGAGAAGTAACAGGACCGAAGTTATCGAAAAACAGACATTTTACAATATGCCGCGGCTCTTTCTCGGTTTGTCGCTGCAAAAAAATCAATGTGTTAATTTAAAATCGTTAGAATAACATGCTTCTTCTTTTAAGGTCGCATATATTTTTGCTTTTATTTATCATCTGTGACTGGCACACTCAGAAATGTTTTCTAGTTCGTACCCACAATAGGCTTCTCAATAAATGCCACTCTCTTTTTCTGGAAATTTAACAAATATTTTAAATTATAACACTTTTATAAGTATGTCCTGGCTCTATGTATAACTATTTCTAGGCATACCATTATACAGTGACATAAAGATATCGGATTACGTTTATAGTCTATTTTCAAATAGTGCTATTTAGTCATTGTGTAGGGTTTGATAACGTCGGTTGATTAACTATAATATTCCGTAAAATAAATCAATGAAAAAAAATATATCTGGTAAAATTGTTTTTAAGATTCAAAATCAACTGATGCGTGTTATCTCAGTCCTTTAATTTTGACGAAAGCGGAAAAAATCGCTTGAAAAGTAAGTATTATAGCGTAGAGTAATTAACACATTGTTTGTATACCTTTCATATTCAGCTTATCTCTTCAAGAAAAAAATAATAGCTAGTACTTTCAGTGCGTACAATCTAGGAGCAGCACACTGTGTTTGATGTTTTTATGTAACCCTGAACAGAGCTTTCTTACAGTTAAAATGAGGTATTGCTGTTGTGGTTTGACAGACAAAGTTTCATTTGATCGAACAATTTTTTTTAAGATGCATGCAGGGCTTGCCACCACCCTCCTACGCAGTGTAACCCGGCCACCCGAATTAAAAGGCTTCAAAAGTCGCTTGATGACTTAGGCCTAGGGTGGTGCCTTGGGTATTAGCCTAGCTGATTATTATTATTATTAGGTTATTTTTTCTACAGAACCTAATTATATTTTTATATTATTATCAGATGTAAATACGTCATGGTAGCCATAGTATAGCTTAAGCTTAAAAACAAGGACTCCAGCGTCCTGATTACTTGGATAATTTCCATTTTAGAAATAATTGAAAATTCAATTCTGTATGGCGATTCAACCATTTACTTGAGTAACAAACGAGAAATTGAAGTTATCAAAATAAAGGGTCATCAAGTCAAGGGAATAAAAATGAAAACGTCTAAGAGCGAACAATAATTGTGCCATTTATTGCCAAACATTTCAGCTTATGTAAATAGTCGAAAAACCAAATTAAGAAGATAATTACAGTTGTAACAATCTCAGTTTAACAAAACTTCAAATAATTGAACTCGAGCAGCATTAATCACAAACCAATTCACGAGGGAACGTAAAATAATATCCGAATAATCCAATTTGGTTTTATAATACGTGAAATAAACTTTATATATAGGGCGTACAAAATTAAGGTACATAAAGAAAAGCTCATACCTAACTTAAGAAACTTTAAGATTTTCCTAAACAGAGGGTCCAATTTTCTAGGAACAAAGTTAGATTTCAGATTTAAAGCCGATAAGAAAGGACGTAAAATAAATTACGAAGTTACGAGTAAAGTAAGCAAAACGAAAAAAGCGCGTTGTATACCACTTGAAATGGTATTCATAAATGACCCTTAACGGTTCAAAACTACCTATAGACCAAAAACTAACTAAATGGACCACCCACGGGTTCTACCGTTTAATCCTCTTATCTCTGCTGGCTGCGCTAAGTCAAGATTTGACCTTTAAAAACTATTAATATACTCTTCCGCTTAAGCTTATAAATTTCAAGATAATGTAATGTGTATCGGTGGTTCTGTGGTAGAACACTAGCCTGTCATGCAGGAGGGCTCGATGCGATGCAAAATTATTCATTCATAGCTTTTATTTCAAAGATATATCTTAATTAATAGTTAAATGAGCATTTTGTCAAGCGTTTATTTCTGAAATATAACGGTTGGTTAACTGAAATGGCGCCACGTGTTCCACGAGGTATTGTGATTTACATCTACTAAAGATGTTTGTTGGTTTCTAAGAGACCGACGAAAACAGAACTCTGCCCATTTTCATGTATTAACTAATCCGGTGTTTCCTCACTAGAAAGAACCCAGTTTGGAAGGATCAGTGAAGGTTAACAATAGCACGCCCCTTTTAGAACACTGATTTTATCGCATCACTTAAGTGTTCCGGGACGAAACGTGTATTAAGTTATTAAGTTTAATCGTGAGATAGTTCGCGAATCGTTTGATGAGGTTCGGCAGGAGAACGAAGAATCCGGTCAAGTAGCCTCCCGCCAAGAGAGAGAATGTGCTTTGAAGATCTCGCAGCCGGATGTAAGCCACCTGGTCTCCTCCCGCTGTGGCCTCCTCCATTTTCCTCAGTGTCAGAGGGCGCTGCAGTTCTTCCTCCCATTTACACAAACAACCGGATTCACGGAGATTATCAATTCTATAAGTTGGGAAAATAACGTTAAAAAGTGTTCCCAGAAACTCAAAACATTAACGCTGTAGTGGAATCCCCACGGGTCTAGTGTAATATCTCACGATAAAAGCACGGTTTTAATATTTAATTTAACTGTGGCCTTAGTTCCCCCCTCTAAATACAGTTATTTTCATTTAATTTTACAGTCTTCTCTTTTTAAAGAAAGGTCATTGAAATGCGCGATTGCTTTGCAACACAAGTTTACTCTTCAAAGGTTACGTAGTCTGCTTTAAACCAGGTTTTTACTGTTAGTATCTGCAAGGTCCTCGGTGTCCATCGAAATTGATCAATATGGTATCAAACAGAGATTATTAAAACCTTTAAGGATTCCAACAACTGAAACTCATATGGAAACTTTTACTATTTTGTCGGTTCAATAACGCTTTCTCTAAATGCTCAAATTCTAAACATTTTGATAATATCCCAAACAGTCGGTTTATTTAACGTCCCTCCAAAGCAAATCTCTGTTCTGTCGAAGTTCAATTTATAGACGTTTAAAGGATAATATATGTATATCTTATTCGAAAAGCAGTTGGTCCGACTTTTTTTTTAAATCAATCCAACAAATTGCTGCGTATTGTAAATACGTGCACGCTAGTAATAATGAGTCTGGATGTACTAAATTAACATTAACTTATATATAGTTCTTCCGATGCGTTAGGTTTTCTGTTATTTTTTCTGGTAACACCAAGATTTTGTCAACTTTATCGAAATCAGATGAACCCATTTTTCTAACCATTTGCTTATAACAATTACTATCTGAAATATCAAAGCCAGAAAATGAAAGTGATGTTTACGTGACCAAAGGTACGGGTTTATAAAATAGTTGCTTTAGTCTTAAATAAAGTTTTAAAATCTTCAGTGTATAACTGTTTCACCAATGGATTTTCATTTTAACATGAAACGCGGATTATTTAAGAAATTCAGAAAGGAACAACAAATTTTATATGATAAGATAATGGGGTGAAGGTAAAACAAGGGTATAAGAAGCAAATATAGATAGTGCTTCGCTGATGGAAGCGCTTCTTCTTTAGTAGGTTATTATGTAAGAATGGATACTACATTTCTTGTATAGTGAAGTGGACATAATTTCGCACCGCAGGAAGTAGAGCTGGGCTCCATCCCAGCTTGCAGTACTTGATGAAAACTCCGATCAAATCATTCCTCCTCGAGGTAAAGTGAGTTTAGGGAAATTTGGGCCCGCGGGCTGTGAAGAACTTGCCACCATCCTCCTACGCATTGAAACCCATTATTAAAAGTCCCCAGCTGACATAAGCCCAAGATGGTGATTTGGGAATTGGCCTAGTGGATGATGATGATTACTAAGGTGGGGTAGCGCTGTAGCCTCGCAGCAAGAGGAGCCGGGTTCGATCCCACATTGTGGCACTCGTTGAAAACTCGGAACTACTCCCCCTGCGATGAGTTTGAAAGTACTCTCCCCTTGATTTAAGGGGTTTTACAACAAAGGTTCTTCGGTTTCCCCTTCCATAAAACTTGTAGAGGTTATCGGTAATAGTTAGTTTAGGGAGCTGTTGGCTCGCGTGGCATGTAGGGCTTGCTACCACCCTCCTACACATTATAACCCGGTCACCTTTTTAAAGGCATAATAAGGCGCTAGATGACTTGGGCCTAAAGAAGTGCCTTGGGTATTAGCCTAGCTTATTATTATTTATTTTACGCTCTACACTGATTTGTCCAGCAAGACACCAGCTCATAATAACATCATTCCTTGTTTAAATCGAATTTAAACGTTCACAACAACCTGATGAAATCCATACATTGTTCAACAAAGGCCGTAGTAATGAAGAAAATAGTTTATTTTATTATTTTGGCACTGAGATTCAAGAGGGTTTTATTTGATGATTTCTTTGAATGTCGCGTGCGGCTATCCCAACTCTGTTTTTTCCACCCTCTTTCGACATTCTTTTCCAAATAAATTTCCTCGTTCCCTTAACTCCGTCGCGTTTTTAGACCCCCAGTTATTGATGGTTGTTTTATTTTGTAGTAACTATTGCCCTACCTTTTAAATATACCAGCAAAGTTTCGTTTTTAACTTACACCCAATCAAACCGGTCCTTCCACTCAAAATCCTTCCGGAATCCAAGAGCTGATCTTGTGTTGTATAAATGTTCTTTAATCAACGAGTATTTGAAGTTCTCGTTGCCATCGTAGAGCAAGTAAAGAGTGAAAAATTTAAAAGTTGCAATGATAGCCATTTTCTCTTCGTTGAGACGTGGCAAGTTTTTTAAATTGAATATTATTGGAACGGCCACTTTTCGATAAAGATCACCGTACTCAGATGATGAGGGCTGTGTTTTACATAAATCATGCGATAAAATGATAAGAACATTATATTGAGGCTTAATATTAGTATAATAGGAGGTATGTAATATTTATCCTGATATTTACAAATCTAATCTAATGTCTCCTTTTGCCAGTAACCACCAAGATTAACTACTAAAAACGTAGTCATGTTCACATTTTACATCTATTTTGGATATAAATATAACTAATTATAGGTAAATCTTCTTGAGTAGCATAAATTTTGCATATGACTTTATTTTGCGGACTTATAAACGCCGTATATTTTGACCCGAAATTCGGGGTATAATTAATTTTTACAGGAAAAACATTAATTCGTGACCAAAACTCAGTGTAAATTGGTAATGCCGCTTTTATATTTGAAGAACACATAGCTTTCCTTATATTAGGAAAGGCTTGGGTTTTTAATTTGTTGTTTTTGATATAAAGGCGTGGCTAAAACGTTCATTATGCTAGTTGCCTAATTTAATCTTAGATATATTATTGACTTTGGTATGATATCATCTGAAGAATGCAGTTCTACTTTAACCTACCAACGAAGATGGTCAGCACTTTTGCTTACAAGTAACAAATATAATAGGTTTCATACCAAATTTTTAACGAAAGTTTCGATGATGGTCCCCTTAAAAATTCCGATTCGCAGTAATCCTCTCCGAAATAAAATGGCCAGTTTCTCTAGCGAGTCGATCTGATCCTTGCTGGTAACACTGGTCGACGCCGTTAACAGGTCGCCATAGAATATCGTTAAGATCGTCAGTGCGAATAACCAACAAGAGAGTGGAACAGTTATCGACAGCCGCTTGCCGGGAATTCGTGTAATTGCACCTGTAGTGCCCAAAAACATAATAACTTTTTAAAAAATAAGACTGACGAACGAAAGAATGAGCAAGTAGACAAGTGATTTGTAAAACCCAATGTTACTTTATGTTGGGTACATCGAAAAGGTCTTTCTTTCGTAGGACAGACAAGAGTAGCAATGCATATTGAGCTACTGTAATACTGTTATTGTGGTCTCAAAGTTGGTCTTTTGTATTATTAAAAAAGTCCTTACTTTGGCCAGATAAAACTCCTATGACGTACCAAGACGCCCAGGACTGGTCCGGAACGAGATAAAAGATTAAACCTAGCATCAAGAAAGTTATTGTGAAGATGGACGATAAGAAAACCAGCCACACCTGAGAAATATAAATAATTTGTGAAACAATTTACTGCTAATAATTAAAGAACCCAGTGATATTTTTTTTAAACGGATAAATAAGTAAACTTTAGTTAAACGTAAAGTTTATATTCACCCGGCAAAAACTTATCTTTCTTCTTATAAGGCGTCTAATGTTATTCACTTGAATAAGGAACTGTCACCACAGTTCACCTATCCTGTCCATTTCCAAAATATTGTTTTGAAATAAATACTGGTTCTAAAAATGATCTCATATTCCTTTGAGTTTTTGAAACAAGGTTTTGCCAAAAAAATAGTGCTAAAGAAATAAATCAATTTCTTGACTTTCAAAAATAATAGTTTTGGAAATACTAGACACTTTATTAAGAAACAAACATTGTGTAAGATATACGCCCTTAATCTAGAGCTCATTTTATGCTTTTTGGTAAACACGTTTTGCCGTGGCTCCGGCTCAATTTAACAAGAAAATCTTTAGAAATCGTTTAAGATTTAGTTCAAACTTTAAAAATTCAAAGGAAACTTCTCATGTTCCAAATCACACCTACTACCAAATGGCTTTCAACTCAGACCCTACTGTTTTAGTACATTTGGTGTGCCACGCGTCGTGTTAAACTCTTCAATAAGATATCGTTAAGCCCTTCTTAGTCCCTTCTATAACAAAATAATTTTACATTCGACTGTTTCATACTTGGACTGACTACAATTATAGCTTATAATAGGTGGCTCACTAAGTTCGTGCCAAAATAAAACAAAAAGGGTGATCATTCCATTTTTATTGAAGCAGTCAATATAGACTAGCCTATTATTTCACTCCACTCGCTCATAGCTCAGTAATTTTATAAAACTTAACAACGCTTCGTGACATTTATCTGATTTTGCTGTATTAACTCGGCCGATATCGGATTTTGAGGTCTTGTCTTTAATTTCAAAGCTGATTCTTCATACGTTTCTGTAACTTACTGTATTTTGAAAAGGACTAAGGAAAAGCACGGTCACGTTTCTTGATGACGTTTGGGGCCCAACGAAGAAGTTCAATGTATCCTCGAAGTACGGGGTACTGAAATCTATGACAGTTCGCCTCTCATAAGAGTCCGCCATGCCCGCCATCCCGACATCCACTTCCTAAATTACATTTTTTTTATATTTAAACTAAATTACAGCATCAAGAAAAATACCTTGGTAGCTAGTCGTCCGATGACACCTGTCCATGATTTACTTTCATATAGGGTGTATCTAAAATAAATAATTATCAGGTGAAATCTGTGAATACGTTTTTTAATAAGCATACGATGTCATCTCAGGTAATTTGTTGACTTAATAACTTCCAAAATAATAACACCTTTAAGCATTGAATTGTTTCAAACCACTTCAAGGCCATTTTTAGCGGTCCTTCATTATTTATTACTTTATAATAATGTCTGATATTATAACTCATTCAACTTTAATATACTATTTTTTATACTGAGTGTTTTATTTCCAACCAGGTCCGAATAATTGCTACCTTCAGTGGTGGTAGCGGGGAAAAGTGATTACTCGTGCAGTTCCAACTTAAAAAGAATCAAAGGTGGGCATTTTAAGACACATCTGTCAACACTGAAGTTTGAAAACCTCCCCGTTCCAAATAAATATATTAAAACTTTAGCTTTTACCACACCTGTTCTGAAGGAATAACGTAACTTATTGAAGGCTTCAATTCTTTTTTTCTGGAATTTTAACGGCCGTCGCTTGTAGGGCAACGAACTTGGTGATTTATACAACTAAGAGATATTTCGATTGATAGCTACAAAGACTAAACCATTGTTGACTAGAATTGAAAATGTGGTATTAAAGGTTGCATGGGAAAATTAAAGTTACCAAGGTTGCTGTTGATATTTAAAGTGATTTAGTGCAGTGAAAGCTTTTTTTAAATATTAAAGAATTTAAATTGAGTTTTGTTTTTAATCAAATCGTCACACCAAGAAATACGCTCAATTTTTAATTTTTAATTTTTAATTTCAACGTGATGTGAAATTGGCTATTATGGTATGCTTTAAAAGAAGCTTACGTGAAATTGAGAGTAGAAGAGAGAAAATTGAGTAGATTTGATTCGAATCCGCTGTGTTCAAAGATCGTCTTAAGTGTTCCATCGACGACTTTTTCGACGACTTTGGCTTGGAAAAATGCTGTCTGGCATTCAAAAATCCCATTTATAATTTAAAGGTTTCGTAAATTATTTTATCTTTAAGATCTTACTTTCAAAAATGCAATTTTGATATTTAAATTTGTACCGTTAATTTCCTGGTGTAACATTTTTTTAATGATTTACCAATAATCCTTTATTAACGATTTGCTTTAAAAAAGACAACGATGTTAAAAAGCTCATTTTATAATTAATAAATAAAACGTTTCCATTTAATGGTCTTCAATTGGGTTTAAGCTTTTACCCAACAGAACCATGGTAAGTAGTACGTTAGTCAGAAATTCTAACAGTGCTCAATTTTGCTCATTAACAGATAAATTACTTCTATACGTAATTATGAACAAATTATTTTACATACAATTATGACAAATACTTATTAGTCGCATATTTACCAGAATTAGCTCTCACCTTTAAACGTACCTACGTATAAACGTTTGCTTTTACAGGGTGTTTTTTAATACAAGTGATTTTTTACGAAAACTAATTAAGGTAAAAATTCCAAATTATTATGGTTAAGTAAATACAGCGGGGGAAATTGATTGGTGAAATTTTATCGTTTTCTGAAAATATAAAACTATTTTTTCACCACTAGGTACTAAATCAATTTTGACAATTGATAATTTGTAGAGCATCATCTGAATCCTAGGATTACCTTTGGTTCGATGGGAAAAAAACTATTTTGACAAGCTGGGCTAGCCAAAATAAACTTGTTTGATCCTGGAAACTGATAGTCGCGCAGTCTCCATTACGAAAGCAGAGTTTACTCATCTGAACTTTTAATCATTATTGTGTTTGCGAACTTTTTTTAGGGTTTAAAAATCTGGAAAAGGATTTTTCATCCTCTAATTCGACATAAATGCTTTAAATTGCACGTTCATTATTGGTATTTAAATGGAAATAACTTTTGGTTTAACATCATCGAGATCGTCAATCTTTTAAATTAAGGTTCTTTATTTAAGAACAGTGCGTATCGAAATTGTTACCCTGTATTTTGTTGCCTTGTATTTTGGAGGTGTCCGAAATCCATAAAAAGTGTGTTACATTTTTCAAGTGTGATATCCAAAACGAAGGCCATCCCTAAACTGTTCTCGTAGTAACTTTTAAATAAGGAACTTTTAGAGATATTTCATTGTTCTTTTAAACATTTCTCCGAGGTCGATAATCATTTGATACTATATTAAATCAATTTTAAACATAAAGATAATTTTAGTTTCATTATTTTTACTAAATTTTACTATTTATCTCAAAATACTTATAGTAATGGAATTAAGTTTAAATATAACTAAAATAAAAACAATATTGTATAAACCTCTTAAAAAACTATTTAACTACAGTCAAATTCTCATTTTAAAGTATAATACAACTATTTCAATATCAGTTAATTTTCTTATTGAAATTTTTTACTTTCAAAATAAATTCTATGTTAAAAAATATCTCGTAAGAAAAAATACTATTTTTAGAAAACGATAATTCTTCAAAAGGTATTTTAACTATTTGAACAAAAGATTTTTTTTAAATATGAATAATCTATTTCAGCTGTCGTCTAAGCGTCCTAATGGTGATTGGGTTTTACAGAATACCGCTAGACTAAACTTACTTGAACGACAGCAATATAAAATCCCAAGATCCGTTTTAGGTTTCAATATTATAGTTACTGATAACTTAGCTTGTAGTTTTTAATAGATATTAATTTCAAATAGAAAGCAAGTGATTATTATCATCTTTTACTGTTAATCTCTTTACAAACTGTTGACGTTAACTGTCACGGTTTCTTAAATAGCTGTTTTAACATTTGAAATAAATTTTTAACGTCAAGAAATTAATTTCTATTCGAAGCCTGAAATATAGTTGAAATTTATATTTTAGTGTGACGCCAGCCTAACATATTATAGCCGTGATTGGACTCGCGGCTTAATTATTTAGATAATTAACTTTCATATAATTAGAACATCTTGTTAATAAGCATAAGGTTACACAAGTCGTTAAAAAGTATTGGTTTTTTGGCAACACTTTTAATCTATCCTGGTCTTTGTTTCATCTTACCACATATGTGGTTACTATTGTCAAGACCATAAGACTAATTTTTTTTAATATGTGCAAATATAAGAATGGATTTAATGTCATCTCAAAACCCACATTGATTAAAAAAAATGGTGTTCTTTTATCATTTTCATTTTCGACGAAACTGAAAGAAAGCTAATCGAAAAGATTCATTTTAAAAATAAATTTTACAACAACAGTCGGATTCATATAAGCAAGTCTTATAATACGGGTCAAATAAATCCTAATTTACAAAACGCACTATCGCGTGTTGCCTTAACGTTTTGGTCTTACGATAAGTGTTACCATGGAAACGGGAAACACGCTAAACTTAGAGCGTTAGATTTGGTAAAGTCGTTTTCCTAGTATAAGTAATAAATTTACCACAGCGTCGGTAAAAAGGTTTAAAAATGTGGACGTAGACGTTTTCACCAAAACTAATTGTGGTACGTGTTTTGTGTATTCGTTTTCTCGGTCGGCTTAATCCTTTATAATTAATCTCTGGATATTAAACTAGAGTCCTGAAATCAAGATTCGTACTTGCAGTTTTGTTGCTGAGTATAATCGGAAAAATGATTTGTTAAAATAGGGTTAGCATGACTATCGAAATAATTATAAACAAATTGGCAAGCTTGCCAAAATATACCTCTCCTCGGAAGAATTTGCCCTAGGGTGTATTAACTACTGAACACGGTACTCAATGATATTCCGCCAACAAAAAATTTCCCGGTGCTATACCGACCTGCAGATTTTTTTTATTTTAAGTATAAATATTACAATTGTTATTGTATTAAACAAATTTTCAATATCAAGAGAACAAAAAACCAACTTAAGACCCAAAACGTTAATATATTACCAAAGCAACAAAAATTAGAAATAAAAAAAAATTAATGTTATTAGAACGCTCACGTAAAATATACATGCAAGAAACAATTTCACAGAAAAAACCAACCCATGGTATTATAGGTCTTTAACCAAAGTTAAAGCGAAAACCAAAACTATAAGTGAAACCACTAATAAAAACTGCGTGGGCTCATGACGACTACCCAACGAAGCCGATAAAAATCAATGCAAATAAAAAATCGTAGACATTAATTATCCCCCCAACATATCAACAAACAAGAAAAATAACCAATAGAATACTTAGGAATCAAGAACAAGTCAATCTAAATAACCACAGTAATAAACAGAAAAATGCAATGAAAAAATTATAATAATAACACAATCAAACAACAAGGTATATAACGACGTTTCCGTTTTGGGCGAACTTTTTGGTAAAATCGTGTCGAATTTGTAGGAGGGATCTACAATTTCTTTCAAATTCGCCACTCCCGCGCAAATAAATCAAGCGAGACTAACTCTTCCACCGTTATATCGTAATTTATATTGATCGGGATAACCGTGCTGATGAATTTTAGGAGTTGAGTGAAAATTAATACGGTCAAAGTTTAATGAAATATATAATTTTATTGGGCAATTGGACCTTAAACTTAACATATTGGTCATCAATTAAACTTAATTATTCGACTTGGGTAATTACTTGATATTTTACACTTTTTATTCCCTACGCTAGTTATGTTCATTAATTCGACAACCCAGAGCTATACCTGGCTCCATACAACACCATTACACTATATTTTTTATCTACAAGTCCCATTATCTTAGAAAGTTTACAAAATTAATCGAAATCAGTCTTACGTTTGTCTTCAGGTTTTCTTCTCAAGTACTCCGTCCGCGCACCAACACAATACTGGCATTAACAGTTTATAATTAACACTTGAAGACACACCACCGACTCTCTCTTATACTGGTCACGCTCGGCAGTCAGCCAGCCTCTCGAGTCTTTCTTCAAAACTTGTCACGGCTTTATATATCGTCCCTGTGTTGACTTAATGATAAAAAGAAAGAGAGAAAAGGGGGGGGGTGATAAAAAACACTGGTGGATTTTCCTTGACCTATAGATGGCGACAGGTTTGCGGTCTATAGTTCAAACCCGGGGTTTTTAAACTAGGAAATAGGTGGAATTTAACTACTTTTATTTTTCGTATGAATTTAAACCAAAAAAATACTGAAATTTAAATTTTTTTTTAAAAAACAATAAAGATTTAGCAATTACAAAAAAAAACACTTGCTAACCATCTCCTTGTTTATAGAGCAAATTGTCAAAAAACAAGTTGGCAAGCCAAAATATACCTCTCCTCGGAAGAATTGTCCCTAGTGGTATTAATTTCTCGAGATGACATTTCAAGATTTATCTCCGCAATTCAGAGTTATTTGCTATAAATGTTATCCCAGTTCTATCCCGCCCGGTATAAAATTTTAATTATAATAAAAATAATTGAGACGAAACGACCAATTTTTATTTATTCAGAATATTATAAATTAAGTAGTTACAACAGTGAGTTAGACGTACTATAACAATGCACAATTGAATTAAACCTTTTTACAGTACAAGTTTATCAGTTGAATATAATACGAAGCAAATTTTAATGAAAGAAATATTTCTACAGAGGGTATTTGTATTTTTCTCGCTTAAGAAATACTATAGCCAAACCTTTAACGCTCTTTTTATTTTAACACTTGCCCTTGATGAAGATACCGTAGAAAAGCTATTTTCGACATCTGGTAGTGGACGACTCGTAGACTTCCAGTTGACGTTGTGACACATACCGCATGAAAAATACCAATGCCGTTCAATTTCCAATATCCCAAGGAAACCAATGACTGTATTAGGAATCGTACATATCCAAATATCCACACCAAATGTATTAACAAGAAGCAAAAACCTTACCATCAACAAAGCACAGAGAGCCACTTCACTAAACGCAAGCTCGAATTTCAATAAACGTTATATGAACGCCTTCGCTGTATTGCAACTATATTTAAGACGATTAGAAAACCCGTAAATAAATAAAAAATAATTTAGTGGATCACCCACAGGTTTTACCCTTTAAACCTCTTATCTCTGCTGACTGCGCTAAAAAAGATTTGACCATAAAAATTGCATACGTAAACAAGTTCACAAGAATAAAAAAACAAAGTTCAATAAAAAATATCCACAGATATTGTATTCATCCGTTTAGTAAAAAAACCCGCCTTATCATAATGGTTCCTTTACTTTAACATTTCCCTAAGGAAGTCAATGGCTCGGCGGTGAACTATCCGCGTGGTAACAATGCGACCCGAGTTCAATTCTTGATCACGATCAACTTTTACATTAAAATACTTAATTATTTAATAAAATATAAGATTAATATAATTTACGAAAGGAAATGAAAAAGGTGGTTTAATGTGTAGCAAAACAATACAATGATGTTTCAGCAAGTTGTTACACAGGTTTGTTTTTAGATGCTCATGGCATGGTACATTTTTTGGTTTTATAATTTTTATACATTGTTAAAAAGTTTTACTTACAGCGAATTTACCACAAATTGCATAGTTTTAAATATTTTTCTATGAGACGGAAATTACATTGACTAGGATTGTAGATGATTAAATTATCATAGTTTGACAGGAATTTATAATTTACTGTTTTAAGGAGAAAGATAACTTAAGTCACACGCGCCGGGTTATACAATTTGTTTTAAAATATTAATTTTGCAATTGTGAATATCAATTGTTTTACTGAATTTATTGGCTGTAATTTGGACCCTATTTATTGGATTTAATCTACTGCGACCAGTTTTAAATGTATCCATACATCTAATATTATAATTAGGGACAGAGGTTTATTTGGGGAATTAAGTTAGAGCTTATAAGGAAGTTATTTAACAATTTGTACAAAAAATTAATTCGGTTTGCTCGCGAATCGTTGAAAGAGAATATAAGCTAATGTCTTTAAGTATGTTTCCATAGTTATATTTACAATGTTTTTTTTAAGAAATAAAAATACAGGTGGTCTACAAATTAACGCTGAATTTTTTCGATGTTTAATAATAGATAATTAAAGCATCCCCCCCTAGGCAAGAGACCCGTACATTGCTTTGGAGCGAATCAGGCTTATATACAATAAAATAAAATGTTTACTAGAATTTATATTTCTTAAATATAAGATCAATATAATTTATAAATATTTCATTAAATATAAGATTATTATAATTAATAAATATTTCATTAAATATAAGATTAATATAATTTATAAATATTTAAAATGATGAAGAATAAATTATAGTACCTAACGTTATAACTTTGTAAAGGACATTCGCCAAAGCTGTTTTTTAGAAAAACACCGTAACGTAACAAGCGTCGGTGGCTTTGTCCCCTTTGAGAGGTAAAAACTATGAAGAGTTCACGTTGAGGGGCTCCTTATTCTATTCTGTTGGTGGATCGTTGTTTCCTGCCGGGTGGTGGTGAAGGCGGATACAAATGTTGAAAAAATGTTTTTTTTTCCCTGGATCTTTCGCATTGATGGTTTGGGTGGACTGTGACGGCTTTCCATTGATTTTGGGAATGGCTTTTGATGGAAGGCATTCGCTGTCGACGTGGCCGTAGTCTTGGCATTTCTTGCAGTAGGTGCGGCGTACCATCTTGGTGTATTTGGGATCGTCGCCGAAGGAACTGTGGCATTCCCAATAACGCCTGGTTTGCGTCGAGCGTCCCCTATCCAGTTGGCACTGTCGGAGTTTTTCCGTAAAATCCAATTTGGATTTGTCAATCGGTTTAGAGTTTCGCCTCCGCTTGTGGCGACCTTCCGCAGGCAGTATCGGACCGGTTACGTCGTCCGGGTCAATGCGAGTTTGTTGCTTCTGGTTATCAGCAGTATCGAGTTCTACTCGTGGTGTTAGAAGGTTGTCATCGTCGTTAGGTTGTAAGATAAGAATGTCTTGTTCTTCTGGTGGTTGGATATCGCTGGAGGGTTCAGCATAGAGAAAGAACGCCGGGGTTAACAATAAGGGATTGTCTGGAATCGGGAATACGTTTTTTGTCTTTGTTCCTTGTCGAGATGGAGTGGGTGGGCCTGCGAGCTCCATAGCAGTTAACATTGAGTCGTCAATAGCTGATAGCTGACTTGAGTGGCCCTCTGCCGTTTGTGGAACCAGGTGTGGCCATTGAGGTGGTGTTGTTTGGTTGTGAGCCAGGGCCTGTAGTCGGCCTCGACCAAGTGTTCTGATGACTGTCGGAGGAAGATGAGTCCTTCCCACTCGTGGTATTGGGTCAGGTGGTGTTCGACCCGCGGCGGTGCTCGTTCGGTCACGTGCCTCCGCCAGCTGAAGATAGGGTTTCTTCAGGCTGTGGGTTGCCTGTATTGCTCCTGGAGTGCTTGCGCAGGGGAAAGGAACAGCCCAAGGCAAGGGAGTCCTAGAAACTGGTGCATCACCCATGTTTTCACCTATAGTTGAAAAAGAATAGCTATTAGTCCGGAATTGTAATGGCCATTGCGGAATCAGACTCGTAACTCGTTTTTACCATATCCCTTAATTGGTTCGATATGACCTGTTAAGTCCCCTTTCCCTGGGTCACTGAGGGTTGTTTGCTGTTCCATTAAGGGTGGATTAGGCGGTTGTTTGATCAGGTCCCCATTTATAGGTGAGATATTACTTTTGGTATCTAGGATCGGGAACGTGGTAGGGTCACTTTGCGGATGTACGTTGTCGTTTGGGGATTTTTCCAGTTTTCTCTCGTTATAAGGGACTGCAAAAACCACACCGATGGTTTTTCCCTGAATGTGTTCAGTACCCTTTATGGTCATTATTAGTGTTATTAGTGTAATAAGGGTTGTCTTCAGAAATTGAGTAACGGGTTTCAGCTGGAGGGATGTGGAACACGACTTCGGACAGTAAGGTAGAGTTCTTTGCTGGTCTCGAAGCGGAATATCTCTTACCTGGCTGGCTTCCATAGGGATTTGGAAGGCGACAGCCTCCCCTGGATATTCGATACGTGATAGCTGGTCGATATTGTGGACGTTGCCGTTGTTGTCGTGGTTCTGGAGGTCTATCTGGCCATTTGGTAATTACTGCATTCTGTAAGAGTTTCACTGTTTGCTTTGTTAGTTCATTAGTTCAGTCGGCTTTATCGGAGTCATAGTCACAAAACGTTGACGTCTGGACCGAAAGGTTTTAAAGACTGGTTGGCACTGAAAAGACGTCAGGGGTTATGCTGGAAAAGCGCGGTCCATTGATATTTCTCGTCTGCCTCTGATTTTGTTCGAATCGTAGGAGGAGGAAGAGTTGTTCGAGGCCAGGTAGTCGTCGATATTAGCCCGGCCTGCTCCGTCGGTAGACATAAATTAGTGTTCCGGCCGTCAGACGATGATGATATAGCCGTAATCATTGTGACCATTGGCGTTTCCGTGATGGTTGTGGTACCGAGTTCTTCTGGAGTTGGAAGAGGAACACTAGTTAGTACACAGTTGTTGGAATAAGTTACTTGTTTTTTCTTGGCATCGGTGAAATGGTCGGTGCCCGGCTCTGGCGTAGTTGGTTTCTTTGCATTGACTCCAGCCTTTAGTGGGATACTCAGTTGATTTCCATTAAATTGAATGATGAGGTTACTGGATCTGCAATCCAAGCAGGCTCCCATCTCGACCAACCAGTCGTATCCTAGTATGATAGGAAAGGAGGACTCAATCAGCAGGTAGAAAGCAAAATGAAGCGCTGGTCCGTTTGGGCCAATTGAGTTGCATCACCCGGGTTACTGGGCCTGCTTTCTCTGCGTATACATGTTGAGTGGCTAGTTGACCTGCTTCTAGGTAACTCGTAAATAGGAAAATTTGGGTATAAGTTCGTGAAGACTTCAGTGTCGATATAGGACAGCTGAGATCCGGTGTCCACAAGTGCTTGAATCGGTTGGTTGTTTAGTTACACAGCTACGTAAGGGCTACCTTCGTTATGTTTTCCCTGAAGTAACTCCTTTCCTCGTTTGATGGTAGACTTAGCGGATTGACAATCGAAGGAATGGAAAACTGGTTTTCTGATGTAACAGAACTAAAAATGTTCATGGAACGGGTCGGGGTAGTACCCTTGAAAATAAAAACTCCATTAGTTAGATCTTTCGTAATTTCAGTACCGTTACCAAAGTCTCCAACATAGTCAACTTTAGGTTTTCGAGCCTCAGTTTGTGGAGAGAGCATTTTGTTGACAGTTTCACGTTCCAGAATTGGTCTTTCTGATGACTTTGTAGTAAGAGTTTCTACATCAGTAACAGTCTCTGGTTTTCGTTCGTGACGTAGATTGTCCGAAGATAATGGATTGATTTGGTCTATTGAACTAGTAATGGAGTCCAAAAGTTAATTTTCACAATCCGTTGCTTTAGTTTGGTGAATCGTGGTAGTTTGGACTGGATCCGGAACTATTGGATCTTCTGCAGTTGTTTCACGCCTTTTCGGTGAGTGGGTTTCATGAGGTTTGACAGCCCTCGTCTGGTCATTGCTCGGTTTACTGAGTTCTGGTCTGCCTTCTATTACAACGCCCACTCCGCTTGTATTCTCCGGGCAGTAGCGACTGTAGTGCTCAGTTCATCTACATCGATAGCAGGCTCCAGCTACTCTAAGAGGTCTTTGCAACTGTTGGTTAGTAGTATACCCAATTTGTAGCCTGGCCCTTGCCGAGGGTTAACAAGGCTCAGGACCCCCAAATGCTTGTACGATTGGTTCAGCATTTATGACGGCCATCTGTAAATCTCGTAAGGTATACATCGCATTAGACTGTAATTAAGCATTATATTTTGGTAATAAACCCATCCAAATCTGTTGTATGATCATAATTTCCAAGGGGCGGTTAGTATCCGAGAGTTGATAATATAAGGCTATCAATTTTTCTTCATACGCCTCTGCCAATTCTCCAACTTTCTGTCTGGACTCATAAATGCGACACCATATTTTATTATTATAGAAGCCTGTAAGAAATTGCTGATCAAAGAGGGTTTCAAAATCTCGCCAGGACTGAATCATAGCCCTATTTCTACGGTACCAGGTCTTGGCTTGACCTTCAAATAGTAGTGGCAGAATTCTAAGTAGATCATCTTCGGATATACTATCTATCTTTAAAGTCTTTAGGATCAGAATGTGAGGGATATTAGGTGGTCTTGAAACAGGCACCTGATGGCTGTAGTAATTGTGGTTGAGCTTGGATTGATAAAACAGGGCATAAACGGTCTATTTTACGCTGAAAATTGCAGATTGCCTATACAGTTTGACACATTACTTGATCTTGGTATAAATGGGGGTATACCAAATATGGGGCATTGGTTGCTGATTACTGAACTGGGGAAAATTAACGGGCCTGCCTAAAAAGAATGAATAGAATAAATCCGATATGCTGGAGACGCTTGAGTGTGCCAGGTAGGACGATATTTATTCTAAATGCGAGAATACTCGTTCTTTTTGACTGCTAGCTACGAAATTAATCATTAAACCATGATTATGATTAAACTAAAACCAACTTTCGAAATTATAAAATACGTGTTATACAAATAAAGCTAAGTAAAATGCATTGTCATAAAGGTAAATAAAATATTAATATTCGATTTCGTCGTTAATTGTAATCTAGGCCATTTCTTTGTGTTTATATCGCTGGAATTAAAACTAATTTTATAGTTTATTCTAAGGCAATGGAATCTAAACAATTATAATTTATTCGAACCTAATAGCAAGGGAATCTAGACTAATTTATTTTATTTGAATTTTTGAACCTACAATAATAATTATTATTATTCTAATAATAATTATGTATTTATTCTAGAGTGTAAAAAATGTTAATAAAAACGGAATGGTTTTAAAAATAATGAGAAATTATTCTATTTCTTCTAACGCGTTTTCGGTATGCTTTTTGTCGTCAACGCGTTATTTAACTTTTGAAACTTATTCTATCACGTTATTTCTTCTAAATCCTTTTGGGTAGGAAATATGGCGTCTCAGCGTTTTTTCGTGCTTCACATTTATTCTATCGCTTTTTCTCTACTTCCGTTTCGAATACCGGAATTATTTTTACGCCATCACGAAGATCGTGAAGATGGATATATTTCGTGGTAGTTTCGTTGATTTCCACGCCACCGTTCTAAAAATATAGCGAATTTATTCTATTTATTATAAATCCTTTTGGGTAGGAAATATGGCGTCTCAGCGTTTTTTCGTGCTTCACATTTATTCTATCGCTTTTTCTCTACTTCCGTTTCGAATACCGGAATTATTTTTACGCCATCACGAAGATCGTGAAGATGGATATATTTCGTGGTAGTTTCGCTGATTTCCACGCCACCGTTCTAAAAATATAGCGAATTTATTCTATTTATTCTAAATCCTTTTGGGTAGGAAATATGGCGTCTCAGCGTTTTTTCGTGCTTCACATTTATTCTATCGCTTTTTCTCTACTTCCGTTTCGAATACCGAAATTATTTTTACGCCATCACGAAGATCGTGAAGATGGATATATTTCGTGGTAGTTTCGTTGATTTCCACGCCACCGTTCTAAAAATATAGCGAATTTATTCTAAATCCTTTTGGGTAGGAAATATGGCGTCTCAGCGTTTTTTCGTGCTTCACATTTATTCTATCGATTTTTCTCTACTTCCCATTCGTTTACCGGAATTATTTTTACGCCATCACGAAGAGCGTGAAAAGGGGTGTATTTCGTGCTAGTTTCGTTAATTTCCACGCCCCCGTTTTATAAATATAGCGAATTTATTATATTTATTCTAAATCCTTTTGGGTAGGAAATATGGCGTCACCGCGTTTTCTCGTGCTTCACATTTATTCTATCGCTTTTTCTCTACTTCTGGCCCGAATCGGAGTGGCTATTCCGGCCTAAAATTCCGGCCGCATTAGCTCCCACACTATTCCGGCCGAAAGTTTCGAGGGAGTCCTGTAATTGAAAAGAACCCGCGACTATGGCTCCAACACTTAGTAAAAGTTCTTTTTCAGACTGGCACGAGAAAAGGACGGCTTCGTCGCGAAAGCACCCCGAAATCACTTGTTGACTTATACAACGTCGAATGTATTCTAAGTAATGGCGCCTGACGGCGCCGCGCACTCACTTCACTCTAGCGCTGGGGGGCGCGTGGCGCCTCCCCAACCCCATACTAAAAAAACTATGGGCCATCTATAACGCAACCTAGAGGACAGCACCAAGCCTGACGCATCAAGTATCGTCAACCCGATATTAATACAACTAACCTAATAATATAAATAACCTAACCTATTTTCCCCACCCAAACCCCTAAAATTCGTTGAAATACCGCGAATATACATAAAATAGTAAGTTAGTAATGTTTTGCATGTCCACATTTTTATTTTCCGTCATCAGCCCTACGTTATCCAAAACGCATTAAAATCTAGGAATTTAAAGAAAATTCACTGCAAAAGGCCAATGTTTAAAAATATCTTTTTATTGCAACGCCAAACGTACTTGTCGGTGGTTCTCGTCTGTTTGGTAAGAACCATGAAGTTGTCGCACTTGGGACACGTTATATCTTTCGCAATGAGCTTGAGGCTTTGCAGCCACTCGACTAATTTTAACGGATCCTTGGCCAGATCGTGGATTTCATACTGAGTAAATACTTCATTATTACACGTATATTGCGTTAAATAACGCTTTAAATCACTCTCCTCGTCGCCAGAATTAACAGAATTAGAATATTCCGAACTTGCGGAACTACGCGAAGACCCGGTATCGGACATGGTTAGCGAAAAATGAATACGGTTTAGGGAAATGTTTCTTTCCTACCTATATAGTAGCCCGCCGTCATTTTTATCCTTAAACAAAAGCTTTGTTTCGGGCACCGTCATTTTAATCCTTAGATCCCACGTCTACTACAGCAGCATATTTCGAAAATATTGTGGTCCTACTGGCGCCATCAGCATATTTCGCGAATATTGCAGTCCTACTGGCTCCATTACCACTCCCAATAAATAAAGAAAGGCTGATTTTCAACCGGGAGAAAACGGCGCGACGGCGAGCTCTCTTCGTCGCGGAGTGAATTCTACGCCCCGAACCGTTAAGTACATACATCTTTAAATTAGAATATCTTTAAAATTAATTATTTGCGGCTTATAATTTTTGCACCATTAGATTCCCCTTAATAGGTACGTTGGTATGGTGTAACTAAAAAGTGGAAACTAGGTGGCGGGGCTATTGTTCAAAATAGCCTAATATTTTGTTAAATATAAAATTGACAAGATGAATTATACTATTATGTTAAAGTACCTAAAAACCTTTTGTGATACAAAGTTAATAAATTTAACTAGTCCCAAGGTTCCTATATTTCGAATAAAAAATTTATTGAAATAACAAATTCTATTATTCCTTTTTAATTAAGTCTTAACTCAGTTCTAAGGTAGTTTTAGGGTCGAAATTTTAAGAACTATACACTCTTTTTTTGGGAATTTTGCTGGGCGCGTTCATGTTGAGTTTACCCCACTTAACCTCCATTCTCCATATCCTGGGACCAAAGACCCGAGCCTAGACACCCCACCGGTGGTTCCAGGTAATGGCCGACTAGCGAGCGGCCAAAAAGACCGCGAAAAAGAGTGTATAGAATGTAAAGAAGGCGCGAAGGTGGACTGGGGAGGGGACCCAACCATAAGAATCCACGTCACAGTACAAGCGTTGATTTCCTCCTACGTTACCGTTAATGGTCTATCCACCCAGTAGATCAGTTTAAATATCTCTAAAATTACTAGTACAGCGGCGCAAGTCTGTTTTTTTTTCAATTACCTTAATTTTCTTCAGTGAGTAGGCCTATTATTTTGGTGCAAAAAGGTTTTGACGAAAACCAAATTTTCTTGAAATTTTTGAAAATTTAGTTTTCGCCTATGATTTATTTCACCAGAGGAAAAACCTAAACGACAACTAAACCTACCATGGGAACAATTTTTGCTTAGAAATGAAACCAACCGATAATTAAACCCACAAGGAAAAACGGATAATTCGGTACACATAATCCCGCTGATGTGTTACAAATCCAGTCCGACATAAAACATTCGCATCAAAATGAGCACAAGAGAGTCCCAGCGAGAAAGTCTGCAACATAGTAAATAATAAGAGCCCGACATAAAACTTTCACCCTGTATCTAAATGTGCACCAGAAAGTCTCCAACGTAGTAACTAAACACTAACCGATATAAAACATTCATCCTGTATATAATTTCGCACGAGAAAGTCTCCAACATAGTAAATAAACACAGCCTGATATAAAACATTCACCCTGCATCAAAATTTGCAAAAGAAAGTCTCCAGCATAGTAAATAAGCATAGTTCGATATAAAACATCCCTCCTGTATAAAAATTCGCACCAGAAAGACTGCACATAGTACATAATCCCAACCAAAAAACATTAACACTGTCCAAAAAATGCGATCTTATATTTTCTAAAAGCTTGCTATTACATGTAGAAGAAAAACGACTCTTCATTTCTTAAATTTGGATACATAGTTTCAGCGTGAATAGCTTTTCGAAATTGACTGTTTAAAGGGTTTTATTTAAGCCGTCAAGATGACACCCTTTTGAAACAGAGAAGCTCTACAAAAAGTGAGCACAGTTATCAAAATACATTAATATATCCAATACATGCAAAGGATGGGACAAAATGGACAGACTAGTAAGATAATAACCTAGTAAAATAAAGTAACCTAGCACATAATAGAAAATACTTTGGGTAGTCAATATATCCCAAACAACGTTCAGTGTTAAATTGTTCCTTTTCCAAGATGGCGGACGATACGACACAGAATGGATAAGGTGAATAATTTTAATGGCATTTTACAATCCCGAACAAGATAGCTAGGGAATATCTCAATACGGACTTCATTGCAAAATTCTAAATAAATTTAAAACTGAAGTCCTTCATTATTAATTCAAGATGGTGGCTATCATCTTAACGTGGGGTTCTATTAAATTGGGCAAATGATCAACATCTTGGTCCGATATAAAAATAATTAACAATGGCGACGAGGGTCTCCTGTGTCTAATCTAATTCGCCAACTTACAACTCTAAAATTACAACTGTTTAAATTGTGTAATACTGAATAATACGTGTAATACAAAGAATTTCTACTCTAAAAATTTTATCAGTTGATAACATTTTCGAATACGGTTTTTAGTCAAGTAATACTATTAAAATTTTTGACGTATAACTTAAAAATGTATAACCCCAAAGTTTTTGGTTAATCCGTATTATTTTCTTTAATCCGGCGTAATCCCATTGAATATACCATAATACTATAATAATTTTGAGATACTACTTCAAAATTTATAATCCCAAAGTTATTTAGGTAATTCGTATTATTCTCTTTCATCCGTATTATTTTCTTTAATCCGGCGTAATCCCATTGAATATACCTTAATACTATAATAATCTTAGAAATCATTAAAAAACTACTTCAAAATTTATAATCCAAAATTTTTGTGGGTATTATTATCCGTATTATTTTCTTTAATCCGGTTTAATACAGTGAAAGTGTTAATCTGGTGTACACTTTTTCCCCAGGTAGTTTCCCCCTCACCTTCTCCTTTGACATTGAATTCTTCCGCAGCAACCACCTCGTCATCACCCACTTCAACACAGGTAGAAAAAACAATAAAGAAAAATAAAAAATAATGATTACGAAACTTTTCTCTCATGAAGTAGTCATAAAGCAAACTCTCGGATAAGAGTTTCAAAATTTATATTTAAATTTTTATAAAAAAAAACCTTTTATACTTACATATAAAAGACTTATATTAATGTTAAATAGATGTACCACTAAATATCAATGGATATATCGGTTAACACGAATGAAGAAAATACAGAATAATAATGGTTAACGTTAAGGGGTCTCTGAGATATCATATTACAAAATCTACCGAGGGATATATTGAGAGTTTTTTACAAATCTCTCGCATATAGGGAATTCGGAGTCTAACACATCATATTTATAGGAATGAAACGGCTCGGCATGAAAGCGGAGGGCATAAAAGATCGGGTCAGACCCCGCTCTTTACTAGTTGCGAAAAACAGCTAGATCATACAAATGTTTCCGTGTACCGTATGTGCGAAACAGTTTTCTTAAAAGTTCATTTTAAATCGCCACGTACGCGAACAACACGAAAATGTTAAACTACGTTATTCAACCCGTAACATTAGTTTCGCGCGAAGATACAAATTTTACGTGCTTAAAACGTAATAGGGCCCGACGGTATTTATATTTCGTTTAATTAAAAAATATATTTTCGCTATGACTTTTATCATTATAGGAAAGCCAAATGCCCCTGTTACGTATAGGGGAACCGACGCTATTTTTATGGTATTAGTTCATTACAACATTTACGAAACTATAACGTGCTAATAGAAAATTCGAGATACGATGCCCATTTTATCATGCAAAGGATTGGGTTGAAAAAAGGAGAAAACATTTCCTGTATTCCATCAAACGCCGAAACGTATATCCGCTTCAATTTTGGTCGCCTGCGTTTCATCGACTCTATTCGCTTAATGCCCGCTGGTCTAAAAAAAATATTTCAATATTTAGCCACTTGAGCTCTTTCTATTCAACTCATCAAATCCCGTATTTGCTCAAAAAATAAACGTATCCCTAGAACTACTTGACGTAGACAAGATTGAAGAGACAGAACTACCCCCAAAGAGGCATTTATCAACACCGTCACGCACAAATATTTAACGGATGAGAGTTTCGAAAAATGTGATAGTGGTGAGCTACAAGATTTGTACGTGCAGGTGTATATCCTCGAACTCGCTGACGTATTCGAGATAGATAGAATACTACAGTCTAGATTGCACATACGCGTACACTGGACCTGCGATCACCTGGGAGACAGCCCTTCACATGACCAAAGTGAATTTGAAGCTTCTTCTCGATATTGATATGCACTGGTTTATAGAACGTGGCATTCGAAGAAGGGTTTCGATGATTAGGCACCGTTACGCCGAAGCCAATAACCCGTACATCCCCGAAGCTACGACCCCAATAAAGAGTGTATTTACATCATGTACCTGGATAACTATAATCTCAACGGGTTTGCTATGGTCGATTACCTACCCACGAGTGGGTTCGCTTGGGTTCCCGTCGAAAAACTCCTCGACTACACCCTTAAACATGTGCTTATTTTATCGCACGAATCTCACTTGGCTCCATTTATGAATTCGACTTGGAATACCCTGCTGAGCTGCATCATGAACACAACTACTACCTTCACGCACCCGAATCTCTTAAAATAACTACGGATCAATTTTCCTCATATTGCAAACTTATGCTTCAAAGATTAACCCTCTCCGCGAAAGACTGCCTAAGCCCGTCCCTAATCTCAAAAACAAAAAGCGATACGTTGTTCACTATCGTAATTTTAAATACTTTGTATCGAAACTCACGAAAGTTCACAGAATACTTAGTCATCGCGCGACTTTTAAAGCCATAAATTCAGGTGGCCGGACTACAATCCGTAGGAGGGTGGTGGCAAGCCCGTCATGCCACTCGAGCCAACAGCTCCCTAAAACTCCTGTTTTGGTACGTTAATTGTCAAATTAAGTGATAAAAAGCAGATTATTTTTGTAACCAACGGCAATTATTGTGCGTAATAAATTCTTTCGGTTTAATTTTCTTTATCTAATTTATACGGCTTCCTTCCTGGTAAATCGTGTTCCAGTAATCTTCTCATTGCCACCAATGATTGGACCAAATGGCTGGAATCTGGTAGAGCTGTTGATGTGGTATTCCTTGATATAAGCAAAGCTTTCGATACAATTCCTCGTGATGGTTTACTCGCGGCCTTGCGATCAGCCGGAATAACTGAGTTGGCTCTCAAATTAATTGCAGAATTAATAACCAATCGTTCACAAAGGGTGGTTCTGAAGGGAATTTCTTCGGAGACACATTGTCCATTGAGCGGTGTACCCCAGGAAACAGTGCTCGGACCGCTCTTGTTCTCTGTCATCATAAATAACCTTCCTTCCGCTGTTACTCACTCGACACCTTATTTGTTCGCTGATGACACGAAATTAGGATATCCGTTGGTAAACAACTCTGATTGTCTTAATTTGCAGAGTGATCTGGATAGCCTTCACAAATGGGCGTCAAATCGTGGTATGAGCTTTAATCCATCTAAAAGTTTGGTTATACACCTTCCTTGCCACACCTACATGCTCAATGGATCTATCATCAAGAGCTCTACAGAGATCCGTGACCTTGGTGTAATTACTGACAACCGATTGCTTTACTCTTCGCATACTCCAACTATCAGTCATCGTATCAACTCGATCTCTGGACTAACTCGAAGAGATTTATGCGCACTATTTACTGTTCATTAATTCTACCAAACATTGACTTTGCTTCAGTTGTGTGGACCCCTGCTTTAGCAGGTGATAAAACTTATCTCTCTAAATCGCATAATCGCTTCACAAAACTCACTCGCGGCCTGGATAAACTACCACCTACCCTTCGGAATCGATCCCTTGGAATTGTGGACCCTATATTACGCCATCGTATAAATGACTTGGTTTACGTTTTTGACCTATATCACCGTTTCTAAAGGCCCCGAGTCACGATATGTTTTATGAATTATTTGTTTTGTCGACCAATACCCATAACAGGGGTCATAGAGCCAAACTAATCAAACATCTAATTAAACGCTCAGCGCGTTTCCATCACTTATCAAGTAGACGAATTCAATTCCACCTAAATTTTTACAATCGTCATCCAAGAGTTTGTTTCGAAAAGCTGTTACTCTGTGGCTCTCTACCTTTACCTCTGAATTTTAATCTACTCTTCAAAGTCATTTCGTGCCAGTTTCAACCCCCTAAATTCCTCAGTTTAATTAATATTTAATATCTAGAATTTGTATACGTTTTTTTTGTATACTCATGTGGCTTCGTAGTCTTTGTTCTTTAAATAAATAAATATGCAATTAGTCACGTTAAAAATGTAACGGAATAATAAGGACTAATCTCATTTCGTTTCCATGTTAGGTAAAACGATCTTTCAAAACTAACCATGTACGAGTTTCAATACGAGTATATGCGCAACTAGCATATACCAGGTCCGATTACTTTTCATGGGCACGTAAAGCCTCGCGTACAAAAAAACAAACTGAGGACATTTACACGGAAATTCCTCCCATCTCTTCGAATACCACGAATCATTCTTTTTCCAATGACATGAACAAAAAAGTCATTGGAAAGATGAGATGGATGGGATCCCTATACAATAGGACTCCTCTTCTAAAATGTACTCCATTCTATCGGAAAAGGGGGAGAAAAACCGCGAAAGGTGTTTGTAAGCGAGTGGTGAAAAAGCATATCCGACACTCGAGTTACCGCGACTACCTCATGGCTACTCGAATGACGAGCAATTCTATGAAGCGTATCGTCAGTCAACTAACATAAAGTAAACATAGTTTGAATCATACTTTTGCACAGGTAATTCTGAGCAGAAGGAGCAACTGATTTTTGGTTTAAAAATAAATGAGAAAGAGACTGTGCAAAAACAAATGGATGGGGGCGGCATTATCGGCCGAGGTCGGAACCACTCCCGTCGGAGTGACAATGGCGGCTTTCAGGTAACATCCGTTTTCCATGTTTTCATCCACCTGAACGTGAAGGAGAGTTTGTGACAAGTCTATGTACGCTTCGGAATTCCCACTAATACAAAACGTTAACGCCGAATTGTTAATTAATGGCTTTAAAAGTCGCTTGATGACTTAGGCCTAAGGTGGTGCCTTGGGTGATTAGCCTTGCTGATTATTATTGTTGCTAATGCTAGAAATAGGATTGTATCCGGAATTCACTAGATTTCGGAAGCGCCAACGTCATTCTAAGAGTTTATGAAAATATATCGGAGAAAGAACGGCACGATGCTTTCTTCTTCTTCTTGGCTTTAGCTCGAGTGATTTTTTAAATATAGATACCGTCATTTGCGTAACGGGTTCCGCGGCTGATTTAAATGTCTCTTTACCAGCGCTCTTAGATCTTCGCTAGCGATGATTTAATTGCGATACCGATACCGACCTCAGACACGACGTTCACTCTAGTATCGATATATTTTCTTCCTAGAAACTGGGCTCCGCTTTTAAAAATCGGCATGGTGAAGCGAGTCTGTAACAGTGTTTCCACATTCTGGGAATAAATCCCGTTTTCGTGGAAAACTGACTAAGAGAGCTTCAAAATATTCGAAAGCGGGAAAAAGGTAAAAAAGCGGGGAAAATCACTCAGAACGGGAAATTTCGCGGAAAAGGTTAACGATGCTTATTTCTAGACCTTTTCTGAACTCGCTAGATTCACTGCACAAGGTTGTTCACTGCGTACTTGAATCAGCTCTTGTTCTAGTTAGAATCGTCTGCTACGGCCCGGCTGGGTCGTTACCCCAAGGATCCTATCCTTGGTTACCCATATCCTTGCCGTTACAAACTTACGGGCCATATCACTTATTCATTTTGAAGTCCAGACTCGGAGAGCGCTCGAAATCAGAGTATAATAGAAGGCAGTGGCACGAGTCGTCCATAATATTAATTTCGACAGGTCGTATGTTGGAAGAATAGACGGACAGTAGGCATGTGCGAGTACTGATTTTTGTTATTTGAGTCGAATATCGAGTATCAAAATTTTTAGGTTTCGAGTCGAGTTTCGAAAGTTTATGAAGTATTCGAGTATTGAGGCTAAAGTCAAAAACCAGTTTCGAGTACTAATCGAGTACTCGAGTAGCTAGGCTTGTTGAGGTTAACGGTAATAGTTAGTGTAGGGAGCTGTTGGCTCGATCGCGTGGCATGCAGGGCTTGCCACCACCCTTTTACGCTTTGTAACCCGGCCACCTGATTAAAAGGCTTCAAAAGTCGCTTGATATCTTAGGCCTAAGGTGGTGATTATTATTATTATATTGCGAGTACTCAAGTAATTAGGCTTGGTTTTGAGTATTTGAGTAAATCTCTAGATTGAAATTAATTTTATTAAAACCAAATAATTCAAAATATCTTTATTAAAACTCACTAGATCGTTTGGTCATTAATATTTATGAAGTAAAATACCAAAAACTGGTATTAAGTAAAACTAAATATTAGTATAAATAACAAATGTAGCTAGAACTAAGAACACCAAATTTATGGTGTAATCCTGAGATCACTGTAACAAAGCCCAACACAAAAGTCGATAATATCACAGCTTGCGATAAATTCAAAATGTCATACTAACTCGTCCAGTATTTACTATTTGGTTTAGCAAAGTGAACTGTTCTTTTAGTAAATATGCAAGAGAGTCAATTGTTCTAGATGGTCTGGTAGTAAGTTTCCCCCTTATTTTCCATTGTCGCTCCACTAGAGGAAAATAATCTCTCACTTGATGCTGATGGTGCCGGAACTGACATATATCTCTTTGCAAGACGGCAGAGCTGTGGATACTTAAGTTTATTTTGCAGCCAGTATTCCGGTACACTACAATCATTAAGAATTGCTTCTTCATCCAAATAAACATTGACTTGCTCGCTGGAAACGACCTTCTTAGATTGATAATGATATCTTTTTTTTAACATGTTTTCATAAGCTTTTATTTTTTTATTTTTCAAACTAGAAGCTCCTTCTTGAACCGTTTGCTCCTCTTCTTCGGTTGTGTTGGAAATTTCCCTCTTGATTAATCCGACTGCAACCTTTTTCTCTCCATCAGTCAGAAGTATAGTTTTGAATCTAGGGTCCAAGACCATAGCCTTTATAACCGTTATTTCGGTAATTTGGAAATCTGGTTTTCATGTGTTGAAGAAAAACTTTGGAAATATTTACTGCGTAAGGCTGAAGGGTTGAGCTTTGTTTGTTCAACTCATTTTCGAAAGCCATTGCTAAGGTTGGGTACTGGTCACCAGAGAGATCTTGTGTCGCTACTTCGAAAGGTTACAATACATCAACCAAGATTGAAATATTCACCATTCAGAACTTAATTAGTTTTCCACTTTATAAAAATCTAATAGCACGGCTGATATTGCCTGCTTCTGTTCGAGTAAGCGCTGAAGCATTTTATATGTGATATTCCACCTCGTGTCAATATCTTGGACAAGATTATTCTGAGGTAAGTTTAGTTCCTTCTGCTTCTCTGATAATAAATTGGATGAAACAACACTTTTCTTAAAGTATCCAACTATTGATCTGCAGCGTCCCAAAATTCCAGCTACTGAATTCCCCTTTATCTTCAGTTCATTAATGGCATCATGTATACACAGTTGTAATGTGTGACAAAAGCATGCCACATGCGACCATTCAGCATCCTTTACCGCTTTGGCTATATTTATATCATTGTCAGTCACGACATATATGTGCACAGTCCCATTAAGAAATTGTTGGGGGATGAATTTAGCCATCAAATCTCACAAATTAGCTATTATAGTTTCTGCACTATAGTTTTCCTTGTAATGGAAACAAGCTAAACTGATGGCAGCTATTTTAAAATCTGCTCTTACGAAATGGCATGTTAATTTTAAAAAATGTTGCATTGACTTAGACTTCCTAAAATCCGCTGTAAATGAAAGAGATTCAATAGGTGTTTTTTCTTCTAGAGCTTGCTTGACGTCAGATTTGATTTTCTTTTGCATTTCTTCATAAAGATTGGGAATTGTTCTACTTGGGATGTTGTATCTGGGTTCACACACGTTTAATACTCTCTGGAAACCATCGTCTTCAACCACCGAATAGGGTTGAAAATCTAAAGCAATCATCTGTCCAATAGCTTTCGGATGGTCCTTGGAAAATAATGTCATCCTAGAATGTTTCAACCAGAGTTGGTTGCTTGATTTTCTTCAGGTTTTTAAATTCGTCTGGAAGAGCAGACGAAAACGAACTAACGTCATCTTGCGGGTAGAAGTATTTTTGCAGTGCTACCAGCCCTTTTTTAAGAAAAAGAAGAAGTTGACCCCCTTTGTTGTTCCTCCATGGTATGCTTTTCAATTTTGTATCGTTTTCGTTTTGCACAATGCACTCAAGTATTATCCAATCAGATACAGCCTACGTTTATACTCAACCAATCAGCTTACTTTAGGCGTGACCATTTTTTTTTTAAATAAACTTGAAAGCCCTCGAGAAATTTGAAAACTCGCGAGTAGGGCTTTAGCTGAAAAAGACGTTTCGAAAAGTTAAGCCTTGGCTTTGAGTAGGTACTCGAATTGTTTTTGTAATAACGTATTACGAGTGTTGAGTCGAGTACTCGCACATACCTAACTGGCAGGTAATGCGGGAGAGAAAATAAAAGAGGGACGTTCCTGTCCCCCACGATCGTATTGTCAACGATGTCAGAATAAATAAACAATGAATGTTATCCCAGGTCCATATCTACGGTACAAGGAGCAAACGAAGATTTACAAACTTTAAAGACCGAGAGAAGAAATTGTGTCTTGCGTGAATTTAAACCCCCCCCCCCCCCCTCTCGGCTATCGTGATGAGTGACAGCTCGGACCGCTAACCGCGGCTCTTACTATTGTATCAATTCGACCTTCTTCCCCGCTTATTGTAGCGCTGACTTCTTTCAATGTTACTTTGTGCGCAACAGCACAAGTGTCTTATGTCTGTTTACTGCGAAGAGACCTATGTGGGTCAGATCGACTAGACTCAGCGATCACGATGGGTTTTTACAATTTTTTGTTTTACACGAGCCTAGGGGGGCGTCCATTAATTACGTGAGGCGTTTAGGGGGGGGGGTCGTGCTGAATCTCACCCAATCTCACGTGGGGGAGAGGGGGGTTTCGGAAAATATCACGTAATTTTTATTTCCACAAGAAACAGCATAAAATTGAGAGCAAACTGGGCTAAATGCTACACAATAACACCTTTGCGCCGATGCAGTGCATTGGGACCCACCGTAGATAGGGTGCCCATAAACCTTCACTTTGTCGACTATCCGATCGGTGTTCCACGAAAAAAACGCCGTATAAATAAAGTCAATTACAGAAAAAATTAAAGAAGAACATACATAATAAATATAAATGCGTCTGTTGTAGTATTGTCCAAGATTTCAATTACGAATTTTCCCTTTCTAAGTCCGGCGGCTACCAACGTAGTAATAACCGTAAGTTATAAATTCCATCCAACCGCGTCGACGTTTTAGCCGATCGACAATCATATTCAGTCTTATAGATTAACGAAACTTATACCGTTAGAAATCACTCATTTGACTCAGTCGAAATTAAAATTGTAAGTTTTTTCTTTTCTGTATTTTTTATTACTTCATTAATTTAACATAACAGTGATAGTGCATATAGTTAAGAATTAAGCTTAATAATCCTGAATTAACGTTTAAGATCGAAAATCTTAAAATCGAAAGTGAAACTAAAACTATTGCTTTCCTCCAACACCCCATATTTTTCTGATGTAGTAGGGTACACTACCACACAAAATATAATAGTTTGTTAAGGTAATACTAATATACCATTATATAAAACCCATTTTAATTCCAACTAATTCTGAGGTTCTACGTAGGCTATGATGGGGAAATATAATAATGAAACCTTTATAGTTATTCTCTTTACCGAAAAAACACGTTAAACAAGGTTAATAAATAAAAGCACTAAATAAGGTTGCCTATTCCGGCAGTTTTGGAATTCGCGTCGTCTGCTTGTCGGCCTACCTAAAATGCGTGTGACGTCACTGAGAGACCCAGAGAGGCTGAGAGCGGGAAGCGTCCATGGCTTTAGCGTAGGAACGCGGAAAAGATAAGGTAATTATTAGGGGTGTGCGAGCACTCGTTTTAAACGAGTACTCGGCTAGAAACTCGCTAAGCCTTCTGTAGAAACTCGCCGAGCTTTCGAGTTCAAAGTTTCGCCAAGGTCAAGCTCGCTAAGAACTCGTCAGTCAATTTAAGTGTTGCCGAGTGCTCGATTTGCTAATTTATAAGGCGCGCATGCTCAGTTGTAAATTTAAACTTTAAAAACCTATGACGTCACAATTTTCAACCAATCAGGGCGCTTAAAAATATTTGACGTCATATTTTTTCGGTTACCGCCATCAAGGAGGATAGGAAGGGAGGCGAAGTAGGAGGAATGAACGCGCCAGTATCCTGGTAAGAAGTTTAGCGCGCGCTCGGCGGCAAAATGTCGGAAAAATGGCGGCAACACGTAGCGTAGCGGCCGCAATCTTGCCGCCATTTTTCCGAAATTTTCCCGCCGAGCACGCGCTAAGCTTCTTACAAGGATGCTGGCTCGTTCATCCCTCCTACTTCGCCTCCCTTCCTATCCTCCTTGATGGCGGTAACCGAAAAAATATGACGTCAAATATTTTTAAGCGCCCTGATTGGTTGAAAATTGTGACGTCATAGGTTTTTAAAGTTTAAATTTACAACTGAGCATGCGCGCCTTATAAATTAGCAAATCGAGCACTCGGCAACACTTAAATTGACTGACGAGTTCTTAGCGAGCTTGACCTTGGCGAAACTTTGAACTCGAAAGCTCGGCGAGTTTCTACAGAAGGCTTAGCGAGTTTCTAGCCGAGTACTCGTTTAAAACGAGTGCTCGCACACCCCTAATAATTACCTTATCTTTTCCGCGTTCCTACGCTAAAGCCATGGACGCTTCCCGCTCTCAGCCTCTCTGGGTCTCTCAGTGACGTCACACGCATTTTAGGTAGGCCGACAAGCAGACGACGCGAATTCCAAAACTGCCGGAATAGGCAACCTTATTTAGTGCTTTTATTTATTAACCTTGGTTTGAACGTGTTTTTTCGGTAAAGAGAATAACTAACATTACAGTCATTAGGAAGTTTGAGTTCCATTTTCAGTTTGGGTTTCGGGAAGAACTACAACAGTAGAAGAAGATCTGTAGCCCGGCATTTGTGATTAAGAACTAGTCAACCATGGAGGAGTGAAATTGTTAATCAAAGTATAAATGAGCCAAGATTAAAAAGAAGAAAGACTAGTTTAATCTGGAAATATTTCGAAGTTCATGTCAGCGAAATATTAATTGTAAAGCTCTAAATACCTCCAGTATGAGAAATCATTTAAAGACTAAACATCATGATAAGTATAAAGAACTGTGTAACGAAGAAGTTAAGACAAAACCAATGTTAAAACAAATTTCGCTTGAAGCTTTTACTCAGCAAAAAGAACAATTTTTTAATGATCATCCAAAGGCCTTGAGTTTAACAAGATCCATTTCTGAGATGATCGCTATTGACTTTCAACCATATTCCGTTGTAGAGGATGTTGGATTTAAAAGATTAATAGAAAAGCTTGAACCAAGGTATAAAATTCCTAGTCGTTCCTCGTTTACCAGAACTCACATACCAGGTTTATATAATGAATTGATAAATGATATTAAAACTCAACTGAAAGTATTTTAAAGGAAATTATTTCACTCTTGCTGTCATGTCATTTTCTGAAAAACATACAGCCGTTAACATTCGCAGTGCTATAACTAACATAATGGAATCGTTCGAAATTGGCAGACTTGATGATATTACAAGTAGTTTTGTGGTGAGTGATAATGGACTGAATATTGTAGCTGCTATAAGAAATACCAGCTGGATACATATTCCGTGCTTCTGCCATACGTTGTAACTAGCCATTAAAGACTGTTGGAACAACCTACAGGGGGACACTGGATCTCTACAAATTGGGGCCATCCTTGCTAAATGTAGAGGAATTATAGGATATTTCAAACGCAGTACGATAGCGTCGAACATGCTTAAATTAAAACAAGCAACTTGTAGTGAAGAGCAGAAGAATAAGAAACTTATTCAGGATATAGATACACGCTGGAACAGTACATATTACATGCTAGAAAGACTTCTGGAACTCAAAGCTCCAGTATCTGAACGACTATGGAATGGAAAATCATTAAAAACTTGATAAGAGTTTTAAAACCATTTGAGGAGGCAACTAGGCATTTGAGTGCTGAAGATTACCCAACATTGTCCATGGTTTTCCCAGTTCTGCATTGCTTGCAAGCGGAATTAATGAGACAAAGCTCCTTACCACAAGATCTTGCAGAAAACATTGCGGAAGTATTTTCCAAGGCCTTGCGATTAAGATTCAAGGACTTCCGGAATGATAAATATTTCATCCTCAGTATGTTAGTTGATCCCAGATACAAGGCAGTTTTAATGCAGAGCCATGAAAAAAGAAGGGAGTTATGCTACTGCAAAATGAAATTGAAAGACTTGTTATAAGCGAAAAAACTCAAACTGATGATAGTGATGGCGAGGAAAGTCCAGATGATCTCGACAATGACGAAACCCAAACATTATGGAGTGTTCTGGATGCCAAAATGCCAAAACAAAGGGTTCAACAAGGAACGCAGTGAGTGATGAAATTGCAATTTATTTAGAGCAAAAACCAATTCGAAAGGAATTGAGTGTTTTTGAATGGTGGAAACAGCACGAAAATGACTATCCAAATGTGGCTAAGGTGGCTCGATTGTTGTTAGCTGTGCCTGCTTCTTCTACACCCAGCGAGCGCCTATTCTCAGCCAGTGGTTATACAGTGTCCAACAGGCGTGAAAAAATATTACCAGAGCATGTTGAACAATTAACAGTTATCCATCAAAATCTTTTAAAAAATGCAAATTTTAAGAAATAAACAAATAGCATCCTAATAAATATTTTGAAAGTTCATTTAATATTCCTGTTTTTTTCATATTACTCAAATATTAGCTCAACGTGAAAAGATTTAAAACTTTTATCCTTTAAAACAACTTTTTGGGGGTAGAAATTTTAAAATCGCTCAAAATTCAAAACTCACCTAAAATTTTCAAACTCGTTAGAAACTCGGTTCTTAAAAAAAAGGGTTAAATTAAAACTCGTAAGCTCGCTTAGTTTTTCAAACTCGAACTCGGAAAGAAAAAATTTTGAAACTCGGAACTCGACTCGATAGCCAAAAAGTGATACTCGCACACCCCTATAGTAGTACTATTTTTATTTGTAAACCAAATAATAACTAAATTTTATTTTTATTCAAGGAAGAACCTTTATTATAAATCATTTTTTATATTATTTTAGGTCATTACAAGGAAAGAAAAAATATTTCACAAATTCCCTAAAAATGCTTCAATAATAAATATTTGGAAACAGCGTTGCTACAGAGCTGATAATTTAAATGAAAACACCGCGCGAATATGTTCTGATCATTTTACAGAAGGTGATTATTGTCATGACTTAAAAGCGGAGTTACTTGGAATAGAAAAACGAAAGGTTTTGAAAGAAGGTGCCTTGCCTACATGAAATATTAAACCATCGTCAAAAGAGAATACTCTCAATGAAGAACGTGCAAAACGTATCGCAAAAAGGGATTCAAAGAAAATAGTTAACAACCTTTTAAATTCATCAACACTTGCCGTAAATGCAGGAAATTAAGAACCACCACAGGAATCTAGCACTATTTGCACTGATCAACCGCAATACAAAGCTACTTCTCTCAACTATAACAAGTCTAAAACAAGCGAAGTAATTTCACCAACAATAGACGACATAGAAAACTGTAGCAAAACAGTTTTAGAGAAACTTAATTCATCTAGTCACTCATGTGTGCAAAGTTTGGATTCATCAGGTTATTCAAGTTTACTATCAGAGTCGGTTGATGATGCAATATTCACTTTGAGATCCAAATGCAAAGACTATGAAACTCTACTAAAAGAAAAAGGACGATTTATTGAAAACTTTAGAAAATGAGAAAAAAGACTTAGAAAATCATTATTTTAATCTAAAATACCATGCAACTAGAGTCAGCTCGAACAGAAATTGCCCAAAGAACCATAATTAACACATCCTTAAAAAAACAGCTGAAAAAACCCAAACCAAAGCAACATCAAAATTAGAACTGAAACGAAACGTTTTATTAACTCTTAAAAATGTTTTCACTCCAAATCAAATTGATATTCTACTCGGAATAAAGAAACGTGCGCAATGGAACAACGAAGAATTGGCTACCGCATTTACGCTAAGATATTTCAGTAAACACGCATATATTTATCTTCAAAAGACTTTAAAATTCCCTCTTCCTGGCATTTCAACTTTGCAGAAATACGCATCGAAAATTGATCTTTCAGAAGGTACGCTATATGATGTTTTAAGGATGATGAAAGCTGTTGGTGAAAAATTAACTGAAATTGAGAAATTAACCATAATTAATTTTGACGAAGTTAAAATTAAATCCATCTATGAATATGCTATTAAGAAGGACAAAGTTGTAGGCCCCCACTCACAGCTGCAAGTTGTTATGGCTCGAGGGTTGTTCGGAAAATGGAAACAGCCTGTTTATTTCCAATTTGATCAAAAAATGACCAAAGACATTTTATTTTCTCTAATAACAGACCTTAACGCTATTGGCTATAGAGTAGTTGCCTATGTTTGCGATATGGGGGCCTCAAATCAAGGTCTGTGGAAATCACTCGGTGTCTCCCAAAAAAGAATATCTATCGAATCGTCTTGCTGTCCTAAAAATTTTATCTTTTTCTTAGCTGACGTCCCACATCTGTTAAAACTGATTAGGAACTGGCTCTTGGATAACGGATTTCAGTTGTATGATGGACAAATAATTTCCAAAGCTCCACTTGATGCGCTCCTGAAAGAGGATTCACACGAGTTAAAAGTAGTTCACAGGTTGACACCATTACATTTGAGTTGTAAAAATACAGAGCGCCAGAACGTTCGTTTAGCGGCAGAATTGCTTTCACACACTACAGCAACGGCTTTAAAACAACTTAGGCCAGGAGGAAATCTAAAAGTGGCTTGCGATACAGCTGACTTCAAAGAAACCACCAACAATTGGTTTGATATTATGAACAGTCACATCATTGCTGTTCCATCATTTCCTACAAAATGTGCTTATGGCTTAAAACAACATATAGATGAACAAAATAAGTGGCTTGAGGAAATGATATTTTTGATGAACAGTATGACTTGTATCGGAAAAACAGCTATGCAAGTATTCCAGAAAGGTGTAATAATGTCAACCAGATCATTGCAATCCCTTTTTATGCACATGGAACGATAATTTAAAATTGATTTCATTCTGAGTCACCGTTTAAATCAAGATTGCCTTGAAAATTACTTTTCACAGCTGCGAAGTCGAGGTGGATTAGACGACCACCCGACTCCTCTCAACGCAATTTATCGCATGAGGCTAGTGATGTTGGGCAAGAGTCCAGAATTAGTTAAGAAAAACACCAATACAAAAGCACCAGTAACAAACCGTGATGACCAGAACTTTTCCAGCTCTCCGTGTTCTATTGATGAATCTTCTTTTGTAGTTGCAAAAGTTCTTAAGCAACTAGAAGTCAATTTGGAAAGTAACGTTGAGAACAAACACGATGACATTGACAGCTCTTTAGTATTAATTGAAAAGGATTCAGAAAACACGTGTGAAGCCCCTACGGACGTTGAAATTAATTTAACCAAAACCGAAGAGGTTGGATTGGAAGTTGTAAGTGGATGGGTAGCAAAAAAGTTCCAAACCAAGTATCCCCAGTTATCTAAGGATAATGCAAATTACACGGATGACCACACCTATAACATTCCATCCTGGATCAAACACTTGTCGTTCGGAGGCATGATCGAACCATCTGAATCCTTTTTAAAAGTCTGCAGACTTATAGAAACAGAATTTAGGAAATTCCATAAAGACAACATAAACAGAGAAAATCACGTTATTGAGAGCTTAGCAATGAAAATAAGCCACGAACTTACAAGCCTCCCATATGAAGTCATCCACTCTTATATCAAAGTACGAACATTTATACGCATCAAGTATTTGAATGCTCTTCTGGTTCAGAGTCGTTTTAAAGAAAAAACAGCTGAGGATACAAAAAGAAAAACTACCCTGAAAGTACAAAATTTTTTAAAATAATTATTATCGAGTTCTTAACTGATATTTTTTTTAAATATAAAACATGATTGAGTTCCTATTTTTAAACTTTATTAAATGTATTTGTGATAAGTGGACAAGTGGCACTAAAAATATTAAGTGAAAAGCTACAGTTGTGATAAATGTGTTACTAGTTTATATTCTGAATATTAACTGTATTAAGGTACAAGTGGTACTTCTCATAATAAAATATTTCTACATTTTATTTATTGTATGACAGTGTTTTGACCTAGGCTTAATTGGTTAAGCTCTTTAAACTAAATATTTTTACATTTAGGTTTACTTCCAGTGTTTTTTGCTTAATGCATTGTGCACCTTGTTATTTGCAATTTAAGGAGTTCTACTTTACTTCACTTTTATTTTGCAACTGCCTTGAATTTGTTCATAAAACGGAATACACGACGGTGGCGTATTTACATGTTTTGTTAATAGACCGTTTCCAGACAACGTTCTGTCTATACTAGTCTTATTAAACTAGTCTTAAATATAAATAATAAAGCAAATTGTTTTTTTTAAATAAATTTAACGCTATCAAACACATACTAACGTATTTACACTAAAAATACGCATTTTGAGAATCTCACGTGATATTAGGGGGGGAGGGGGTTTAGCCAAATCTCACGACATCTCACCAAGGGGGGAGGGGGGGTGTGAAAAATCGTCAAAATCACCTCACGTAATTAATGGATGCTCCCTAGTATAGGCTAGAGTAAAACTCCCGTAGCCGCTACAGTCCCCGCCGCCGCCATTCGCAAACACGACGATTTTTAACGCCACGGTAGAATCCTCCTACGCTAGCGTTTTAAAACAGAAAGGGAAAGGCTGTAGAAAGCTAGCCATATTCTCTTATAGTTATACCAGATTTTCGTCCTTAGAATTCACGCGCATTCGACGATATTCTGTCGTTTTCGTTCACACACGGTTTCCACAACAGCGCTTGCCTCTCGCTTCCATTCGGGTGGGGGAGGGTAAGATATAGCGGCTCTCCCACTGAGGGTTCCTTCCTATTGTTGGAGACTCTTCGGAGCCCAGCCGTTCTGTGGAATTTGGGAACTATCACCTCCCCATAGCCCCCAGGTGTGGCCCACAAGTGGTCGGAGTGTGCAATAACTGGCGGCTTTAACGGGGAGTCGGGGTCCGCCTCTTGTACCCCATCACGGGCGGTGGCGCGCTGGGAGATGTTAGCTCGGTCCAAATGATTCTATCTCCACCTCCGACTTCGGCCCGGTGTGGGCTGGTAACTGGGCTTCGGCCCAGGCTAACGGAGAGGGTCCGGGCAACCTGGCCGCCTCGGCGGATTGGGTAGCCTGCTGTGGGGCTGCGGGCCTCCGTATGAGGGCACGGCGGTCCTGTTTCTCGGTCTTTTGGACTCCCGCCGGGATATCCGGTGCCAGCTGTGCCGGGTTATGCGGGCTGCCGTGTGCCCGCCGTTCCCCTTTAGGAGCTCTTTCCAATGGGCTTGGCTCTCTGCCTTCGTCGGTGGGGTGTCGGCCCGAGTTGCTAGAGCATCCGTTCTCTATCACACTGCTGTGTGCGAAGCGGCGGGCTGGTAGTCCCATTGCTGCACCTTCTGCTGGGTTGAGCGGCTTGCTTCGAGGGTGTGACCATCAGTGGTGGGGTTCTGCTACCCATGCTGGATTTGTCACCTGTCCGGGCTTGTGGACGCTCCGGTGGTGTGGTTTGAATCTTACCGGTACACCGGGCTATCAACTGACGCATGTCCAGCCTCCAGGTGTGAAGGGAGGGGGGGGGGGGGTCAAGGGTTATCGTTAGTGCACCTCTAAACGTGGTGAAATCGCTTCTGTTAGTTTTGTATCCTTTTAGCCCAACCACACTGGGTAATGAAATTGTCACCCACATATTTCCCACAAAAATATTTGGAGTGATTTTTCTCGACCGTTTATTTCATATGTTCATAAGATACAGGTCACTAAAGTCACTAAACAGCATGGCCTCTCCCAGAGAAGAGAACTATTGGGCGACATATTTAAAGTGCGTCGGGGGTAATATCAAGTCGTGGCGAAAAGGCTGTAGTATTTTATTTTTTAAAAAGTCGATAGAGACATGCACGAAATTTCTAGATATAGCCGCTTTTTCTTATTTAAATCAAAGTTCCGGTCGACATTATATACAATGCGTTAAAAAATATATAATCCTACGGGGATTGATATGTTGCCCTAAAATCGGCATATGAAAGCTGGGATTGGAGCGTTGATTTAAGGAGGAGTAACATTAGTTTTAATGTAAAGGAAAAACACAAAACTATAGGTATGAAACCAAATATTTTGCAGTTTCATTGAATCAAACCAGACATGTCTGTCCACGGCCAACGGCTTTTTTAAAAGCTGGCTGATAATACTTGGAGCGGGTCACTAACTCCATTAAATGTTTCCGTTACCGGTTAAGGAGGATTAAGTCTACGGGGGACACCTCCTTCGCTTAATAATCAAGGGCCTAGATTCCTACCTCACGGAGGTGGTGTGCAAACGGAATTATCCTACATACTTTAATTAGTTTATACTACTATTCTGTGTGTCCGTAAAGCTTGGCTTGTGTGAAACTATTATTTGGGGTCCACGTGACTCACTTGTTTTTATAGATGCAAGCTATAAATACTATCCTAAAGATATATTTTTGCGTTAGATAGTGGTTTTATTTCTGCAATATTTATCCGCGGTATGACGTCTAATTTATCCAGTCGAATTAGTGAAGTACAAGAAAATGCTATACGAGAGCTATTTGTTACGAACGGATGGAATGACTTTCATGGATTATCAGTTTTTGAAATAGTTTCTTTAATCCTATTTTAATGTAACTTTCTATTGACTTAGTAAAACTGAGCCAAATTTTTTGTTGTACACATATATTTAAAAGGACTAAAACCTTTAATTAGACGTCTTAATTTAGTCAGTATGAAGATTAGGGGTGTGCGAGTATCACTTTTCGGCTATCGAGTCGGGTTCCGAGTTTCAAAATTTTTTCTTTCCGAGTTCGAGTTTGAGCTTGAAAAATTAAGCGAGCTTACGAGTTTTAATTTAACCCTTTTTTTTAAGAACCGAGTTTCTAACGAGTTTGAAAATTTTAGGTGAGTTTTGAATTTTGAGCGATTTTAAAATTTCTACCCCCAAAAAGTTGTTTTAAAGGATAAAAGTTTTAAATCTTTTCACGTTGAGCTAATATTTGAGTAATATGAAAAAAACAGGAATATTAAATGAACTTTCAAAATATTTATTAGGATGCTATTTGTTTATTTCTTAAAATTTGCATTTTTTAAAAGATTTTGATGGATAACAGTTAATTGTTCAACATGCTCTGGTAATAACTTTTCACGCCTGTTGGACACTGTATAACCACTGGCTGAGAATAGGCGCTCGCTGGGTGTAGAAGAAGCAGGCACAGCTAACAACAATCGAGCCACCTTAGCCACATTTGGATAGTCATTTTCGTGCTGTTTCCACCATTCAAAAACACTCAATTCCTTTCGAATTGGTTTTTGCTCTAAATAAATTGCAATTTCATCACTCACTGCGTTCCTTGTTGAACCCTTTGTTTTGGCATTTTGGCATCCAGAACACTCCATAATGTTTGGGTTTCGTCATTGCCGAGATCATCTGGACTTTCCTCGCCATCACTATCATCAGTTTGAGTTTTTTCGCTTATAACAAGTCTTTCAATTTCATTTTGCAGTAGCATAACTCCCTTCTTTTTTTCATGGCTCTGCATTAAAACTGCCTTGTATCTGGGATCAACTAACATACTGAGGATGAAATATTTATCATTCCGGAAGTCCTTGAATCTTAATCGCAAGGCCTTGGAAAATACTTCCGCAATGTTTTCTGCAAGATCTTGTGGTAAGGAGCTTTGTCTCATTAATTCCGCTTGCAAGCAATGCAGAACTGGGAAAACCATGGACAATGTTGGGTAATCTTCAGCACTCAAATGCCTAGTTGCCTCCTCAAATGGTTTTAAAACTCTTATCAAGTTTTTAATGATTTTCCATTCCATAGTCGTTCAGATACTGGAGCTTTGAGTTCCAGAAGTCTTTCTAGCATGTAATATGTACTGTTACAGCGTGTATCTATATCCTGAATAAGTTTCTTATTCTTCTGCTCTTCACTACAAGTTGCTTGTTTTAATTTAAGCATGTTCGACGCTATCGTACTGCGATTGAAATATCCTATAATTCCTCTACATTTAGCAAGGATGGCCCCAATTTGTAGAGATCCAGTGTCCCCCTGTAGGTTGTTCCAACAGTCTTTAATGGCTAGTTGCAACGTATGGCAGAAGCACGGAATATGTATCCAGCTGGTATTTCTTATAGCAGCTACAATATTCAGTCCATTATCACTCACCACAAAACTACTTGTAATATCATCAAGTCTGCCAATTTCGAACGATTCCATTATGTTAGTTATAGCACTGCGAATGTTAACGGCTGTATGTTTTTCAGAAAATGGCATGACAGCAAGAGTTAAATAATTTCCTTTAAAATCATTTCCAATAAAATGGCACGTAAGGCTCATGTAAGAGTCTCCAGTTTTGGATTTCCAAAAATCAGTTGTAAATGCTATTCCGTATATTCCATTTGTTGATTCTTCTTTCAGTTGAGTTTTAATATCATTTATCAATTCATTATATAAACCTGGTATGTAAGTTCTGGTAAACGAGGAACGACTAGGAAGTTTATACCTTGGTTCAAGCTTTTCTTTTAATCTTTTAAATCCAACATCCTCTACAACGGAATATGGTTGAAAGTCAATAGCGATCATCTCAGAAATGGATCTTGTTAAACTCAAGGCCTTTGGATGATCATTAAAAAATTGTTCTTTTTGCTGAGTAAAAGCTTCAAGCGAAATTTGTTTTAACATTGGTTTTGTCTTAACTTCTTCGTTACACAGTTCTTTATACTTATCATGATGTTTAGTCTCTAAATGATTTCTCATACTGGAGGTATTTAGAGCTTTACAATTAATATTTCGCTGACAGGAACTTCAAAATATTTCCAGATTAAACTAGTCTTTCTTCTTTTTAATCTTGGCTCATTTATACTTTGATTAACAATTTCACTCCTCCATGGTTGACTAGTTCTTAATCACAAATGCCGGGCTACAGATCTGCTTCTACTGTTGTAGTTCTTCCCGAAACCCAAACTGAAAATGGAACTCAAACTTCCTAATGACTGTAATGGACCAATGGCGGCAAGGAGGATAGGGAGGGATGAACGCGCCAGCATCCCTGTAAGAAGCTTAGCGCGTGCTCGGCGGGAAAATTTCGGAAAAATGGCGGCAAGATTGCGGCCGCTACGCTACGTGTTGCCGCCATTTTTCCGAAATTTAGCCGCCGAGCGCGCGCTAAACTTCTTACAAGGATGCTGGCGCGTTCATTCCTCCTACTTCGCCTCCCTTCCTATCCTCCTTGATGGCGGTAACCGAAAAAATATGACGCCTATTTGCCAACTCCTTTTCAATATTAGTTGGCGCGTCGGTTACCGAAACCAGATAAAAAACGGTAAAAACCAGATAGCAGTAGGTCAGATTGTTTATCGGAACGGATCGTTGTTTTCAAAAGTCCAATCCGTCCATGATCACTCGGTTCGAATTCAATCCGTCCGTGTACTGTTTATGTCAGATACGATCCGTATACGTTGCATCCGTAAGTAATTTTATGCGAACTGTCCGATCCGACAAATAAAATAAAACAGATTGTGAAAAAATCCAATTCGTAGGATTACGGATGAATGGATCCGAATAATTGGACGAAGTGGTCGATTACGGATTTTCCTCTCTTAAAAATATACAGATTAGATTTGGATTGGATGAATCCGATACTGAACGGAATCGGGTTCTCCAATTACGATCCGTCCGTAGTCTATACACTTCGGATTCAATTTGTTCGTGGTTCGGTCTCTTCGGATCTAATCCATATTTTAAAATAATCCAATCTGTGAAAAAATATTTTCCGTAGGATTACGGATGAATATATCCGATTAATTGGAAGGATTGGTCAGTAACGGATTACAATTTTACGGTTTGGATTTGGTTGAATGAAACCGAGATTGTCACAGAACGGATTTGGGTTTTAAAAAATGTCATCCAACCGTGAACATTGGCTTCGAATTTTAGAGTTTCGAATTTTACTTATCCTTCCTTATAATAAATTTTCTTAAACGCATTGAAGTGTCAACAAATTAAGCTGCTATGGATTCGAGGTGTTACTGAGTAAGGCTTATCTGTGAATACGTTGTCGTTGAGATAAACTTTTACAACCTATGATTGTACGATTTTCACTTTTAAGTTTAACTCACATTTCGCACCACTAATACCCCCATTATGCAACCATGAGGTTCGGAAGGAATTAACAACTTTAAAGGGGTAACTTTATCCTAGCCACCCTACTTTGTACTTTTCACACTATCATGTTAACCAATCAAACGCACAAATTACGCACAATTATGCACCACAGTCTTAATATTACGCATCACAATAGTTAATGGTAACATTTAATTGTAAAAATTTTGCTTTTCCTTTTATAGAGGGTCAGGATAACCCCAGTTTTATGCTAGCTTATTGAAATACTTGGGTTTTGTTTTTCCTACTTAGGGGTGGTTCATAAATTACATAACGCAAAACATACACTTTTTTAACTCCCCCCTTCCCCTTGTAACTAAGAGTAATTGTTTTTTAATTACAATAGCTATTAGTTTAAAAAAATAATAATAATTGAAGTTAACATTTAATCTGTGAAGCGGCTAAATACGCATTAAGCTTTAATATAGCGTTATTCAAAATTGAACGTCAAATTCCCGGAAGTTGTGTAACAAAATGGTTACTTTACCTATTTATGAATGCCCCCTTATTATATTTCTACGACTGGCTCTGGTTTTCCCAAGTTCGCTATTGCTCTCTGGTATTGCCCAACTATCGCAACACCTTCTCGAACTTTCCATACGTGAAAGAACCCCAACGACCCCGTAGCAAACCCTTCTTCTAAAAAGGATAAAAAAAACTGGTCACACGTGTCTCTCCCTTCTTTTTTGATCCCATGCCATGAAGCTGACTGGACCTCTTCATCAACCTCCGAACTCAAGCCAAGTTTACGGCGTTTAACGAAGTTCCAAGTTCGCGTCCGATATTCTCCGCGAATATGAACTATGAACCGTGTAGTGCGCTTTGGAAGAGAGTTATTCGGGCTTCAATCCGCAGGATCTAATTAGCGTCCAGAAACCTCCACGTTGCAACTTACGTAAGAACGATTTAATTCATTGGGTACCAGAGAGCCATGTCGATTATATTTCCCTCGCCGATTAACGATTTCATTTAAATGTTAATGTTTTATATTACTAATAATTTTGCGTATATGAAAATACAAGTCTACCATTAAACTGATTTTTGATAACTTTACAATGCTGGCACTTTATTCCTAGAAATACTAAAACCTACCCTTAGACAACTTCAACGACCAAATTAACTTGCCATTTATTAAATTACTTAAAAAGTGTCACATTTTGGGGGCCCGATTCCGGTTTTGAATTTCGGATTTTGTTTTATGTACATCGTAACCTTTATTTCAATGGACTTCTAGTTCACCGTAGATTTTTTTTGCGTTAATTGTTTCTTTTGTTTGTTAGGTTTAATATTTCATGTCGTATTTTGATAGGATTTCGCGTTTATTTGTAGGATTTTTTTCCCCGCGGTACAGTCTTTGTTCATTCTTTTTTTTTTACAAATTTGTTATGCTAGGATTTTTGGTGCGTAGGTTCGGTTGATCATCTCCCTCCCTTACATTTTTCTTTAGTTCTTGGCATGCTCTCATTGTTTTCGAATACTTTGTCTACTTTTGTTGGTTGATGCCTATATTTAGAGATATTCATACTCGTGGTTGTGCCCCAGAGTTAGGTGAAATTTTTAGTTGCCAAGAGTGTTTTGAGGTTTATTTTCTTACTATCCATCCATCCATCCCAGTTAGCCGCCACAATGCCTAATAAACGCAAATAACGCCAATGGCGACCCCACTGCCAATGCGGCCGCGATCGCAGCCCTTCAGGCTCAGTTAGCCCACCTCAGTCATACCGTCCAAAATAATGCTGCATGCCCCCCCCCCCCGTGACTCTGCCTAGTTTTTCGGGTAATTTTTCGGATGGCAACGCGAGGGAGTTTCTCACAAAAGTGCATCAAATTCTCGTAACTGCCCCGAACCCTTCTTTGTCAAACATTGGGTTCCCGCTATGTTATCGGGTGTGGCCCTTGAGTGGTTTTACGCTCAGCCAGATTTCGCTTCCTTCGCCGATTTTTCGACCATTCTTAGCGCGGAATTTCAGTTTCAGAATACCGACGACCGTTTGTTAGATCAGTTAGATTTTCAAAAAACGGGTGAGTCGGTTGGTAAATATGTAGAAGGTTAATCGCCATAATTCGCCAATTATCTACCCCTATGCCGGTCGCTACTCAGATTAGAAGTATTCGTAGGAATTTAAACGACGAACTTCACGTCGCTCTCGCCACAGATCACTTTGCTTCGGTTCGCGATCTCGTGGCCAAGGCGGATTTAATTAAACCGGCAAAGGTTTCCCGACGCGGTACCGAACCTGCGCGGACTCAGCCCTCGAGAATAGTTGACCCATCAGTTTATGGTAATATAGTTTGCCTTCGTTGCGGTGAACGCGGTCACTATCAGAACCACTGTCCAACCTTACGTAACCCCCCTCCTCGTCCCGGCGCTTCTAATTACCAGTATCAGAATGGTTTTCGGTTTCGTGACTTTCAAATTCGCAACGGTCCTACTTGCGCCGGTGATAATTCCCATGGGTGTACCTATTTCAGATCCGATGCTCTTCGTTCTGGTGGTGTTTTTTGAAACTATTGTCACACACCGGAGAGATAAGGGTAGCGACATACCGAGACATGACTTTTCACCGCTACCTTTCCCCCAAATTTATACAGATGATTTTGTGTGGATGACATTTTTCAATGCCCCCCTTTTTCTTTCCTACATACTCTCCGCAATATGTTATCTTCTCGAGACCCAAAAAATCTTAAATATGAGTAGGAAAGTAAAGAGACGGTAAATAAAATAAAATTATATTTATTGAAATAAATGTTCTTTCAAATACGTTGAATTAGAGTTAACAAGAGCAAAAACATTAAAAACTTGGAATTTCGAATCTAGATTTTTTTCGTTTAACATAGTTTTAAAATCTTCAATGATCCGGAACGCCGTGACGTAAGCGGTGATTTCGTCAAATCTCTGGTGTTCCTCGACGAGAAAGAAACGTCCTGCGTGTCCAGAATCGCCTAACAAAATAACGTAAACATTTCGATAAGAAATTAAAATGGATTCCGCCATCGTATGGAATATATCGGCGCTTTCGGTCAATAATTCTAGATGGTTGTTGATATAATACATAAGGCGGGCGAGCTCTCCAGTCTCTTCGGCGGTTAGCTTTAAATATTCGTGGCTTTTATTAGTACGAGTGATGACGAGAGTAAGCTCTTTGTGAGGTGATACTTTAGCATCAGCCGTGTTCGAGAGTGTTAAGCCTTTGTCGCCGGTCGACTGAAAGAAGCCGAATAAAACAACCCAGTGCCGACTAAGTTCTTTACAGGCAGATACGTCGACGGGAAAAATAGTCAAGCTATTCTTATTGCAAAAAGCTAATTCGACGGAGAAATCATTTTTAAACTGAAAGTTAGAAACGTTTGTTTGGACAACTGATATCGTTGATTAATTTTCTTTAGCGTTAGAGTCCATTTATTAGGGGTCGTAGAGTCTATATGAAATATAGAGAGAGAGTCTACGTAATGAACAAAAAAAATGTATCCTAATACGTACCCATTTCGGAATTATTTCTTTTGGACATCTGAGGAGAGCTTTGTACGCGACGAAAGCTGAAAGATGACTAACGAAACAATGGCGTTGGGTTTATATAGACGCGTGCAGGACATCACCGTTGCGTAATATTACGTGGTTCGATATCAATGTTTATGTTATAATTACGAAACCAGAACGTTACGTATTCGAGAACGGTTAGTAACGTGACAATGATGAGAATAAGTACGATGTTTCTTGGATTATTAAGTGCTATACGCTTAAGCGCTGTTACGGGGTGACTGTCCATGTCCGAAGTATGAATAATAAGCTGATACTATGAAAAGAAACGGTAAAGTTTTGAACAACATTTTATTTATTTTATTATTTTTGTAACAAAGGGGTAGGGGGTGTAATGTTGGGTGGGGCCGTGGTGACTAACTGGTGGTGGTTGGGAGGCGCTGGCGACGGATGGTCAGAGCGGGAGGTCCACAACGACGGCTACCAGGCCCCTCAGAAGAACGGCGTTGCCGTACAACATTGTCTCCAGGACATCCGGTTGGCCCGCGAACACCCTCAGGGCAGTGGCATGAAAATTCTGGATGAGGCGGTGTATCCCCAACAAAATCCTTTTTAACAAAGATAATACATTGGTTTTAAAATAAACTTATATTCGGAGAATGAAAATAAATTGAACCTACCTGATGCACTCCTCAGCCCCTGAGGGAACTACTATCGGGTCAGCGATGAATCCTGGAGGCGGTGTTGAAGGCGGCCGTCCTCCTGGGGACCCTCGCTCCCGCAGCCGTCGCCGTGGTGGGTGACCAGTCAGGCCACCCCTGCCCGTCCTGTTGACAATCAACGGCCCATATATCGCTATAAAAATAAAATAATATTAAACACTGTATAAGAAAAGGAGAATAAATATTGTAAAATACTTCCAATAACGGGTCCGGTAACGCGAGTTGTAAGGCGGTAGCCTGCCTCACAAATTCAAAACAGGATGGGTCGATTGGCGATGACTCGGTAAGATCCACCACCGGGCGGATGAGTGATTGACTCCATTGGGGTGTCCAATTTCCCCCTATAGACACCGGTGAATTGGGTTGCTTATACATTAGTACTTTGTGATACCTTCATGGACAGCGTTCGATCTATATATAGGGTCTCTACTACCCCCCCCCCCGGTGGAGGGGGGAAATGGGGTCTTTCCGCTATTGTCCCAAGAAAAGACTCAATCGGGTTTTTCTCCTAAGAAATACCGTTGAAGAGAGAAAATTTAAAACATAAGCTTACTATTATACTACAATATGTGTCGAGTTGAACTATGCTCGCGCAGGTGACCGTCTTGAAAGGATGGGTTTTTACGAGCCAACCCCCAAGATTTTTTTTTAAACCATGGTCGTGTCACTAAAAGCTCTTAAAGTGACGAAGAGGGCTTTTTCTCCTTCGAATGAAATGAAAATTTAAACATAAACCGACCCCCTCCCTCAAAAATAGCTTTATGAATTATCTAAAAGAATTAAATAATGTATTCGCTAACTAAACTTAACAGTCGTGTAGATCACGAAAATACCTACAAAACGTATATACGTTTACCAACAAACATTGTGGGATTACTATTGTAAATACACGATATGTAGTAAGTTAAGTCATGCGCGCGCAGGTGACCGTTCGAAAGGGTTTTTAAGAGCCGACGGTTGAATTAGTCAGCGTTAATTTGACGAAGTGCTTCCCAAGTAGCAAAACAACGTTTTTAATTGGTTAATATTTAGTTTGGTCGTTGAAATAACGTTTTCTGGTTTTTTATACACCCTTCTTCAACGTTAATATTTAATTATAATATTCACCATTTTTCATGTGTAAAATTGAGTATCAATATTAACTTGAAATTAACGTTATTTTCACTAATTTTATCAACCGTTGATTTTAAGCTAGAAATCCACGTTTAAATTTCGTTTTCTTATTATTTTTACTCACCAGTTTTCATGTGTAAAATTGAGTATCAATATTCACTTGAAATTAACGTTGTTACAGTAAATTTTAAGCTAGAAATCCACGTTTAAATTTTGTTTCTTTAACTATTTTTAATCACCAGTTTTCTTGTGTAAAACGATTTAAAAGTCGGTAACTTAAAAAAGTTAATTAAATTATATGCCTTGGGGTATAAATTATCTAATATATAAAGAGTGTTTGTTTGTTTGTCCGCTATAGGAATTTACAGTTTTCAACTTAGGTCGACTACATTTGGAATACTATATCATGGTACCCTGACTGTGGTTTTCGACGGTTACGGTCAGCAAAACAACTTTAATTAATTAAATTAATTTAGTAATTAGGTATATCCGCTATATACAAAATACGGAGTTTCTTAATTATTTAGACATACACACGAAAAAAGCTTAAATTATTGCAATTTATTTTTAAAGCTTTCTTCTATTGACACTAGGCCGTATAATAAAAGGCAAATTATTATGTAATCAACGTATAATTGGTTAATATTGTAATTAACTAGTTAGTTATATTGCGTACGGTGCCATGCGTGGAAACAGTTATTACAGCGTTCTAATTACATGATGTATGTATTTGAATTTCATCCCTAGCACTTATTCATAGAGTTTACAAATAGCCAACGTTTCCCGCGAATTACTGGGTAACTCAGCTAGAATTAACAATTAACTATACATATAGTTCCTGCATAATGTTTCTTCTAAAAATATTTAATGCATTGTAGGACTCCATATTTTAGGTACATATAAAGGTTTATTAATCTTTTTTGCCACGTTTTAGAGCAGTACATTAAACGTTTCATCCGCGTTTATGTAATAACGATTTAATTTCGTTGTTTATAATAACATCAGTGTTTGGTAGATAATTATGGAAACAATAACGTCTTTTTATACGTTGCCAGACTCGTTCTGTCAACGGACATCGTAAACGTCGCACTCAACGTTTAATCTCAAAATTAACCGTTTTTGAACGGTTAATCAACGAGTTTTTGCTACATGGGTTGTAAGCCTACGAGATCTTATATAATTTATTACAGCTATACCGTAATAGTTGACGGTTTTAAAATTTCATATTCGTGTTGTTTACCACGTGCCCGTTCTTTGTATATAAAACAATGTAATAAAAGTTTAGAAAAAAATTTAACGTCGATTACTTAATGATTTCTAAGCATATACAGCTCAATCTATATTATAAGGAGCGCTTGGTACGTTGGTCGTCGTCGTCCGAGCTTTCAGGAATGTTTGCTTAGTCTGTCACGAAGCCAAAGGCGGGGCGGCGAGGAAAAAGCGACCCGCGGAACAGAGGGAAACCGAGACTGCCTTTGGCTTCGTTACTGAGGTGGTTCGACTATCTATTTTCTCAAAATCTGTCACCCCTGAGAGTTGGGCCGTGTTTGTCCCAACACGCAATACACCCGAAATTTTATCTCTGTTTCCGCCGTGAATTTTGGAAGGGGGGGGGGGGGTTTCGGGGTCGTTCCGATTTGAAAGTCCCGTGGCCCTCTCGGCGTACGCTAGTTCCGTGGCCTTTATACATCAGCCATTGGATACAGGGGGTTTAAAGCGGTACACGAGGGTTTGGTACGACTGCGAGTTTGAGTTATTTTTGCGGGGAAAAGGGTACCACGGAAATTCTCGCATTGGAAAAAGGGGGAGGTGGGTACCACGGTAATTATTACATGAGAAAAACGGGGAGTACCCCGGTAATTATCACATGGGGAAAAGGGGGAGGAAGGGCCTTACTGGGGGTACCCCGGTAATTATCACATGGGGAAAAGGGGGAGGAAGGGCCTTACTGGGGGTACCCCGGTAATTATCACATGGGGAAAAACGGGAGGTAGGGCCTTACTGGGGTGGTTCTACTTTGGGGAAAAGGGTGCCACGGAAATTATCGCATGGGAAAAAAGGGGTTGGGAGGGCGTACTGGGGTGGAGTGCCTCGAAACACACAACTAGCTGAGGGCCTGCCTGTAAGGCGGGCTTCTCGGCTAGTAATTAAATATGTGTATAAGGACTATTAAACTTAAGCGAATGTACCACTAAACTAGTAGTATTATTTGAATTAACACTTAACAGTATATTTAAGCATATTTCTTCCGAGGGGGTAACCACTTCTATTTGTATTACGAATAAATACCACAAATTACAGCGTAGTATTGTAATATGGTGAATTATTGTGTAATACGAGGAATTACCTTGTAGTACCGTGTAATACTGTGTAATATTGCGCGTAGTAAGTGTAGTACGTTGTCTATTAAGATGTAGTATTATATAGTACAGTGCATTATTGCATAATATTTTAATCTCGTGTATTACCAAATGATTTTGTGTAATATTGTAAATATAGGGGAAAATACTTTTCAAATTCGATTTAGGAAAGACAGAGGGAACATAGGAGGGAACGAGTGGAACTCTGAGGCAAGGGCGAAGGTTAAATTCCAGGCGAAAGTGAAGAGGGGGGGACGACGACGTTTACTCGCATAGCCCGAGCGGGAAAATCACCGATGGTCGAGCCGATGCTATGACGTTGTTTGTCTCGGTTTTACGCGTATAAAAAGTTCCGACAACAACTGAGACAACAACCCATCATCCCCCATTTTATGGAAAAATTAGAAATGGGAATGGGGTAGTTCCCGACGGTAGTTCACTCCGAAGGTTCGCTCGCGTTAATTCCTCGGTTAGCGCTTCTTCCGAGGCTTTTTCTCGTTGTTTTTCTTCAAAGAACCTGATAGCGTAAGTCGAGCGAAGGTATCGTCGTATCGTCCGATCGCAGCAATTTGTGCTGTAAACTCAGTAAGTTATAATTAATGTTATGACATCGGGTTAATCCGAGGCTCGGGGTCCTTTCGAGGAATCGTGTACGAGATTCCGAATCAAGGAATCTGGAATCAAGAGATTCCATGATTCGTATACAGGGCCGGACTGGCTAGTAGTTGGCCCCACCGGCTATGCAATCGTGTTAGCCTCTTTTCCCATTAATGCCAAATTTTTCCTCTTTGGCCCCCAATTTGTGTTGGCTTCGATCGCTGGTTAGCCGCCCGGGCCTATTCGTACGTGATTCAACGATTCGAGTAGGATTCCTATATTTCGAAGATTCGTATATATTGTTAGATTCTCGAGATTCTCAAGATTCCAGATCAGATTCTTGAGATTCGGAATCACGGAATCAAGGCCCGTACGAGATTCCTCGAAGTGACGGGTCCTTTTCAGGCGTCATTTGATAGGTATTAGTTAATAGTTATCTCTATCTATCTATGCAAGTGCTGAGCCGCGGATTTTAATCAAACGGGTATTTCTCTCCCCGATTGGGAATTTCGGCGTATAGGTTGCTATCATTGCTATTTCGATATTCGATTAAATACTATTTTAAATAACGCTAGATGTAAAATTAGGTCGTAAGAGGAGGAGGCTACTATTTTGGCTGTGCCAGCTTGTTTTACAATAACATTATTTATTTCTGGTCTTACCAAAAATGTAATTATTTATATTATGAAGAATGATTATGAACGCCTTACCTCCCGTCGCGTGGGGGGGGGGGGCTAAACAAACGTCACCAGCGTTTGATTCCATCGCGTCCAACTTTGATCTCTCGCCCTACAGCGGCCAACCCATTCGTCGAAATTCCGTGAGCAAATAATTTCCCCCTATAAACTGTACTATAACCTGTAGGAGTTCAGCGCCACACTCGTTTTTATATTGCCTTCAATGCAAAAACTATTCTAAAAATAATATTCCGCTAGAGGCGCTCAAACCATACACATATATTTTGCTCATAGGTTAACATAGAAACTTCAACGAATTGGTTGGCCGCTGTAGCGCGAACAGCGCGTGATCAAATTTGGCCATGCGTCGAGTGAAGTAAATATTACCCACCAATGAAATACCAAGACTTTTGGATTTTAAGCGGCGGAGCGTACTGGGCGGACCAACGGGTGGATTAAGAGGAACGCTAAAAAACGTCTCGACATAGATATTATCAAGAATGTATTGAAGTGACTAAGAATATTGGACTACAGGGTTCTGATTCCCATCCTCGCAGCCTTTGTAGCTTAAAATCGTCTGCTTTCCCATTCAAGTTTGCTATATGGTATGACCTTGAATGCGCCTTAAATGCAGACGAACTTTCTCCACAAAAGCTGTGAGGATGGTACCAGGGTTTAATGCTATGCTGAACTATTCTTAGTAACTTCAATACGTTCTTGATATTATCCCTAGGTATAAATAAATACATTCTTGGTGTTCCTATGTAATACCATTAAAAACTTGTAGTACTCCGTAATACCGTTAAATTCCTTTAAGAAATTGTAGTATAGTGTAATACTGTGTAGTAGCTGTAATACGGCGTAGTACCTCGTAATTCCGCGAAGTACCGTGTAATACAATGTGTAATATATGGCAGTATGGTGTAATAATTGGTAATACAATCAATATTCAGTAATACGTGTAGTACAAGTAATATTTCTGTAGTACCAAGTAATCTGTAGTCTGGTGTACACGAAAAAACCTAGTGGTTACCCCCTCGATTTCTTCGGTATAAAATCGGAGGGAGGGGAAGAGGTTAATCCTGATTGACAGAAAAGATATAAAAATCGAAATAAAATGTAACAATGGTCAATCAGCGGGTAGTCTTAATAGCAACCTATAAATACGGGGTGCGATTTGTTTTTGAAATCAGATCTTCGATAGCACTCGAAATCTGCTCAACATGGATAGTGAATCTTTAGTGTGGAATCTCGTAGAATTGGCTGATATAAGGCCTTGGAGTTTAAATCATCTCATCGGATTCTATTTTACGCTATGCGGGTTTTTGAGGTGGACCCCACGACTCCTTTAACGACTTTGCCTAGCATTTTTAAGCATCTAGAAATAAAATTAATTGAGTGTTTCATAGATATATTAAATGTATTACGCAATGTTCCGCTGTCCCCCGAGTTTTTTAATACGATCGAGGAACTACAACTCTTCCGGAGTCATATACCCGAACGCTTTTCGGCATTCTACGCTAGTCGATACCAAAACCGAGTGCTAGAAATTAACGCCTCGGAGCGAATGTTGGAAGAAATGATGTCATCTCAATTTGACGCTCCCATTATTGACTTCTTTAAAGAACAAGATGGTATGTATATTATACATATATATATATGTATTTACCTCTTCGTTTATACGTGAGAGAGGGAGGAGGGATTACCAACTCGCTCACTCTCTTCCCCCCCTCATCCCCCCACGTTGTAATGCACGAGACGGCTACTGTCAGATTTGACACTAGCTTATAGTATCTCAGTATATATATATATATATATATATATATATATAAATATAAATATATATATATATATATAAATATATATATATATAAATATATATATATATATAAATATATATATATATATATAAATATATATATATATATATATATAAATATATATATATATATATATATATAAATATATATATATATATATATATATAAATATATATATATATATATATATATATATATATATAAATATATATATATATATAAATATATAAATATATATAAATATATATATACATATATAAATATATATATACATATATAAATATATATAAATATATATATATACATATATATATATATATATATATATATATATATATAGGGTCTTTTTTTTGCTCGGAAAAGTGTTTTTTTTCAAAAACTATTTATAGTACCGATTTCAAATTTGGAAGGTCAATTCTCTATACCGGGGGACATCAGTTTGAGAAATTTGAGCGTTTTCGGTAATGTTTTTCACCAATTTTGAAAAATTATTTTTCGACCACTAGGTGCGAGGTAAAAAATTTCTATTATAAAGTTGTAGGCCGTCATCGAAAACCCTTAAAAATTGTTCACTCGACGAAAAACAACTTATTTATCAGTGAAAATTCGAGCTTGAAAAATTTACAAGTTGGTGAAGCCAAATTACGATTGTTTGAAACGATAATTGAAAAGGGAACAAGTCTAATACAAACGTAGTAGAGTTTTCACACTTGAAAAAATGTACACGTTTGGTTTTTAAATGCCGATATTTTATTCACATAAATTTTTACAAAACATTTTCAATAATATCACCATTGGCTGCAACACAGGTTTGTGCGCGGACAATTAAGTTCTCAAACGCTTTCTCTACCATTTCTGGTGTGACGTCTCGGCAAGCACTGATTATTCGTCTAATGAGTTCCTCCCTAGTTTCAATGGGCGTGGCGTATACCTTTGCTTTAACGAATCCCCAGAGAAAATAATCCAGCGGTGTTAGGTCAGGTGACCTTGCTGGCCAATGCACTGGACCATTTCTCCCTATCCACCTTTCAGGAAACTCGTTGTTGAGGTGCTCAGTTACTTGCCGGGAAAAATGCGGAGGGGCGCCATCTTGCTGAAACCACAACTGACGTCTTTCAGCCAATGGAAGGTCGTCGATTACGTCACTCAGTTCGTTCTGTAGAAAATGTAAATACCTTTGGCCGTTGAGGTTCGTCGGCAGGAAAAAGGGACCAATCAAACGGTTTCCAACAAGTCCAACCCAAACATTGACCCGTTCAAATTGAACCTGGTGATGATATTCAAAACCCCAATGTGGGTTGATGTCAGACCAAAGATGGCTGTTTTGATGATTAAAGGGCCCATCTCTAGAAAATGACGCTTCGTCGGAGAACAAAACATGGCGCAAAAATTGTCTATCTTCTTGGACAGCATTTAGTAACCAGTTGCTAAATTCATAACGTCTTTGATGGTCTCCGTCAATTAGTCCTTGGTGGAGCGTAGCTCTGTATGGGTGATAGCGATTCTTACGAAGAATTTTCCACACACGATTTGCAGAACAACCCAAATCAGCAGCGGCGTTAGCGCAACTGTGACGAGGATATGCCACAAAGTACGCGAGTACATTGTTCTCGAAGTCTAAATCCGGTTGACCCAATCCGCGAAACCTAGGTTGCAAGTTACCAAATTGATTGAAATCGTGAATTGCTCGTCTTACTGTATTTACAGATGGTGCTCCATTTGGATGTCTTTCTGCGAAGATTTCAGTCACTCTTCTAAGGTTTTGCGCTGCTTCTCCATAGTAAATGGCAACTATCTCGGTACGCTCAGCTACTGAATAACGAGGCATTGTTCGAAATATTATCAAACACTGATAATAATCTCCCAAAGTTTTCCTTTAAATACCCAATGCATGTTTAGGATTGACCTATAGCCTCGTGTTTTTTAAATCCGGTCGTTTTTTTAACCAAAGTTTCAACTGGATTAGGTAATTCGGTTTCAATTATCGTTTCAAACAATCGTAATTTGGCTTCACCAACTTGTAAATTTTTCAAGCTCGAATTATCACTGATAAATAAGTTGTTTTTCGACGAGTGAACAATTTTTAAGGGTTTTTTGACTATGTCATGGAAGACCACTTGTACAATTGGTTCAAACGTTTTATCCCCGACACACAGCATGGATTTTTCAAGGGCAGAACAGTAGAGACTAATCTTCTATCTTTTATAAATTATGTCGAACCTATCGTTACCAACCGCGGCCAGGTCGACACAGTTTATATTGATCTCTCGAAGGCGTTTGACCGAGTGTCTCATCCACGCCTGGTTAAGAAGCTCGCTGCCTATGGTCTGTCCGGAACTCTCCTCGAATGGTGCAATGACTACTTAAAAGAAAGATTGAACTTCATCAAGTGCAATGGTGAAATATCTAACATCAATTATCCAGTTCATTGTGGCGTCCCTCAGGGTTCATCACTTGGACCACTCCTTTTTAACATTTATATATCCGATCTTCCGTCTGTGGTCTCGCATTCCAAGCTTCTACAATTTGCCGATGACCATAAACTCATTAAAAATATACGTTCTCCGTTCGATTGTGAGAGACTTCAGGGCGACTTATATAACTTGAAATCATGGTTTCTATCTAATAATTTGCCGATAAATAATGGAAAAACGATTGTTGTAACCTATTCCCGGAAAACCAGCACCATATTTTATAACTATGAGCTTAACTCAAAAGTTTTAGAAAGAGACAACTTTACAAAAGACCTAGGTTTTTATTTTGACAAAAAATTACTTTATTCTTATAATATTCAACAATTGATTTTAAAATGCCAAAAACAATTAGGGATTAGTTTTAGATTAGCTCGACAATTAAATTCTGGAACTTGTTTTCTAACTCTTTTTAACACTTTAGTCATGTCCTCAACACTATATGGTTCTGTTATTTATAGTAACACTTGTGACACAAATATTTTGAAATTAGAAAAAATTTTAAACAAATTTATTTTCCTTTACAAAAATTTCTTTCCTATCACTTCAAATTTTCTTAAGCTTTACTCGATCAAGACGAGCTTGATAAAATCCGATATTAAATTTTTACATCGAGTAATTATTGGGAAAATTGAGTGTAGTGATATTTTAAATGGTATTTATTTTAATTGTAGTGCTCACCATTCCAGAAACAGAAATTTATTTCAATATACACTGAACAGTCCACCTGCTATGAAACGAATGATGTATAATTTTAATGTATATGGCTTTGAGAATAATATTTTTAGCCCTCTTAAACTTAATACCAATTCAATTAAGTTATACAATTTTTGAGTAATTAACTAAATTTCCAACACTTCGTTTACCTGACTATAGCTTTCGCTGTAATTTTAATTTAATTTAATATATATTATATATTTATATATATATATATATATATATATATTTATATATATATATATATTTATATATATATATATATATATATTTATATATATTTATATATATATATATATTTATATATATATATATATATTTATATATATATATATATTTATATATATATATATATTTATATATATAAATAGCCGCCTTGGACGAATTTTTAATATCTCAACTTTACGATGAACCACCGGTTGATTCTAAAAGTCAGGAAAGCTTCGATAATACGAAGGAAAATATTGAGGGAGAATTGGCTCAGTTCTTGAACGAATATTTGAAGGACCTCGAAGATCAGATTGGTGGTGGAGAGCGAGATGAAGTGATGTCACCGATCGGAGAAATCGTCAACTGCGAAATACTGGATCAAACCGTAACGGAATTTCCTAAATTTGGCATTAGGGGGGTTACAAATAACAGTAAAATTAACGAATGCTGTTTTGAAAGACGTAGCTATCCATCACTACGTACAAATCATATTGCGTAGTGTGGCGTTAGACGTTAATAGGCTCGATATTGAACTTAGTTTTAAATGGAGAGACCAGATTGATATAGGACTGTTATTCGACCAAATAGAAGATATTCTCTACGATGACGAAATGGAACAGTTTTTTCTCAGTCCAGTAACCATCATGTATTCTATAGTACGTTTACCGCACGACATGGTAGGCCTAAAAGTGAAAACGTACAAACTTACCAAGTGTTCTCGCGGAAGAGACGTGGTCTGGTCACGATTACGGCTCGCGGTACGCTGAGTTTAGCCAGTGCCCTAAGCGTGGGTTTGGCCCATCTGAAACATCAGAACGATAAAACCGATAAAACATTGAAATCCGCTCAGGCCACCGTAAGCCATACTAAACCCAGTAATCCTACTCAAAAGAAAGCTGCCTTAGAATTATGCATCAAGGCTGGAGTGTTAATAACAGAATGTGGATCACCGGAATCATTTCAAGCGTATTTAATTGCCTATTCTATCCTGGTTTTCCAAATGCGTAATAACGTACCCGTACTGGTCTTGGGTTCTAACAACGCCGACGACGATAGACCGCGGATATCTCTCTTAAACGAAGGGAATCACTATAACCTTATAACGAAACTTAAACCTTTATTTGGGAAAGAATATTTTTTCGAGAAATGCTTAGAAAGCTACAGATACGTGTATAGCCATAAATGTCAACAATTATGTTTTTCGTGTCAACGCGCTGTGAAACGCGAAGGTGTCGTGCGGAAATGTGCCGATTGTCGGCGCTATCGGCAAAATTTCCTCTGTGCGGCCGACTATACCATTGCAGCGAATGTTTAAAGTTAATTGATATGAAAAAAAGATCGAAATGTCCTCACGAATGCGGTGAAATGTATTGTTACTCGTGCGCCACCTTCCGACCGTCGAATTATTTATGCTACATAAAAATAATTCAAGACGCGTCGATAAGACCCGCAGCTAAAAGAGCCGCGAAAAACGTCCCCGACCGAATGATGGTGTTTTTCGACTTTGAATGCGTAAAAACTCGTAAACATAACGAAAAACCAAAGTGTTACGTACACGAAGCCGTATTATGTATGGGAGAATCATGTTGCAACGCGTGCATTGACGACGTGGAAGGAATCCGTTGCCATCGCTGCGGATTGAAGCGTCATTCATTCGTGGGATCGAGTTGCGTGGAAGATTTTTCGCCTATTTGCGCACGTTACACGAAGTCAAGAACGTCACGCTCCTCAGCCATAACGGTTCCAACTTCAGCTTCTTTTACGGGCTATCATGGAAGCCGACGATACGTTTTCGCTAAGCGTAATCGTGAATGGCACCAGGATTTTACAGATTAAAATTTATAATCTTTCGTTTTTGGACAGTTATTGTTTTATACTAATTCCTCTCTCTAAATTCACCACGACCTTTGAGCTTGGAGACGGGTTCCAAAAGGGATACTTTCCCCATTTCATTCTGAATACCGTACCGCATAATTTCGAAATCTCGAAACCCATAGAAACAAATTTAATTTTACCCTCTCTGCCGCCGGTCGAGGCGTACGGAATCGACAATTTCAGCGCAAACGACAACGCGTCTTTTTTGAAATGGTACGATCAAGAGTCAACCCTCCGCAAGGAGTTTAACTACGTGGAAGCGTTGAAACTCTATTGCGCCGACAACGTGCGTATACTCGCTTCGGGGGCCCTACGTTTCCGTCGAATATTCCTTAATCTGTGCGAAGTTGATCCGTTTCAAGTCGGAATTACTATCGCGTCAGTGGCTAGCGTCGTGTTGCGCAAGATGTTTCTCAAGACGGACACGATAGGTCTAATAGCTAAAAATTCTTATCGTCTTTTTGAAAACCAGTCTAGGGAAGCGCTCGAATGGCTCTGGTGGGAACGTCACCGCGCGGGAGTAGAAATCGATTCTGCTCTGAATGGCAGAGGAGAGAAAGTTCTCAAGATGAAGGTGGACGGAAAGGCGGGGAACACTATTTACCAGTACGCCGGTTGTATCTGGCATGGCTGTGGCGAGTGTTACGGCGCTGGCACCAACCGTAATCAGCTGTTGCACGGAAACCCTTACGATACGTTAAATATTCGTTTCAATAATACCATGAAAATCCATAACCGCCTCAAAGAGTTCGGTAAGGAGGTGGTAGAACGGTGGGGGTGTGAATGGAAGAAACAGAAAGCTGAGGATCCGACTTTCAAAGAGTTTCTCGACAATTCTAATTTCTTCGAGAAATATCACAATCCTCTGAATCCACGCGCGGCGTTCTTCGGAGGTCGTGTTAATACTTTACTGACAAACTGTAAAGCGAAGGGCCCCGGTAAAAAATTTTACGTGGATATTTGTTCCTTGTACACCTTCATAAACAAGACAGGAAAAATACCCGTAGGACACCCGGAAATTTTGTTGGAAAATATACCCGACGTGTCGGATTTCGAGGGGTTTCTTTCGTGCGACGTTGTACCTCCAAACGATTTGTACCATCCCGTTTGACCGTTCCGTACGTCGAAGGGGAAACTCGTTTTTTCATTATGCCGAACTTGCGCGGAAACACGCTTCCAGGTTGATTGCTAAAATACCGAAGACGAACGGATCTTGAGTGTTACCTGGGTGGTCGACGAGCTTCGTATAGCCGAACAGCGTGGATACGTCATTAAGACCAAATACGAAGCGTGCAAATACCGAGTAACCCAGTATGATAAAGAAACAATTGCTTTCTAGAGAGTAAACTGGAGTCTTCAGATTGGCTTCCAGGTTGCGAAACTCCCGAGGATAAGGAAGCGTACATCGCCGCCTACGAAGCCGCCGAAGGAGTTCGATTAGACGCCGCAAAAATCACGAAGGACTTAGGGCCATATCCAAGCTACTCCTTGACTCAATGTGGGGTACGTATCTCTTTACAACCCCCCCCTCAAATAAAGCTAACAAAACTAATTTACTTTTATAAATATATATATATATATCCCTCTCTATCGTACAGGAAAATTAGGCTAGCGTAATTTGTTGACCAAAACCGAACCCCGAAGTGAAGGCAAAATCTTTCTTAACCATCACCGATGAGGCTCTCCTCGTAAAATGGATCCCTTGCCGAGAAGCCGAGATTCCCCTAAAATACACTAACGCCGTGATCGCGGCATTTACAACCTGTCAAGCCAGACTGGCGTTGCTGGAGTATATGGACCAAGTGGGCGCGTTAAATCTTTATCACGATACTGATGCAATCGTATATTACAGTCCGACTGGTGAACCTCTAATTAAAACAGGCCCCTTTTTGGGCGATATGACGTGCGAACTGACCCCGACTTACGGGCCCGGCACGTATATTTCGGAATTTGTGTCGGTGGGGCCAAAAATTTATAGTTACTGGGTCGAGTCGCCCCCCCCCCCCCACCGGTAAAAGGTTTAACGTTACCAAATGCAAAGGGTTCAGAATCAATTGTACCAACAGCGATATCATAAATGGAGACAGTTTGAAAGCCCTATTAGGAGTGGGTGTCGATAAACCCGTCGATCCTTTTAAAGTCGATCTGCCCCGTCAAATTCGTCGTCTGTCCAACCATACGTTAGTCAGCGTGGACTTATTTAAAACTTACCGCGTACTCGTCGATAAAGTCCGAGTATTAACCAATTACGAAACCGTTCCGTACGGGTATAAACGTATGCTTTCCGACGACAACCTTATTCCTCAAGCATAGAGATGGTGAGGTGGGGGGCATGCACACACACACCCACCCTCACACACACCGCGCCCCGCGACGCGGCCCGCTCCGCGAGACTCTTTTTTGTACATGTATATGTACTTGTTGATTGTAAAAATATAAACAAACAAAAAATAAATCATAAAAACATCGTTATTATTTATACTTATGTCATTATAGTCTTAGACACGAGGCAGACATGATTCCATTTTATCATAGCTGCAACATGATGTTGTGCGGGCCGAGTCAGAGCGGTAAAACGTATTTCGCCGAGCAATTGATTAAACATAAAGAAGAAATGTTCCAACCCTGTATCGAAGAGGTTTATTGGCACTATAGCGAGTAGCAACCGAATTACGATAAATTAAAATATGTCGTTATTTTTCGAGAAGGACTTCCCGATATTAGTACGTTTGATGGCTCGAAAAAGACGCTTATCGTTCTCGACGATTTGCAGGGGACATCCAAGGGATGTACACAACCGTTACGACTTGTACCAATTAGACTTATGCGATATGAGATCGTTGGCGCAATATAACGATCAATATACGTTCATTTTAACGGGAATCGACGCTTTTTCGAAAGTCGTTCGAGCCCTAAAGATTATTTTCCAAGAGGGCCTACCATTCAGGGTCCAATTCGACAAAGGCCGGGAATTTTTAAACCTTCCAATGAAGACGTAGCTTCGGGGGTTGGGCGTCAAATATTTAACGTCAGAGAACGAGGATGTCAAAGGAGCCCTTGTCGAGAGGTACAACAAAACGCTCAAGGGTCGAATGTGGAAATGGTTTACGCGTAACAACACTTATCGATACATCGAAGAGTTTCCTAATTTCGTCCACGCCTACAATCATTCGAAACACAGTAGCATAAAGATGGTGCCCGTCGACGTCAATGACCGCAACGTACTTCAAGTTTATAAGACTTTTACAAACGTGAAAAGAAATCGACAAAAAATACGAAATGTCGAATTGACGTAAACGATTATGTGCGGTTAAGTAAACCCTCGGAGGCTTTCGCTAAAGGATACGATGTCAACTGGAGTACCGAGATTTTCAAGGTCGTCTTCAAGGGGGCCAATAAACCATTATTATTCAAACTCGTGGATTTATCTGACGAGCCTGTTATTGGCCAGTTTTTCTATTCGGAGTTGCAACGCGTCGACAAACCCGAGATATTCCAAATGGATCATGTTTTGAAGAAACGCAAGTCGCGCGGAAGAACTGAATGTCTAGTTTCGTGGCGTGGCTACCCCCGCTCATTCGATTCGTGGGTGCCCGAGAAAGATGTCGTCTCAATTTTACCTAACGTTACCGTCTAACAGCAGCTTGGATACGTTCCCAATAATACATTAGCGTCTTTCGTGACGCAATTACCGCAACCCATCCTACTGGAAACCGAATACGAAATTGGACTCGTTTCGATTATATATCCGTCTGCTTTTTACAACGTACTCGAGAATGACCATTATTTAGAGTGTCACGTTGACGACGCGGCGGAACACGATTTTGGCGCCGAAGGAAGACAGGTAGCCCAAGTGAAAGAAGTACCCGCCGGACATTATCAATCTATTGATAATTTAATTAAAGAAATAAACGAAAATGCGATGTGTAAAGTGGCGGAAGCTTGTTTCGTTCACGACAACTTAAACGGACACGTTGCCCTCGCAAAGAAATGATATTAACAATGAGCGAAGGATTGAGTAGTATTCTGGGCTACGGACCTAACGAGAAAATCATTGGTAAAAGCTTGAGACCGGCTCGCATAGATCATAACGTGTCATCGCAAATATTCGTGTCGAGGAAGTCGTAGTCGGACACTCTTTAGTTCAACTTTTGAGAATTATCGCCGTCGACGATAAAAGACACGGTTCTCACGTTGAAAAGACATCGCTCCTCATTACGTGCCCGTCAACAAACGTTATTTCGACACTATCCAAATAGACCTGAGAGACGCCTTGGGGAAACCGATCCCTTTTCAGTTCGGCAACCTAACGGTGAAAGTTCATTTAAGGCTCCGATAATGACGAAGCCGGACGTCCTAAAACATCGCTCCTGCGTTTACCGAGATTATTACGTAAATCAAGCCGGTCGAGGCGTTTCAAAAGTGTACGTTGGCGCTAATTACCAGCGTGAACACGGACAAATTGGTCACGGAATCGGGAGTTTCTTCTCGGGATTGTTTCGAGCCGCTAAGTCTTTTCTAATGAGAGGCGTGAAATTTTTGGGTGGCCAGGCCCTTTCGACTGGCAGTCAAATTCTTAGTGACGTTCAAAAAGGTGAGAATGTCAAGTCGGCCGCAAAGCGGAGGGTCAACGATAATTTAAAACAGCAATACGGATCTGGCAAACGTAGACGTCGCGCCATTCCCAAACGAACTAAGAAAAGGGCCCCCGCCAAGACCAAGAAATCATTAGGAGTTCGGAATGCCGCCCCGGAAGGTTCTCCACATTTTCACCGCTCGCAAACGAAACCAGACATGGCCGCCCACTGTCAAGCGCTTAAGAGCGAATTAGATTTGTTCGAATCTAAACCGGTTCAGACGTCTATCGAAGGAGGAAAATGGATGACGTATCAACCCGTATCTTCGTTACGCGACGAAACTATCGAATTCAACGTCTTAAGCGGAGGAGACGAATATCTCGATTTACCTTTAACGTATATGTACCTGAAATTTAAAATCGTCGCCGACGCCGCGGGAACCGACTTAGGGGATGACGATGAGGTTGCTCCGTGCAATAACTTTCTCAACACGCTGTTCAGTCAAGCCGAAGTGCATCTAAACGGTACCCTGCTCGCTCTGTTTACCATTCTTACGTTGAGACTCTCCTAAACTACGGCAGTGACGCTAAATTGTCCCATTTGACAGCGGCCATCTGGCAGAAAGACACTGCGGGGTCTATGAATAATTTGGCCACCAGCGAAGGCTATAAGACTTGAAAGGCTCTCACCAGCAAGTCTAAAGTACTGGAGCTGATAGGCCCTCTTTTCCTGGACATATTCAACGTGGAAAAATTTATTCTCAATGGCTTTGATCTCCGCGTAAAACTCTCACGCAGTAAAGCCAATTTCGCGTTGATGGGTAAAGCCAAGGCTGGCGCTGATAACCGAATAGTGATTTTGGACGCTACACTTTTGGTTCGAAAAGTTCGCGTGGCTCCCAAAATTCTTCTCGCCCACGAAGCAGCTCTAGCCCAATCAGCGGTCAAGTACGCTTACACCAGAACCGAACCGAAAATATTCACTATAAACTCGAACGTGTTAAGCACCACGATAAATAATTTACATTTGGGGACAATGCCCAATCGCGTTATAGTGGGTTTACTCGATAACAACGCCTACAACGGTAATCTAACCAAAACACCATTTTGTTTCGAACACTTTGACGTTAATTGAGAGGGACTCGATTCTAAACCCTTGCGCCCCAATTACGATTACGTCGAAGCGTATCACACGCTATTCACCGGAAGTGGCTTGCATTATAAAGATCAGGGTAATCAGATTTCGTTAGTCGAGTATCCTCGTCGGTTCTGTTTATACGTTTTCGATCTTTCCCAAGATTTAAGCGCCAGTTCTTTTTTTCAGTTCAACGCGACAAGACAGGGACAAATAAGGCTCGAGTTAGGGTTCGCTAAACCAGTGCCCCACGCGTTAAGTTGTCTCGTTTATATGGAATTTCAGAGCTCGTTTAGAATTAATAAAACCCGTAGCGTAATTGTCGATAATCCATGAAAGGCGGAGACATATCGAGCGTAATGGCTCGTACCAAAAACTTTCTCGGAGTTTTCCCATCCAATTTACTACCTACAAGAAAAGTTAATTATCCCTCTTCACTTATATTGAATTTAGATAGTCACGAACAACAAGGTAGTCACTGGGTAGCGATATTGCCAGGTGTCGCAGCTTTTATTTCGACTCGTTAGCTTTGGGCCCCCTACTACCCGCTATTAAGACATTCATAAAAAAATAATTCGACTAAGAGAGCGCACAAAGGAGACGCTTGCTATCGTTAACTAGCGGTGTTTGCGGAGAGTATTGCGTAAGCTATATAAAACATCGTACGAAAAAGAGAAGTACCAGCAGGTTCTTTAAGGGTTTCACCAAGCGTGACGAGATCTATGACGTCATAATTAAAAAAAATTCGAGGCTAAAAAAAGGTCGGCGCTCTGAAATCCAGTCGCTGTATCCCGCCATGGAAGCGCTCCTACGAGACTTGAATTGTATCGCTCTTAATAAAACGCCGTGTCACCGCAGTTCGTCGAGTTCGATTATTTAATCGGCAATAATAAACAGGCGAAGGTCCCGACATTGTCATAAAGGAGTTGACCATAATCACCGCCGATAAAACACCCGCCTGTCTAGCTTGGACTTTCGAACCCCCGTTTCCCAAGAACCAATTACCGTTCCACACTCAACGACAAAACGGCTGGGTCGTACGCAATCAACATGGTCTCGACTGGACAACTGGACACACCGCCTATCGAAAACTGTCTTCCTGTTTAATACCCGCTACGGCCAGAGCTACTCAAATCTTCACGAAAGGTGATGTGAAACGCCAATACTTGGCAGATTTCCTGGACTGCATCGTCTACGATTTGCATGACTTCGCCTGCCCTAAGGCCGTTAACATTGATTAAATGCCGTCCGTAAAGTGTCTCTACAATCACAGAGTGACTAAGCCTTGCGCTTTCGAGAGGGGTCTACTGTTCGCCGATTGGGTCTACCAGCACGACGACGCCATCAATATTCAATTGTGTTTTCCATTTTAAATCAAACCCCTTCTGTACATTTTAACCTCCCTAAATAAACATTTAAAAAACAATCACGTGTTATTTTCTTTATATATACATAAGAAACCCTTTTCCCCATTTTTTCTCAATTTGTATCATGGACTCGGAACAGAAACATCGCTGTTCTTGTAAGCCGTTCGTAGAACCGTATCGTCTTCGTTGCCCTTTTTCCGGTGGAGTGGACCACGATCAGTACTCGCTAAATAGAGATGTTAAAAGAAGCAAACTAGACGATCTCATGGAATTATTCGTAAAACATGTCCTTTCAGAAGTCAACAAAAGTACGCTTTGATACCATCAACGTAACGTTATGCTTACCGCCTGAAGACCGAAGAAATGACGATATTATCAACAAGGCGCATTTTCAACGTATTATTTATAATGTAGGAAAAGTACTCGAACCTGTATTGCTCAAACGAAATAAAAATTTGGATTGATATTGAACTTCTCTTTAGTATCATACTTATATTTTATAGGCTTATGGGAGAAGTAAAAAATCGCTATACATTTGGATAGAGGGAAATGATTGCGGAGAGTAGGTAGGAAAAAAGGGGGGCATGAAAAAATGTCAGCAACACAAAAATCATCGGTATTAAACGGTATCGGTTTAATAAGTACTTATGGGGGAAAGGACATTGCGGGTGAGGGGCCGATCCTTGATTATTAGGAAACCCTAGTATGATTAAATCTGATTAACATCAAATCTGTACCTTTGGCAGTATAAAACTTAAAATGGTTAAATAATAATCATTGATTTTGTGGGATTTTTTACCTTAAAAATTTTGCCTCAAATTATTAGAGAAAAAGCACTATTTCCGAAAAAAAATATCAATTTTACCTATTTGTGTATTTTATATCGCCTTAAGATTTTTGTGTTTTATAATATTATTTTAATATAATTTTTTATTCCGCGCTAGCCTACGAAAGTAGAAAATATTTAATATGTTTTCCGCTGAGATTTGGGAGGGGGCGGGCCTAAAAACGTTTTGGGGGTTTGGCTGAAAATTTGGTAACCGGACTGTGGAATTTTCACTCTTCAAACAATGGCAACACTGGTATAAGCATCTCCTTCGGTCGGTTGAACACGCATTGAGAAGTTCCATTCGGACGATAAAAAGTTATAATTTAATCATGGCTGATAAAACGGTAAATAATTTATTATTCTATTAGTCCCTTTAGTTCATATGAATACGAATATAAATTATATAATCTACTATAACAAATGAACTTTGGTTTTTCTTTGTATTTCTAAATTAATTTTAAAAACATCGCGTGCCGGTATCAAAGATTTTTATACATCAAAAGCAATTATCTAAATTTACCGCTGGCTTGGATATACTACGTTAGTACATGATATAGATAACAATAATTTAAATTTTATTATGTAAGAATAAGACCGATAGTGCCGATTAGATCAGATATTGTTTTTACATTGACCACCAAGTAAAACCTGATATTATTTCACAAAAATATACCAAATGATCTTAGAATTCTATACTTTTTCATGGTTGAATCTCAATTTGTCGTGGGAATATTTATGTTCCTTGCTATGTATTATGTGATGAACATAGAATATCCAAATGAAGCTGGTATCACTCTAGAAATTATACAAAGGTAAAAAACTTGCGTTTTTACAGTTTAATCATTTATGGAAATTTTGCAATTAAGGGTGCCCACGCTTTTAAATTTTTTTTAAGGGGTGCCAATACGTTTTAAAGTAATAAGTGGGTGCAAATACCTTTTTAAATAGGGTGGGTACATGTACATTTGTTATATCTTGGAAAACCTCGAATGCTACTTCTAATAATAAGCCCATGAGAAAAGGGGGACCGCCCATTTTACCAACCTTGGGGACCGCCATTGAAATACACAGGCGGAAGTGAGGAAACGGATGTTCCGTCCAAATGGTGAGCTGCCAGTTAAAAATGTTAATTTGCGACCCCTCACTATTCTCATGGGTCTATTGCAATTTTCGTATCACCAGAAGTATATTATACAGGGTTGCCACACTACCTGAATAAATCAGGGAAATAGTTCTAAAAATCAGGGAATTTTAAGACCCAGGAAGAAAGGGGGTGGGGAGAAAGTCTGGAAATTTAGTTTGTTTTTAGTTTTTTATCTGGTAATAATATTTATACACTTTATATTTTGAGTTAACATATTACGTTAAATGGTTTACATGGGCAGTTTAATAATATTGTTTTTTGTAGATGCATCGCAAGGATCGTCCCAGAAAATCGCACAGATGTTAATACAAAAATCACATTTCTGACCAATAAAATTTTTCAGTTTGAGTGGATGTGATTATAGAAATGGAAAAAAATGGATTTTGTAACAAAAAATTTAAAAACCAAATAAAACTTTCAGTATAGTATACTCGTTGTATTTATATATAAACAAACAACTATTAACAGAATATAAATCAGTAAAATTAAAACAGCTCAAAGCCGTGAAATGTACTATAGTTCTTAAAAAATGTAAGAAAAAACACAAACATGTAAGAAATGCAAATATAAACAATAAAATTTATAACTGTATCAGTAAAAACCACAGAATAAAAAAAGTAAAATTGACAGTTGTTTCGGTCAAAAACACAAATTAACACTGTAAAATTTACAATTGTTTGTCATAATCACGGAATACCAATACGATAAAGACAGTCAAATGTGCATTTGTTTCTGTAAAAAATACAGAACACCTACACAGATATAAATTGTAAAATTTACAGTTGATACTGTAAAAAATACAGAATACCTACACAAATTTAAATAGTAAAATTAACAGTTGATAGTGTAAGAAATGCAGGTTTGGAAAACAGAAGCCCACAGTTAATCTGCAGTTGATACTGTAAGAAATACAGGTTTGAAAAACAGAAGCCCACAGTAAAATCTACAGAACGGCACATCGGCTTATTTTACAGTACTTTTCTGAAAACTCTACTAACAGTCTTAATAGTAAAATTTACAGAAGTTTTCTGGCATCACGTGCTGTCAGAAATTTTCTGTAATTTTAGCAGAATTTTTTCTCTCAGTGTAGATCTTGCCCACGAAGCCAGCCCTGAGCCAAGTGAGAAGGCGGGGGTCGAAGACATTACAAAGCGTACTGCAAAGACGAAGGGACAACGGGGGAACATACGCTTCGATTTCCATAGACGAGCCTGCTGTCGAACGAGGTACTCCCAAGATCAGCCGCAACGCCGCATTTTGAATAACATCCAAACGCCGTAGGACGGAAGGCGCCGCTGTGCAGTAAACAACGGCTGCATATTCAAGGAGGCCGCGAATCAGAGCGGAATATAGAAGGCGCATGGTGGCCTGGTCCGGGCTCCAACGGGCCCCGACAATAGCACGAAGGAGAGACAGACGCTGTAGACAGCGGGCACGCAAGTCTTCAATATAGGGACGCCACGCGAAACGACTATCAAAAATGACGCCCAAGTAGCGGCACTGGGACCTGAAAGGGAGCACAGTACTAGAAATACTCAAGGGACCCGCCTCGGAGATATCACGCTTCTTCGAGAAGGCGTGCAAATATGAGGCAGCGCTCTGCAGAGCTTCTTGCATGTGCCTACGCAACAGCGTCAAAGAATAAAACTATATCGTCAGCATAAATGGCAATACTTGTGTACCATCCGGGAGAGCCGTTGGGAGGTCATCAAGAAGCAAACTAAAAAGAAGAGGGCTAAGAACCGCCCTCTGAGGCACCTCTCGGGTGAGGTCATAGGCGGGGGACAGGGAACCCCCCACACGGACGCGAGACGTCCGATCAGTCAAATATGAAACGAAAAAACGAAGGTAATGCTCTGAGAGGCCTAACATCCAAAGTTTAAGCAAGAGATGAGAATGCCGAACACTACCAAACGCGTCCCGAATGTCTTAAAAGACTGCCAGGCAAACACCCTTAAGGGAGATTGTGTGGCGAGCGGTGTGAAAGAGGTACCTTAAATTATTCATTCTCCGGCGACCACGTCTGAAGCCAGACTGAAACTAAGTACCAACCGAGCCTTAATGAGGTGTTCAAAAAGTTTGCCATGCACGGAGAACAAAGTAATCGGACGATAGGATGACGGCAGGCCAGGGTCCTTTCCTGGTTTAAGGAACGCCAGCACCACCCCCTATTTCCAACGAGAGGGCATATAGGCCGTACTCCAGCATAAGTTATGAAGAGAGAGCAGGGCGTTTTGCGCTTGCGAAGGGTGTTTCCGCAACAGCAACGTCATAATCATATCCTCACCCGGGGCAGTATTCTTCAGACGTCGAAGGGCAGCAGAAACCTCAGAGGAGCTAAACGACCGTTCAGGGGTGGCCCCGTCCGCGACCACCGGCGAGGATCATCAGCCGAAGCGGTCTGAGCATAATGATAAGCTAAAGTGGCCGTGGCCGAAGTCACTGAACTAACCCGGACACCATCCTGAGCAAGCGGTGGAATAGAGGACTGAGAACCAGAGGCACCGTTAAGACAACGAACCTTACGCCGAAGGACTGGAAGAGGGGAGTTATTGGACATGGTAGAACAAAACAAACGCCAGGAGTGGTGCCGAGCCTCCCGGACGACACACTTGGCTTGAGCCGTTAAACGGCGAGCTAAAATGACGCCATCATCTCTACGAGAACGGAGGGCCCGACGACGTGCGGCAGCAGCCGAGCGAAGAGCGCGCTTACACGCCGTTGACCACCAGGGAGGAGGGCGAGGACAACCAGACGGAGAAGTACCCCCGCAGAGAGGAACAGCTTGTTCCGCTACCCCAATCAAAGTAGAAGTAAACCAGTGTACTGCCTGTTCCGTCTCCAAATTCAACAGCTGGGACCAATTAAGGTCGTGGAGAAGCGAACGATACTTGATCTAGTCGGCCCCAGAAAAATCCCAACGCAAAGGCGTGGAGATAGGAGGAGAATCGACCTCCCCCAAAGTAACACAATTTGGAAGATGGTCGCTACCCGAAGCTGGTAAGAGCTTCGTAGACGAGCGAGGGGTGAGATCACTGCTGACAAACGTGAGATCTATAGCAGAGTCCCTTTGGTCATGGTGACCAAGACGGGTAAGAGAACCATCATTGAGGAGTACCATAGTATCCTGGGCCATATACCAATCAATCAAAATATTACCCGCCAAATCTTCCTGAGAATCACCCCAAAAAGAGTTATGGGCGTTGAAATCGCTGAAAACACAGTAAGTGCCAGTCAAAAGAGGAGTCATTGCTTTGTAATCTGTAGCCGGGGCTGCCCCATGGGAATTGTAAATATTGACGAAGGTGCACCAGCCAAAAGACAGATGAACCTTAACCGCTATCACCTCCAAAGACTCAAGGGATGGACAGGCCAAGCGATACGGGGGTAAGAGATTATTAACCAGAAGCGCCACACCACCATGGCTTCGTTGCGGGCGATTCTGACGGTAAACTTGATACACACCTAGGCTCAAATTCTACCGAGATGCAATTTCTCGAGGATAAGATTAGCCAGCACCCCAAAATGCGAACCAATACCCGCCACGTTCCATTGCAACAAAGAAAGGGAAGAACGTGCCATAGTTAAGCATAAGGACCAGCCACCGACCCACCCGGGGAGGAACCAATCGGAAACAGAACCGCATTGAGCTCATTCCATAGAAGCGTTCACCACGGAGCGGGGCGCAAATGCTTATCAGCACAGGCAGCAATGTGCGAGGGATCCCACGAGTGATCACCCGTCGGCGCATTCACTAAGAGGACATCACTCAAAAATGAAATGAAAGTCAACAGAAAAGCCGGAGGAATAGCGTCATTAACCTGCGGAGCCGGCGGCCAGGACGAAACAACCAAGGCATACGATGAAACGGAACGAAACCCGACGCACAGATTGTATAGTATACGTTTAATGTCCATTTCCTTCATGAAAACGGGACATGAGCGGAAAGTGCCAGAGTGATTACCATCACAGTGGACGCAATGGAAAGTAGCCGTGCAACCAGCAGACTCATGTGAGCCCCCACATCGGGAGCAATGGCGTGACGATCGACAATTACACACTGAATAACAACTGCAAAGACATTTCCTCGAAACGGAGGATCACAAAACGCTGGCTGAATAGATGGACCAAATCGGGAATGGCCGTAACCGAGGAAAAGCCCAGAAGGACAATCTTACTAGTAGCGCCAATCCGGCGGATTTCCTGAGGGGAGCCGTGCTCTTCAATTTTCAATTCTGAGGACAATTCGTCCTGAGAGTAGGACAATGATATGTCAATAATTTTACGCCGAAACAATCAAGGGAAGCCTCGGAAGCCACGGCGAAAACCAGGTCCCCAATCGTAGATGGAAACGTGAGGATGGCTTTTCGCTGGTCTTCATCAAACGGAAGAACAGAAACACGGCCACCAGCAAGAACACGAATATCAGAAACCTTACCCACTTTGGCAGTGACAAATGCAGCACAAATCTCTCTCGGAGTAATTTTAGCAGAACTGGAGGATTGAACCGTCAATATTACTTATTGGATAGGAGGAATCTCGTCAACCTCTATAGCCTCGTCAGAAAGCACTGTTGGGAGAAGCCGGGAGCGATGCGGAAAAATAGTAGATTTCTTCTTCGGCGGGGACGATTGAGACGGCGATTTGCGAAACTTTCTCTTCCCCATGGCGCGATAAACCCACCCCCTTCGGGGCAAAGGAAAAAGAGAAGCCAAAAAACAAATAAGAATAGACAGGAAAACAGAATAAAAAATAAATAAAATGTACGAACTGTTATCTTCTCGCACCGGCAGTGACTCGGTGCAAAGGTCTAGCGAATAAGAACAGCCAACACCTAAAGAAAACACAAGCTGAGCTATAAAGGAACAAGGGAGAAAACACGCAACGAATTTACCACTAAAGCAGTCAAAATGCGAATGCCACACTTAATCAATTTGAAGAATTATAAGACTCAAGAATAAGATGCAAAAAACCGCAAAATAATAGCGACGAAACTCGATAAACGCGGAACGAAAAATTTTGCGACTTTTCAGGGCCTTTTGGGTCCATGGGCTAAATGATTTCTTAAGATCTTTGCGATCCCCAACGGTCAGCCTTTGCATGTCCGTTGTCTAAATTCAACTACACAATAAGCAAACCAAAGCTTTTAATTTCAAAAGTATAACATAGTCCTACTGAAAATAAGATTTTTACTGACAGTGACGCGCTGTTAGGTTTTAGAAATTGTTGGTACCGTATGATACGCGATGTGGCGATGAGTCAAACTACTTTAGACGTAACTAAAAGATACATTATATTAAATGAGTATAAATAGTATTTAATTAACTAATCCCTTATCCCTAGCGTAGAGGCGGTATGGATAGCCTTTCCGGGGCCACCAAACTAGCTGGAGGCCCTGGGCTGTAAGACGGCCCTGCGACTTTTCACTGCGTGGAGCTTTTTAATTAAATTCCAATCTCGTGATGGTACATACATTCGGGAAACTCAAAGGTCCATAAAAATTAGATTAAAAGAGCACAAATATGCGTGTTATAAAAAAGATAATTTAAATGGTATCGCGGAACATTTGATTGACGCGGACTTTAAACACAAAATAGATTGGGAACTAGTTTATCTGGAGCCTAACTATTTTAGGCGAAAATTTATAGATGGTGTTTATACCAATAGTACGGGGGAAGGGGAGTTAAACTTAGAAGATGGGAATGGGGAGACGAAACTGTGGGGAGTATTAACGAATTTTAAAAATAATAGTGTTGGTTATAAAAAAAATTGTAATAAGTGTGCCTGACGAACAGCGCTGGGACGGTTGAAAGCTTGCAGCTAGGAGCAACAAACACAAGGAGAACGCAGCTAGCCTTTAAACACGCTAACGAAGGGTTGTGTACGAATTTCATTGGACGAGCGTCACGAGCCTTTACGCTGAACGTTTTACGGGCGGGGGGGAAGACAATTTCCAAAATTTCCCCTTCTGACGGCAGCAGGCGCTAAAGGGTCTAGCCAATGAAAAATGTACACAGGAAAATCCACGACTTTTGACGGGTTGCGTTCTCCTTGTGTGGGGTGTTGTGTTTGTTGCTCCTAGCTTGCAGCGACTTTGTTTTATTAAAAAGTTTTTATCCATGAGATCTTTTCGTAACTGACTCAATTTTTAATTCTAGGGTTGTAAAAACCCACATACTTTAAATTGTTTGGTATTTCCAATAGGTGTTTCTTTAAAAAAATCAATAAAAAATTAATGTCTAAAATGTTTTTCCCCGCGTCACGAGCTTAAGCTTTTTAGTGCTTTATTGGCATGCGCGTTTCGCACGTCGACTTCAAATACCAAAATCTTGATCGACTCGAGCGCGCGCTCTCTATCTTCAAAAACTTTAGCTATTTATGTAGAAAAAACATTTACACGTGACCTAACGTACTTTATAGAAACACCTATTATACTAGAAAACGCTTTTTATAAATAAACTATCCGAATATTAAAATCATTACTAAATCAATCTTTGTAATTTCTCAATTTGGTGCTGCCGTTTATAATTTTTTGGAGATTTACTATGTTACTCAAAGGATCAAAAGTACTTAGCCTTAGAGTAGATTGTAAATATCATTGTAATATCGTATATGTAAGGTTATTAAATGAGTGAGCTGAACCCCCCTGTAAATAAATATAAAAGCTATTTTGAGCCCAATGTGCCAAGTAGCTCCGCACGAAGAAGCACAATATATTATCGCCGTCAACAAGAACTTCCAAAAAGGTATTAATAATTGAATAAATATATGAATTGTAACCCTTCAGGTTCATCTTCCCCCACATACTTAAATTTTTTGGGTTTTATTTACTTTGGTTATTAGATTTTCCCTCGCACTGTTGACCCTTATTGATACTAATTTGACTATTTCTGGATAGTTCGATTTAATAAAAACTAATCCCAGTCGTTAAATATAACTGAAAACTTAAATGACTTTTAAAAGTCACATCCGAATTAAATACAATTTATACAGATAATTTTATATTTTATAGCGGGGGTAAGTCAAATTATATTAAGATATTTAATTAAACCAATCTCTTAAAATAATACAAACTAAATCCCTGCCTTTCACTAGGCTAAAATTAAATCCCTCGCTAATTATTTTTATCTCTGTCACAAGACAATGGTGCAATACATTCTGAGCCGTCCCAACCCACGTATTTCCCAACTAGACCAGTAATATCCCCTTAGCTCACAGCGATCCCATGGAGCCATTATCATGTTCGCGGGTCCTAAGCACACCACCAGTTAACAAGATCCCAACAAAGGCGCGCTTTATCCAAGGCCAGACCACAGGGTTGAAAGGGCGCGCTTTCGGTTCCGCTTGGAGACCAAATCGAAGGTAACGTTGAGACTCCCTGGCATCCCCTCCCCCGCAACCCCAAGCGAACTTTCCTAGGTCAGACGACGTCATACGTACCATCACAGGAGACGAGTCGTAGGTGCACCAATGATCAACATAAAAGGGGAGGTCACCAACTGTTTTTGTTACAACTCCGCCTTTTAATCCCCAGAACTTAACCAGGAGACAGAGCCTCAAAAGGTTAGATCTCTGATCTTGCTAGCCATGTAAAGATGCTAACTATCCAGATGAGATCCTTGCAGAGCATGATCAAGACGGTCAACACCCTCAAATCACCTGTTGATCACCCTATATCTAGCCGTTCCGAGAGAAGAAATCCAGATGACTGAGACCTATTCAATCGTTTTAGACCGAAACCCGACGTTCCTACGCCCGCTTGTAAGAAGTTCGTCGTCGTCATCCGGGCATCCGCGCCGTAAGCGAGACAAATTGAGAGTTTGGAACTGTCACCGCGAAACAAAAAGTCCCCCGTCGAGCCCCTCCAGGAAAACGCGTGTGCGTGTGTCTTGCGTAATTTTGAACCCGGTAAACCGGAAGCTCCCGTAAATCGAAGAACAGCCACGAAGAGAATCAAGTGATTAGTAGCAATTTACCACAAATCCCCCCCCCCCCTTTAAAGAGTACCCAGGGTCGAAATATGAAAAAGCCGATGAAAACGTAGATAATTATTCTTAGAAAGAAGGGATAAACCCTCGCTATTGTTCGGACAAAGGTTAAAGACAGGTCCCCTCATTTCGTTTCGTGTATTTATACAGTTTTACCTTTTTTTTATTCATGTTTTACCCTCGCCTTATCATCTTTGAGTTAGATATTTTTCATTGTTTAATTGTAGTATTTATTATTAGTGTTAGTGTTTATCATTTTAAGTCCAAGATGCCGGAGGTCACGAACGCCGGCACTGATCCCATATAGGTAAGAGATTATTTCATTAACAAAATTCAGGTTAAAGAGTGTATATTTTATGTTTCAATTCCTCCTCTTATTTTGAAAAGCTAAAATAACCATAGTTGAGATGGCCTAACCATCACTATTGTCAAGTAGAAATATTCCCACGAGGTCAAAAGACACTAAAAATAATAAGTTCCCCCGCATTTTGATAATTAATGTATAGTGGTTTTATAAAGTGTTAAATAAAGATTTTGTGATTGATTATAGACCAAGGGTTTCCATTCTGAATTCGAAACTAATAATAATAATTAGCCAGGCTAATACCCTTGGCCCCATCTTAGGCCTAAGTCATCGAGCGACTTTTAAAGCCTTTTAATTCAGGTGGCCGGGTTACAATGCGTAGGAGGTTGGTAGGAAGATCTGCAAGCCAACAGCTCCCTACACTAACTATTACCGTTAACCTCAACAAGTTTTTATTCCCTTTTCCCTTCTTATGTAACCCCACTCTTGCAAGTCAGATTTAATTCACGACGTGAAAAGCCACGACTTGCACTGTGTCACCATCTTCCTCCGCCTTGGTGAATTATTATCTTGGAGTAAGGGTATGAATAATTTCTAGACCGTACTCGTTATCCCAACTGATACGATACGCTTTGTTTGAGAAATATCATTTAATTCCAAAAAGGTTGCAGAATGTAATATTGTGTCGTTAATGTCACATATGTCAGTGTTATTCAGGAAACAAGGAAACAAAAGTAAATTTTTGTAATATGAATCGTGTACCCGTGTGTAGGGGCTGGTTTGCTCAGATTGTTTATTGTTAGTAGTTATTTTACAGCAATTCCAAAATTCTTAGTTATTTGTTTTGTAACGAGATGGCGTTGGGAGTCCAAAATGAATTAAAATGACAAGATAATGAATTCGAGGAATTTAAGTAATATAAATTATTTGACATAAAAAGCAGAGAAAATGTTCAAACTGAAAGTAAAATTAGGATGAAAAAATCTAAAATATATGCGGAGGCGAGATTCGAACTCACGCCCTTTAACTTCAATGCGCGCTTACTTAACCATTATTTCAGCCTCTTCACTAATATTCAAAAAGCAAAATAGGTATATATACAAAAGCATCCAAGTATTAAGGATGAATTGAGAATGAAATAGCCAGAAATAACAAATTTCAAATTACATACAGGTCAAATCTCTAATTATTTTATCTTTAAATTTGACTAAAATTAAACCCGTTGTGCCTGAATGCCGTATTTTCTCGACGTCGTTCGGCCATATTCATATTTCATTTCTTGCCGGGAAGCCGAAAAACGCATGCGCGCAGCCGTGAAACGAATAAACTTAAACTTGTTTGCCACGTCAATTTGCCGTTGTATAGTGCTCTCGATCATCTACACATCGCAGATTAAGATGAATTTCCCCCGCTTGGCTACGTTTTTGCGCGCTCCCAATCCTACCCGATCACACACACCACCAGCCTATAATGACTCGTATACTAAAGTACACGATTCATAAAAACTAATATCAAACAAAATGAAATGACTTCCGGGAAATCTGGAACTTGAGGAATAATTCAGAAATTGTTGAACAACATGACCAGATGTAGAAAGTGTCAACTAAAATAATAAAAGTTATTTTGAAAGTTACGAGCAACATGAAAGGATTGACTGTGAAAACAGCTACTAAAATGAAAGTATTAATCAATATTTAAGAAACGGTTCTGAAAATGTTAACGAAGATAACCAGGATGAGACAACGGATTCTGAAAGTGATCATTGTCTGTCGACACCAATGATACTCTTACAAAAATTTTGTGCGAGCCTGCCGATATTGTCTTTTTATTGGGTAAACTTAAGACTTCTAAATCTCCTGGGCCCGATGGTGTTCACCCCTTTATACTTAAATAACTTTACAGTGTTTTAGCTTTTTCATTTTACGGCTTTAGGGGTGGTAGTAAAAAATGTCTTCGATATATACAAGGGTAATTAAAATCAGCGACAAGTATTAAATAAAGTTTGCCCCGAACGCAATAATCATTGATGGCTTTAAAAAAGGTTCGAAACAGTTCATGATTATTATATTTGGGGTTATTAGAGCGGTATAAAACTCCAATAATGGTGAAAGTGGGATGAGAACCGCTATGAGTTAAAGAAACAATTAAAATATCAAGGGCCTGTTCACTGGGATTAAAGGGATCAGGACTTAAGTTCAATGAGAGGCGGAGAAGGATTAGCCGGCTTTAATCGTTTTTGGAGTGGTAGAGTCGGTTTTAACAGAGAAATGCGAGGAGCGGTTCCGCGACAGTTCTGACCGATAATACACGGCGCCATCACGAATAATAAAATTTGGCTCGCCAGCGGCTAAACGTCTACGGAGTGCTTTAACCGCTTTGAGATGCTTAGATTGTTGAAGTTTTGTTCGGTCGATTGAGCAAGATAGCGACGACTGTGGATTAGACGGGCCCTAAATGGGTTGGAGTGTGCAATAACTGGTGGCTTTACCGGGGAGTCGGGGTCCGGCTCTTGTTACCCATAAGGGCGGTGGCACACTGGGAGATGTTAGCTTCGATCAAATGTTCCTATCTCCACCTTCGACTTCGGTCAGGTTTGGACTGGATACTGCGGGCAAGGCGGTCCTTTTTCCCGGCCTTTTGGAACAACACCGGGATCTACGGTGCCGGCTGTGCCGGGTTACTTGGACTGCTGTGTGCCCGTCGTTCCCCTTTAGGAGCTCTCTCCAATGGGTTTGACTCCTTACCTGTGTAGGTATTGTGTCGGCTGGAGTTGCTACAGCATCCATTCTTAATCCCACTGCTGTGTGAGAAGTGGGAATTGGTCCACCCATTGCTGCACCTTCTGCTGGGTTGAGTGGCATGCGTCAAAGGTGCGACCATCAGTAGTAGGATACTACTACCCATGCTGGATTCGTCACCTGTCCGGGATAGGTGGACGCTGGCGTAGGGCACTATGATGATAGACCTCCGTTGGTATGGTCCTTGATATTAGGTACACCGGGCTATAAATTCTGACACAGTGTGGATCAGACGCGCGAAACGATTTCTTTCCCGAAAGGAATTTATACCTAAGTTTCAGAGTAGGAAAAACCAGCTTGACGAGGCGTGGAGCCAAAATCCGATAGGAGACCACGAACATAAGAAATATCGGTTTCCGGTGAGGACTCCAGAAGGTTGCGTTGAATTGGCGGCGATTAATTCCCTCCCGTTCTTTAAGATATTCTTAATAATAATAATAATCCAAAGATTTGAAGTTAACGAAGTGATAGTTTCATCCGTTTGTTTTATGGCCGAATGAATAACGGAACAGTCTGAATGAATAGACAAAAATTCTTTACGTAGATCAAGCTTCATAGTATTAAAATCTTCCTGGATCTTCAAAAACTTTTGTCCTTGAGTAGCAATGTCAGTTGATAGTACATCGATAATTACTTGATGTTCCGAGAGCTGGCTAAGGTCACGAGTGTCTCAATCCCGATCCTGTACGCATCTCTGATTCGCTGTTTTTCTCGTCTGCTTCGTGGCGTTTTCTGTTTAACGAATATGCATTTTCGCGTTTATCGAGATTTTAATTTAATTTAATTTATCGACGATGGATAAAAATTATTGTTCCGGGTTTTGTTCTAAAGAATTTAATCGTCTTTAACCAGTCATTTGAAAAGAGATCATACATCAATAATTTTTAACAGATTAGGAAGGACCAAGAATGTATTTATTTATACTCAGGGAGAATGAATATGGAATTGGAGAAACGCTAAAGATAATCTCGACATATTCATTCTCCCTGAATATAATTAAATACATTCTTGGAAGGACTAATAAAAATTATATTTGTACATACACATTTCTTAAAAATATAGCATTTTCCGCTATTAGCGGACTTCTTCAATTTCCAAATTTATATTGTAGCTAAATTTCTATTTCAGGGGTGACAATTTCTAGAAAATAAAGTCAGTAAACTGTGACAGTGTAGGGAAGACTAAATTCATATTATATTTACAGATATTATGAAAATATAATATAATTTTAAATATATTGCATTTTCCACTATTAGCGACTTAGTCAATTTCAATCAAATTTAGGGAAGTTTAAAATTCAGGGTTGTACATTTTGTAAAATAGATTAGTAAACTGACAGTTAAAGACTAAATTTTACAGATATTTTAACATCGTTATCATATGACTTTGGTACTCCACGACTAATGTAAAAGTTAGTTCTAGTAATTATATTGAAAAACAACGGTTTATCGTACACTATAAAATTATTTTTATTTTAAAAAGGTGCGTTTCATGTTTCATAGTTTTAAATATTACATCTACACTAGCCTATTAGTGTCTTCATCAATTTCAAACCTAAATTTAGCAAATATTTTTTAGAGTTGTAAATTTATTGACATGAACTTAGTAAAGTCAAATATTAACACATTTGGTAAAGTTAGTAAACATCAGATTTGGTTGAGCCTTTGATACTAAAATTTCAAACCTAAATTTAGCAAATATTTTTTAGAGTTGTAAATTTTATTGACATGAACTTAGTAAAGTCAAAAATTATCACATTCGATACTATAATAAACAGAAAATAAAGTTGAATATGTATGAGAAAATTTTAATGGTGTTTAAGATATTAACACGTCAAGTTCTTATACATTCAAGATAAAAATGTGTTTGTAAAAGATAGTTTATATAACCACAAAAAGCAGACGACGCCACGAAACCAGACGAGAAAAACAGCGAATCAGAGATGCGTACAGGATCGGGATTGAGACACTCGTGCTAAGGTCTGGTTCGCGATGGGAAATCAACGAATCAACTTTATTTTCAAGGACAGTAAGCCGAGCCTCCATTAGTTCACAACGAACAGTATGAGGGCAGTTTGAGGATACTTGGTCAGTATTAACTGGAGGCACCAAGGTGATATTGGGTGATATATTAAATACATCCCCAGGCGACGGCAAAAGAGTTTGACATTCGTCAAGCGACAACGATTTATCCAAAATAACATCCTTCAAAAACTCCGAAGAAACAGAGGGGTGACTATGTACTTCCGTTTGAGCATCAACGAAAACAACGAATGCAAGTTCGATCTCAATTTCATCCTTGGTTGTCTAAAACGAGCCAATGTTGTAGAATCCAATGGTTTATTAGCGTTACGTAAGCGAAGGTGCGGTAAAACGACGGACTGCGGCATTTCGCCAGATTTGAAAATAGAATTACGCACGCGCGGGAAAATAAAACTTTAAATAGAAAAACGGGCCTAAAAAATCGAAAAATCTACCTTTAGAGGCACCGAAAAAAAAAAGTAAAACCGAAAATATCGGCCTGATCGGGAAACTGAAACCGAAACTTGGTATATGGAACTTTCAGGACACGGAATATAATAAAAAACGTTTTACTAGTTTACCTCTATTTGTTTATCAAGGAGGACAAATTATAAGGCGTTAATAGTTCAAAAATAGACTACCGTTTTATCTTTCCAAAACCTTACTTAAAATAATCCGGTAAAAACCAGCGATTATCAAATATATTTTACTAGACTTGACGTATAGGAATTTTATTTAAGTCGACGATACGTGATTATAATCGGCTCGGAAATTTTTTATCAAGAAGAAAAAAATGATAATAGAAATTATGTTTATAGTAACAGAACTATAAAACAAACAATCATTTCTTAACTTAAGATACTCTTGTTTAAGATTGATTATCTAAAATTATCTTTTATTTAAAAATCCTTTGATTATGCTTCTACGGTTTCTTAACTATCGAGGCTGTAATGGTGCTTATTTATAAATACCCCTCAAATGAAAATGAATAATTCATAATACGATTCTCAGTAAAACGGAATATCTAAAGCTTAGAAATGTCTTCAGAAATTTTTTTCAAGGTTAGAATTGAATTTTGATAATTAATTTATTGTTACCATTTTTTAATTATCTCCTGATCTTTTCATCGATGTAGAGTAAGATACTTTAATCATAAATTGTTTTTTTTTCTTTTATATAACAAAAGCTCCTGTGGAGTACGATGAAAACATATTTTTTGGGTCAGAAGGTAAAATAGTTATTCTTCAATACCATAAAACTTAATTGTAAGTTTATCTTTTCTTTCTGCTTGAATTTCTCTATTTTCCATGCGTTATTAGAAATTTATTTTAAATAATATAGAAAAACCAAAAAAAAAAACATTTTATTAGATTGAACTAAATGCTAAGGATTTCTCTTTTTCTTTCTTGTAGCATTCAGTTGAACAGCGATGGCCAGTACCAACAATGTTCGATATTGGAAAAAAAATATATTTTTCTTGGGACGTCCCAAATGAAGTTGACTACATCGAAGACATCCAAATAATATGGTGGGAAATAACACGCCACGACATTTGTTCTTGAAACTAATAAATAAAAACTTGATTTTCCGTATTTATTTTTTTCTTTTAAAAATCTTACTACGCACTTATTATTTATTATTATCAACAGTAGCATATGAAAGTAGATATATTAATTTTCAAAATTAGTTAAGATCGTATTCTTTTACACTTTTTATAAAATAGTTTAGTGAAATTGTATGTAACTTTGTAAATAACCGTTATCGCATAGTTTTATAATATAATTTCAACGCTTACTTAGTTTAACCAATGGTATACTGGGATTTTTTTTAATAATCGATGATGAGCTATAAACAAGGGTTTTTTAATATTGGAGTTTGTTCTTGCTATTTAACAAGGGTACTATTCCTACAGACACTGATATCTAACGGTGTCATAATAAATTAACAGGGTTTAGCTCGGAAAAATAGCCTTAAATTTCCGATAAACGTTGGTACTTTGATACCTTTTTAATTTATTCATTTGTGAACCAAATAGATATCAAAATATAGGAATATTTATAAAATCAAGTCACGACGTCAGATGAATTTGTATTTATTTGAGTTCAATGTTTATTTCAATGATTGGTAAAGTTAGCAATATGTAATCGCGATACAAAGTTCCGACAATGTTTTAAAAACCAGTCTCACTTGCCATGATAATTCAGAGTTTAATAATCGGTCTCAACACACGTATCTGGAATATCTTCAGAAATGGTCAAACGTCCACATTCTGATTCCGAGAGTTCCGACGATTTCAGTCGGGACATCGATTATGATCCACCGTCCGACTACCAATACGAGTAAGTAAAACTAATATCATAATCAACCTTTTTTACTATTTTCTTCCGTATGTAGTGGTAATTTAAATGTGTGTAGTTCAGATGCAGAAACTCAACCGTGCGCACCGAGTCCATCGCTCTTAGACCCAATACAACATCCCATCCCACCAGTTCCAAACGAACCAATAATTAGACACACAGACGGTCGTCTGTGTGTATATATAGGTAGTCTCGAGTTTAACATTAAAACCTCTTCCTTCCCCCACCGTAAAGCTATGGTAAAATTAACCCGTTTTTCCACCAAATGCTATGGGACTTTCTAATGGGCTTCACGCTATGGCAAAATCAACTACTTTTTGGGCATTTTAACTTAAGAACGGTTTATACGATTGTTATAATTTTTTAAAGGAATCTTCGTTTAAGAGAAGGTTGTGTGCTTTTTTATATTTTATTAAATTAATTATCAAATAAGTCTTTGAAAATTAATTTAAGAACTTTCTCGAAAATTGATACAACTACAGCTCCAAATATTTTCACCTTGGTTGTCTAGCCTCTATTCCATCATCAAAAATAAAATGGCGTATCACTGCGATGCACTAGGTTGTGTTATAAGTAAGCCTTGGCTTACACTTCGATTATTAAGACTTTTTTATTTTCTTCTTTGACTCTTTGTTATCCGTGCGTGGTCGAATGGTTAAATGTGAGATATCTGCGCTGAATGCGGTTATGGGAATGACGAGTTCGAACTCATCAAAAGGGAGTAAAAATCTTTATATTTAAGATTTTAATTTAATTATACAAATTAATTTATATCCTGTTTACTTAATCTATACAAAACGGAATCATAATATTTCAATTATTCTTCTTCTTCTTCTTCAGTAGACAAGGGGGTTTCCCACGCAGCCGCCGATCGGCTAGAGCGGGGAAAATTGCTGAATTTATCGCGTTGCTTGATTTAAATGAATTGAATAATCGCGGTAATGAAGCTGCAGAACCTGATTTAAGGCATGAAAAAGCACGGCATGAACGTCCAAATCCATTAGAGCTGTCTGAGAAGGAATTTTTACAAAATTATCGTCTTCCGAAACCCGTATTTATTATATTATGGACTGAGCTTAATAGCCCAGGACAGATACGGTTTGACCCGAAACATTTTCCCATAAAGATGAAAATTGGTACATAAGTAGTTTTTGACCCAAAAAAATATACTAAAATCCCCTACCTGTAGAACGTAAGCTTCCGACGCCATCTTGGAAAATGTCCGCCAAGCACGCCTGACGTCATAAATTATTATGAAAGTGTCCGAAAATTTTAAAAATTGGTATATTATACATTTAAGGCTTTCTGAATAATATTGTAATTTTTTTTTGGTGTACAATAGGGGTGTGCAAAATATTTGGTGAGACCAAATAATTCGATCGAATACCAAATCGAATATTCGATTCGTCAAATCGAATAGCGCTTGGAAAAGTTCGCGAATAATCGAATGTTTTGATCAAATAGTCGAATATTCGAAAAGATAGGGAAAAAGTATTTAGCATTTTCAAATAGTTTGCAAACTGGTCGAATAACCGCGGGTCTTTTCCTAATTTGTTGAAGTTCAAGGCCATCCCAGAAGAGCGTAGTGAAATTTCCGAACTAGTCCTTATTTCTAGCACCTCTCTTTAGGCTAGATTACTCGCGTGTTCTCTTTTGTTATGGAATTTTCTAGAATAGCAAAGTAAAACTAAAATTTAGTCTAAAACGTAAACCAAATCCAAAACAAAACTAAAAACCGGGAGGAAAGTTGAAGTAAGTAACTTAATGGATTTTTCTGTTTAGATTTTTTTTGAATTAATAATTATTGATTTAAAATTAATATAAATTCAATTTTTTTTAATTTGTTACAAAAGATCTGCTCCCTCGCGTTTTAAAAACTTGCAATTTTAATTAAGTGTTTGCAAACTATGAAATATGTAGCATGTCCTTTGATTTTAATTGTATTTAGTAGTTACTAAAGGTTAAAAGTCGCTAGAAGACTTGGTCCTGGAGTGGTACCAGGTACCTAGGGTATTAGCCTAGTTAATTATTATTTTGCAATGGTACCCGATTAAAATATGTATGATAATTGATAAGTTGATATGCACTATATTTTTTTAGGTTACGATTAACTCATTTTGATCAAATCGAAAAAATTGTTCGAAGGAAGGTTGAAAATAAAGACATTTTGTATAACAATTAGAATTAATTTGAGTGGTAAGTTAGAGTTTACCACAGTGGCGTAATAGTATAGGTAAACTGAATTAAGTTGATACCACTATAAGACGACATGTCTCCGGAAAATCGTCGAAAAAGCTCTATTCACTGGCTAGAACAGAGGCTGAAGTACAAATTAATGACTATAACCCTGTATTACTTTTGGCTTTCAAAGGGAACATGGACATTCAGTTCGTAGCGGATGATAAAATGGCTATTGCACGTTATATTACTTCGTATATTACGGACAAAGAGAATTTGTGGAATGATTTAGCGAATAAAGATGTTCGTAGTCGCCTTTGGGCTTTAGGCCTAAAAGCTATATCGCATCGAGAAATCGGTAGTTACGAGGCAGCTGATCGTTTAACACATCAGCATTTGTATGGAAAGTCAGAAAGTTTCGTATTCGTGAATACTGCTCCTAAAGAACACAGAAAGCGCTTGCTTAAGCGATATAAAGATTTGCTATCTTTGAAAGAGAATGATCCCGAAAGCACAGATATATTTATGAAACAACTAGTCGATGATATTTACCCTAATCGCCCTGACAGTCGAGAAAAGACTTGTTTGTATGATTGGGCGAGATTCTACTATCGTTTGCCAACGAAACCGAAATCAAAAGGACCTTCTGAATGAAGTATTAGAATTAAAGGAAGGAGCTGGTTTCGCAAAAATGAGGGCGAAGCCTTTTATAGTTCAACATCCGAAACACGATCCAACTAAATCTGAATGAGATGCTGAAAAATTCTACCACGGCATGTTGATGCTTTATTTACCTTGGAGAGAAAAAACTTCTTTACTTGGTAATTTTGTGTATTTTAAAGACTCTTTCGAAAGCCATTTACCGGAGTTAAAAGAGATGATGAAGTATCATGAAAAGTTAAATACTTTAATAGACGCAGAAAAAGAACTAGAAGACGCATTGGCTAAAAATACACTACCTAATGGCCAAAATAATTTTGTGGGAGATATCACTGATAGTCCGATTCAAGGCAGGGAATTAATAGAAGCGGAAAACTCAATGAACGAAGTGAACGCTGTTCTTATTGGAAATTTAATTTTAACTCCCGAAAGCCTTGTTAATCAACTTATACCTTTGTTTCCAGATCAAAGGAGTACAGTTGAGAATACTGCGAAACATTTCTGTGGCTCTAATCCCCCAAAAGAAGGTTTATTCGTATTTGTCAGTGGATACGGAGGAACTCGAAAGAGTTTCTTGATAAAAACTATGAGAATAGTTCTATGTAGCTATTTTGAGGACCCACTTTGTGTTGGATTGGTAGCTTCTACCGGTTTGGCTGCTCATCACATAGGAGGGGTTACCCTACATCGTTTGCTGATGTTGCGGGTTCAAGTAGTGTAAATTGGGTCCCGAATCCTTGCGTGTAATGCGAAACACTTTAGGCCATTTAAAGTTACTAATAATCGATAAAATTTCAATGGTCTCTTCAGCTTTGCTCGCTTACATTCATTTGAGATTTTGCGAGATAACTGGAAAAGAGGAACCATTTGGTGGTATTACAATTTTAGCCTAAGGAGACTTGTTGCAATTACAGCCTGTTAAAAGGGATCCCGTTTCTTCCATCTTATCACATATAGAACCTCGTAAACTTTTCTATGGAAATTGATCCAGCAACCATCCTCTGAGTTGCAACATTTATCGCTTGGTCATTTATAATATAGATGCCCTTTTTTCGCCTTCTTATTCGAATTCCCTGAATCGCTAGAGCAAAATCCGCTGCTTGGCTACCATCTATAGCTTTAAGTTTTTCTAGAAACAAAATATTTAAAGTTGACTATTGCATTAATAGCTAGCTTAAAGGGAGTATAACCCATGCAGGGCCTGATTTGCTTGTAAACCCTCTATGGTCAGAAAAAAGCGTGACGAGTTAAAGTGTACATCAGTTCTGCGTGGGGGGGGGGGGGGGGGTATAGATGCTCGACAATCCCTGCAGGGGTTCTACTCTCTTCACGACGATTTCAATTACCTTAAAAGAAAAAATGTTTGGATGAACAGTTCCAATTATTTGACGAATTCGGTTCTTTGGAACTTAAAATATTTCAGGAGTATACCCTTCCATCCATGTATTCTTAAAATAGAAATAAAGTTGATTTAAACTAAGAAGGTCATTATTTTGAAGTATTATGCGATCAATTTTTCTTCGTATCATAGCTACTGCCATTTCATTCACCGGTAAGGGTGCAGTGGCCATAAGCATCCTAACTATTCGGAATACACGGACATCTCGGACGTAGGAGTTTTGAAGTCCAAGGGTTTGCACCTTTCGCCATATAGCCTATTGAATAATTATTAAACTCTTAGCGGGTCATTAATTAGTAACATTCCTCGAAAACCAACCCTAAATAGTGGGTTAACCAAAAACGTTTATGAGGTTCGTTTGTTATTATTGTAAAGAAAGTAGAAGATTTATACCAAAATTCCGAGAAAGGTTATACTGACTTTAAAATCGGAAAGTTTTATGTACAAGTTTTAAGAGGGGGGGGGCTCATGAAATCTATATAAAAGTACCTTGAAAGGCCGGTGAAGTCAATCATTCTTACTTCCGGTTCAAAAAACCGTCAATTTGACGAGAGGCCAAAAATCTTACAAATTAACCTGACACAACCCGGATAATACAGTCGACAATGGAAAGATCTAAACGGTTAAGCCCCAAATGATATAAAACGCCAAATTCAGTCAATTAGCCAGTTTCAATCATGTAAATGTATTTTAAAATACCACTACTGCAGCCAACTTCAACAGGTTTCACACACGCTATTATTTTATCGCGATTGGCCAAGATGGTACTTTTGCACGAAACTAATTTTTAGAACGCGCTGCCTTATTAAGTTCTTGATATTTGAAATCCATATATGGCGGTTGTGTTATTGAAACTGGCAAATTGTTTTCAGTGTCAAAAAATGGTTACGCGTTTTTAACTTAGGTGGAATAGTGAAAAGGATATTATTATAGAACTTCGGTTTATATAAAATTTGGGATTTGAATTGAGTATTTGTAACAATAAAAATTAAATAAAATTGAGATGTTTTCACCTGACAAAAATGAAAGTAGCAACCGGAGACGGTAAAATTTTCAACAGTTTGAAAACTCGTCAATATTGCTCTTTCAAAATCCGGAATGGCAAGTATTGGTCTTAAAGTGGGAAACCTATCCCTTAAAAACCTCAGAAGGGCTGTATATGTCTCCACAGTTTTCATTGTGCATAAAGCAAATTTCACAGGGAATAGCTGTTGGTTAAAAAATATTATAATATATAGCACTAAGAATTATCCAGAGGTAGAGTTCTAAATCTGTATTTTTAGGAATTTTGAAATTAGCAGGTCAGTCAAAAATTAATCTCGAGAACCGTTAGATTAAGAAAGTTGGTTTCAATTATAAAAGTAAGTACCATCCCCCCCACCCCATTTTCCCAAGGACCTCAAAACACTGATCGGTGCACTTTAATTTAAAGGTAATATACACTTTATCTTTTATGTGAAGAACAGTTCTTCTTCCACACAGCTCGAAAGTAAAACCGCAAAAAGAATAACTTCAATTGTTCTTCAAGGATGACGCCTCTTATGGCGTTTTCCATTGGGACTGCTCCGAGCGTGATCCGGATTTGCCTTCTACGTCATCGCTCTACCACGGAGAACTCCGCTAGGTGCTCGGAGGACTAGACTTCTAGCCCTCCCAATGGAATACGAATCTTTCTCGGAGTCACTTTGCTTAAAAATTGCTCTTTTTTGGTTGCCCCGTCCCTCGAGTTGGGGCAGCTCGGATCAATCCGCGAGGGAGCAACAGTGCCAATGGAAGACGTGCCTCCTTTTTGGAGTTGCCCTTTTGGTCCCAATGGAACACGTTTTATATTTAGGAGCGCTCCAGGAGCGCTCAGAGGACTCCAATGGAAAACGCCATTAAATGATAATGTTTGCGCCAACTGGCCCCTCCCTCCCAAAATTAAAATCCTGCATTCGGACGAATAACTTAGATCCTAGCGGTCTGCCCACAATACTCTATTTAGGCCTTTTCTGATTCTAGGGACCATTTTAAAATCGGAAAAATCGACGTCTTCATTTAAATACGCCTTATATTAAAGCATTCTATAAACAAGTTAAGTTAGAAGAAACCACCTATGGACTGTGCGAAGAATGATAAAGTATGCGAAAAAGTAGATTAGTTCATAATTAAAAGGGATAATATAACTAAATTTGAAAAAATTAAAAACTTACTAATAACTCGTACCAATAGGTTTTCGAGCAAACAAAAAACGCGATTCTCGGATCAAATAGATCTTCGAGTAATAAAATAGCCAGAAATTCCAACGGTAGACCGGTTTCGTTCTATTTGGAACTCATCAGAACCGTGCGGGAAATCTGGCTGGCGACTAAGTCTAAACATTAAAAATTTCAAAACGGAAAGCTATTCTCCACCCCCCTTTTCGGCTTTCCGTTCCTTTGCAACGCATTTTTAATGTTTAGGCTTAGTTTCTCTTTTAGATAAAACAGTCGCCAGCCAGATTTCCCGCACGGTTCTGATGAGTTCCAAATAGAACGAAACCGGTCTACCGTTTGAATTTCTGGCTATTTTATTTAGTTTTTTACTCGAAGATCTATTTGATCCGATTTTCTCGTTTTTTGTTTGCTCGAAGACCTATTGGTACGAGTTATTAGTAAGTTTTTAAATTTTTTCAAATTTGTTTAGGATTTAGCTATATTATCCCTTTTAATTATGGACTAATCTAGTTTTTCGCATATTTTATCATCCTATAAACAAGCTTCACTTTTTAACTCTTTGACTAAACAAATTATTTTAAAAATATGTATTAGCTCGATTCTAGGAAACATATAAGCAAAATGAATGCTGACTAGTTGTCTGAATAGGAGCGGGCAGATTTTAAACGTTCTTCCTCTGAAAATCCAGGGGACACGAAGACTAAAAGGTCCCATTCCCTTTCTGCTTGCAAATGACCAGCATAAAAAGGCACGTTTTCGGACTTCCATCTATAAGATGGAAATTCTTGCAACATTTGCACCACTTCTACCACTGTACGAGGTAGTGCAGGCTGGGATGAGCGCCTTAGTTTGTAGTAAGTGTTTTCAATTTCAGCGAACCCAACTACTGCATTTGGAAATCTGAAAAAAAACGGCTTACCACTCTCCAGATCAAAAAAATAATAATTCTTTAACCACATTACCTTCACGTTGCTCATCAAATATTTCTCTTAAGGGGTAATGGAGAGCCCAAGCTTTCAACAAACAACGAAAGCGTTGCTTTAAGCACCCATTACACTTTTGGATGGTGCATCAAGCTTTGAAAAAAGCCTCCATAAAACGGAACTCCGGGATTCCTTCTTCAGCACCTATTATTGGAACCATTAGCCACGGAGTTAATGGATAGCCACTATCTCCTACAAAAATAAAAATATCGTTAGTGTTGAAATTAGATATAGGCAAAATAGTTTTCCGAGTTAAACCAATTACCCAAGAATCTTTTAATGTCCCATTGACGTAAGATTCTTCTAAGTGACTTGACACTTGTGAACTCCGGTAGATCCCGGGTAGCAAAGTGAACGTTGCTGCATGGTTGAGTTTTGCTTTTTGGTAGATAAAGCGTTTTTAGTTTATTAATAACTATTCGTCTACGTTGATATTTAATAATTGCAAAAACCAATTTTCAGCAGGAAAATTGCTACATAGATATAAAACGTATTTATAACTTTTTTTAAAACTGAACTGCATAAGGATATTTTGTTGGTAATTTTGGTATTAATTGAACGTTATTTTTCAGTAAATAAATCTACTTAAATATTCATTATTCAAAGAAAGCTTATTTTTTGCCAAGTAATTTAAAAGCCCAAATCACCCTTATTCGCTAGAATCGCTACCGAAAACAATAATCCCTTTCGGCAGCAGTTTTAACACTGTGGCCGTAAAATTTCTTAATTCGCTATCGAAACGAGTTTATATAGGTGGCGACGCTGAAGTTTTCGGTAGCGAATACAGTCTATAGCCCCCCAAAGAATATGGCCGCAGAAGCAGAAGTTTAAGATATTGATAAACGATTTATACCTCGAAGCAGACGACAAAGCTTTAGCGCCATTTCGCCACCTACACTCGTTTGTACAAAACAATTGTTCAACCTGAGATTAAGACCACGTCCTATTTGATAAATCCAAAATAACGTAGCAATAACGTTTGATTAACGTAAACAACGAGGTTAGTTTATTGATAGTAACTCGACGTTATTTATTAGTTGTTATCTCAACTAATCTTTATCTCATTCAAACGCGTAGCATTTTGGATTTAAAACTTGTTATTACATTACAATGAATAAGCCATAAAATACACAATACTTATTATCAGCCCTAAAACCAAGATTAGGGTTATTTGTACCTACGAAAAAGTTATTAGTACTGAAACTAGTGCGTATTTTGTACTATGGCAAAAAAAATATAACTGCCGTTTCGCGGAAAACTAACCCGCTCGTAAATAAACGACCGTTAACGAAAAACGACGAGCTTTTCGTTTTTATGCGGTTGGCTCGTATCAACTTACAGTGGCGCAACATTTTTATATCTTGCAGTTAGTCAACCCACTGTAAGTCGTTGTGTTGCACATGTAAGCTGTGCTATTGTTGACATAATGATGCCACAATACATGAAATTTCCCAAAACCGATGAGAATGAATTTGAAATTAAAATAGGGTATGTTCATAGATTTAAAGGCCGTAATTAAACAATTGACTTAAGATAAAAGATTTAATAATGATAGATTTAGCCAAGTAGCGGGGTTCCCGGGAATAATTGGAGCAGTGGATGGCACACACATTGCTATTGTTGCCACACCGACTACTGATGGAGATTATAGAGAGCATTTATATGTGAATAGGAAAGGCTCCCATTCTATTAATGTTCAACTTGTAAGTATCTTTAAGATGTCCTAGGTTTCAATTTACCTTGAGCGGTCATTTTTAAACGGAAGGAAAAATTCCTGGCTAATTGGTAATATTAATAGACTAAAATCTAACTTAGATATTCATATTCATATTCTTCTTTAACTGCAGGGGACACTGGATACCCATTACGACCATGGATGTTGACTCCTATAATTGGAGCTCCCGAAGATTCTGTAGAAGAGCGCTACACACAAGCTCACTCTAAAACACGTTGCCTTATTGAGCGCTGCATTGGTGTCCTCAATTAAGTCTTTCGCTGCCTTCTACAACATAGGACACTCCATTATCACCCAACCGCTGCAGCACGTAATATCTATGCATGTTGTACATTGCATACCATGGGTCGAGATGTGGACCATCAGCCAGAAGATTGAGTTCTCTAGTAAGGACAGTGACAGTGACGACGAAAATGGACCTAGGTAACAACAACGAAGGCACGAACGATGAAGAAGGGCTATAGATGTGGACGTACCAAATTACATTCTAAGAGCGAATGAGAATTGGCATGCTCCAGGACAAGCAACTCGTAATCTAATTGTCAGAAGGTTTGAGAGACCAAATCGATATGTTGCTTGAATCAAAAGGCTTATTAAATGAATAACTAACAATATATTAAGAAAACTTTGTTAGTATTTATATTTTATTTTCATTTATCTACTTAATAATACTATAGTCGGTTGGTGGTGGCGGCCTGTGGTTTGAACTTGGAACGTGTGGGGGTGATTCCGTTGCAGATCTGCTCCTTTTGGTTACACTACCCTGTTGGAGAGCAATGTCGTCGGGTTTATCCTGAGGTTGGGGATTATCTATACCGGTATTTACTCTATATAAGCACGTTAAAGTTTCGTAAATATTGTAATGAAAAAATACCATACCTTGATAAATTATGCATTATGACCGGCGTGAACTTTCCTACTCGCAGCTTTCGATTACAAGAAATTTGCGTGACTCCCCGGGAACGGCCTAAAAACTATAATTACGTGTTAACTTATTTATATCTTAAGTAATTAAATACGTAAGTCGTAACGGTGACATGACAAGGATCTCTGACTCCCGGATCCTCTTTCTGACACACGTAACACTGTATCGCGGTACTGTACAATTCTTTTTCGACTGGAGTGAGATCCACTGCAATGTTTCCCTTGAACAATTCGGTGATGGTGCTCCTTTCCATCAACATACTTTCAAGAAAAATGTCGATAGCGTCAGTTCCCCTATACGTAACAGGGGCATTCGGCTTTCCTTTAGTGATAAAAGTGGTAGCCAAAATATATTTTTTAATTAAACCAAATGTAAATACCGTCGGGCACTATTACGATGCAACGAAAACCGCAAGCTACGTGGTTGATGATAGTGAGGAATCAATTATAGAAATAATCCACGTAAATGACGTAAGGGACCTAATAATAAATGTGTTAAGCACGTGAATTCATGAATTTCCGAAATTATTTCTTACCTTTTGAAGCCAATCCATTTTCTCGAATTTGAAAACGAAAATTTTGTGTGGCATTTTGACAAGTTGGGGCGTGAACGTTGCAGTTTTTCACGTGTTCACTATGGTTTCGTGCGCAGTTTGGTCCCGAAAAACGATGTAAGCAATATCGACACAATTTTATTTTATCATTATGGTTTGTTAAATGTCCAGCCACTGGCCATATCTTGGAATTCCCCAATGGCGTGTGTTATTTGTTCACACACGAGTCTATTTGTCCTGGTATCACATCTAGTAAAAGTGTTGCGTGGGTTTGGCACCGTAAATATGGTAATACCTCGACTTCCACACCATCTTCGATTCGCGTACGTATCTCACGCGAATCAGAATGTTCCTCTTTAAGCCTCGCTTCTTATTTAAATATTTAATTAATGGTTTTACTGTCGTGATTAATATTTCGGCGTCTGTTTGGGTGGGTTGCGGGGTATGCCGCTAACTTACGATAGTTTCCTCAAGAACGGAGACTTCTTCGATGTTTTGAAGAAAGTCGTCCGCCGATTACTCGGATACGTCGACTTTTAAGTATTCTTGAAGTGGGACGGGGTGGTCTTGATAAAGGGAGCCTGGAGTGGGTGAAAGTACAAGCATTGGGACTATCAATTAAGAAGCCATGTGAACTCTCCTGCAAGGTAAATTCTACTTTCGTTGACTTTGAACTAGACACAGGTTCGGCTTTCACAGTTGTATCTGAAAACACATTTAACAAGATTCCCTTCAAACTTCGTTCAGTCTGTAATAGAAACTTGAACACTAAAGGTTACACAACTGTTACGGTACAATATCATCAGAAGACAGAAAAATTACCACTAGTAGTAACTGAAGGTGACGAATCCAGTTTATGTGGCCGTAACTGGATCTTCTCTACTTTGAGGATTCTGGAGCAATTTACTCATCATTTGAATTTAAAGGGTCTCACTCTAGAAAACATTCTTGATAAACATAGGGAAGCTTTCTCACCTGGTTTAGGACATTTTCAACGGGTTCTGGTACACCTAGTAAAGAAACCCAATGCCCAACCAAGATTCTGTAAACCACGCACTCTACCATTTACATTGAAAGAAAAGGTCATTAAGGAAATTGACAGATTAGAGGCAGCTGGAATCATCACGCCAGTTCCTACATCTAATTACGCAGCTCCACTGGTACCAGTCATGAAGCCCGACGGATCTATAAGATTATGCGGTGATTTCAAGCTTACAGCAAACACATCACTCGACACGGAGCAATATCCTCTCCCCATACCTGCCCACATTTTTGCCACAATGCAAGGTTGTAGGGTGTTTTCGAGAATTGACCTTCGTGAAGCATATAGTCAATTCGAACTCGATGAAGAATCTAAAGAATTAGTAACAGTAAATACACCAAAGGGGCTATACACCTACAATAGACTACCATATGGCGTATCATCAGCTTCGGCTATTTTTCAGAGGTCAGGAACGTGTATACCCATTCCAGGATGACATCCTCATTGGAGGTGTCTCTGTAGACGATCATTTGCCACAACTCGATAAAGTTCTCAACACCTTACAAACCGCAGGGTTGAAGCTCAATTGAGACAAATGTGCATTCATGAAGGAATCACTAGAATTTCTAGGGTACATATTAGACGCCGAAGGAATACATCCTCAAGAAAGCAAAATTTAAGCTATCACAAAGGCCCCTGTTCCAGACAATGTACAGCAATTGAGAGCCTTCCTAGGTCTCATAAATTATTATGCTAAATTTGTTCCTGATAATTTGTAACGAATATTTTTCAATACGTTACCCCTCTTTCAGATTTTGTTAGGGAAACAATTATTTACGTCCTTCGGCATCCCCATATGGTCACGTTGGATAGTTTGTAGGAATGGGAACTAGTTAGCGAAAGGCCAAAAGAGGGATCCAACGTGTTTCCATTGTTACTACTCTGCTAAAAGGAACCTCTATAGATGCCCGAAATTGCCCTCCTGTCAACCCAGGCACTGATTTATAGTTTTACGATCGTCTTTAGAATCGACGGTGAATAGCGTATAGTGCGCATGCCACGTGTATTTATTATTGAACTCGAACCTTTGCCAGATTTTCTCGACCAATGCTTAGAATTATAGTAGTGCGCCTCGATATTATTGTTTGGTGTAATTGTCACCGAATGTGTGCGCGTCTTGTGATCTCAAGAAAGTGAAACACATGGGCGCTTGAAATAAAGCCCTACGTTGAAATTTGGTGATTGGTCCAACCATAGTGTCCCTCCACGTGACAGCCCGTCATAGTAATTCGATTGGGTAACGAAAAAACCAGGATGGACCCAAAAGTCACGTGGCCTATACAACAAAACTGGAAGACAAGAAGAAGAATAAAAGAAGAGGACCCGGATCTCCGGACCGAAAGGAAAGGATGATCTTAAACACCCCGCTCCGGATGACCTTAATAGAAGGAACGTAGTTTTCGCGCTGGTCGCAATCTATGGATGTCTCCAGCCAATTGATCAGTTATCGCCGGACCATGGTTTTCCTCTGCCGATCACCACCACGACATCGTAGACGATAGTAGTAGCCTCACCTTATCTCCAACGTCTCAAGCCTTCAACTCGTCTCTTCAACTCTACGAACTCTCTCCTCGCATCTACCTTTTTCATTTTATTTTCAAGTCTCGAGACCGACGATAATCAAGAATAGTGATGAGTACTTTTTATATGGCGCAATTAGTGTATATAGTAGACCGCGAATTTTTAGTAGTCTGGCATTGGTCGAGTGCATGCTGCATGTAGTTATTTTGGGGGTCATGTATATTAATCTAGTAGTATTTTATTTGTTAGCGGTATTGTTTGGTTTTTATTTAGTAGTTCGATTCGAAATGTTTGTCAATAGTAATTTTAGAAGTTGATCATTAAATCAGAATCTGGGTATGGCAAAACAACTTGTCCTTATTAAATAATTCATTAGCGTCCTTACGAACCATTTTAATCTAGTAGCATAGTGGTAGTATATGTCAACGCTAGGCACCTATAGGCCTATAGTAGTAGTAGAAAAGCGTTACAAATTCTACTCGTCTCGCACCACTCTATGAGTTGCTCGCTCATTCTTCCAAATGGCAGTGGTCAGCACGTAAACACCAAGCCTTCTCCACGGCTAAAGCCATGTTGACATCTCACACTTTATTAGTACATTACAATCCCGAGAACGACATTTATTTAGCGTGTGACGCGTCCTCTGTCGGCGTTGGCGCAGTTCTAGCTCACTCAATTGATGGAAATGAAAGACCCATCGCATACGCTTCACGCACGCTGACAAAGACTGAACAAGCCTATCCACAGATAGAAAAGGAAGCTCTAGCCCTGGTCTTCGGGATAACTAAATTTCACGATTATATCCTCGGACGACATTTCTATTTATTAACCGACCATCAACCCCTCGCTGCTATCTTCTCGGAGAATAGGCAAGTACCGGTTACGGCTGCGGCACGTCTGCAACGCTGGGCATTATTGTTGGCATCGTATCGCTATACCATCATTTACAAAAAAGGGATTAACAACGCTAATGCGGACGCATTAAGTCGACTTCCCATGCCAATTATCGATCCCGTTACGCCGCAACCCGCCGAATATGTTTATCTTCTCCAATCATTCGACGATGGACCGATTACCATTCGCATAATGTCTGCGGAAACTCGTAAGGATCCCACTTTGCACACTGTTACTACGTTTGTGCGCACTGGATGGCCTCCTTCATTGCAGGGGAAGGACGACTGTCGTCCTTATTTCCTGAAGAGACACGATTTATCTCTCATAAAGGACATTCTTGTTCTAAACAACAAAGTCGTTGTACCTACATCTTTACGTACACGAGTACTTGATGATTTGCACGATTCACATCAAGGAATGACCCATATGAAATTGCTAGCACGGACTTAAGTCTGATGGCCAGGTCTCGATTACGACATCGAAAACAACCCATGTAGCACAAAACAGTCGGCCCGACTGCGGCGATTTCAGTCGGGGTACAGGGTCGGAACATGGTCGGTGGTGATGTCCACCAACACCACTTTTTTCAGTCGGGATGTCCTACCCTAAAAGCAGTCGGCCATGTTATATTTAGTCGTACATACGGCCGACTGATAAATGGCGTCTTGCCCGATCTATAATTTGCCAGTCAGCCAACCACTAATTTATTAGAGTTTTAACAGTCGGCCAACCACTAAATTATCCGAGATTTTACAGTCGGCCAACCACTAAATTATCAGAGATTTTACGGTCGGTACTACGCAAGATGTTTTAGTTGGCCAACCTTTTCCAAATATTGATATGTAGGTCTACAGTAAATAGGCCGTTTTGTGGTCGGCATGGCATTCGGATGGATAGCCTAAAAGAAAACAGACTCTACTTTGTAAGCATAAAATTGTATTAGATAATGCAAAACATTTTATTACAAAAATATAGTCTCAAAGTATGAGTGTTTAAACAAATATTTTCACTGGTTTTTTCACTAACAAAACACTAAAGAAAAAGATTTTAGTTTCGAGTATATCCGATTTTAAGCACTAATTGTGAAAATATTTTAGGTTAATACAGCTTGAACAGATGCTATAAAAACCGTCATTAAATGCAAGGAATTTTTGATACATTAAGATTTATAAACTAGAAATATTATAAGAGATATAAAAAAAAAACTGCTTCGAAACTATTCTGAGTAACTTATAGTAATTGTTTTACAAAGTATACTTTCTTTATAAATTTAAAAAAATACTTTTTTACACCAAAAAAAATCTCACTATTCAAAAGAATAAAACCATAAAAAATTACTTATTTTAGGCAAAGGTATTGTATTCTTCAAATAAAAAATAGGAACTTAATAGCACGTCATTATGAAACTTATGAAACAAATGAAATGGGGGTTAAGTCTAATCTTTTAGGCTCAATTTTCATGTATTTTCTTCTACTCGTTATGTTCTTTTCTATTTTTTCTTTCGCTCCTTCCTCCTTCACGATCCTTCGCATGCTTAATCCAGGTTTTTATAACTTGTTAAATATCAAATTGCCATGAAAAACTGAGTTTTGGGATGCGCCTCACAGCGTCTGAAATCAAGTTGTGTCTTATTAAACTTTTTACTGAGTTATTTTGACTATATTACCAGTTACGGCGTCTTTCAGTTTCAAATCTCTAAAAGCAATTTTCTCATTGCCACCATTCCAATTAAATTGGAGGACCAGTTCTTGAGCAATGGTATTTTTCTAAATTCTTCTGGTTGCATCGTTAACATTTTTACCTCCCCATAAACCCATTAACGTCACCAAAAACGTTGAAGAATATATTAGAAAATGTTGGTGAACTAACAAAATATATTTTAAATTACAATTTGGTTTCTTGTATCTTCTTTTTCTAACAACTTTTCTAACAATCCTAAACTATCTTTCGATTTTATAGGCAAAGAGGGCAGCCCATTTATCTGAACGTCAGCAGCCTTGGGTTGTGTAAGAGCTTGTAATATTTTGGTTGTCTTACAGTTCAAGTCTGATAACATTACGATGACTGCACTTTGAAATTTTTTATTTTCTAAAACGATTTAACACATTTAGAAGATATCCTTATAAAATATAAAATTATTTGTTTAATACCAATGTCTTTTGTTGGCTCTGACCCAGAAATGACGGCCATGCTATTTGATTCTTTGCCTGTTGAATTAATAGTAGATGAAATGCAGCTGTTGTCTTGGAAGAGCGTTCTTTGTTTTGACATGTGGCGTTTCGGATCATTTTCTGAAAAATTAGATACCATCTATATTAAGGACACTTCAAATATAATTATCGGTTTAATTTAGAAAATTAGTTTCCCTAATCAAATAGTACAACACTCAAGAAAAATCTATTGACTCGTGGGTTGATGCTGCAATTAGCTTTTCATATTTTTTTAATATTAATCATTTTAATAATAAAAATCAAGTAGACTAATACCCGAGGCACCACTACAGGCCTAAGTCATCTAGCGACTTATAAGGGCTTTTAATCAATGGCGGGGTTATAATACGTAGGAGGGCGATGGCAAGCCCTACATGCCACACGAGCTAAGCGTCAGCTCCCTACACTTACTATTACCGTTCACCTCAGCAAGTTTTTATGGTAAGGGGAAACCGAAGATCTCGGGGGAAAACCCCCTTAACCAGAATGAGTAGTTCCGAAGTTTTAAATTTTAGATTTGATATTCAATTTGTTTCTCAGAATATGGTATTTGCCCAGCACACCTATATTTACAAATTACTAACTTTCCTTATCATCAGTATCGCTTGAAGATGAAGTATTTGATTTTCTACTAGCGTCTGACACACGTTCGTCGCTGCTTTCTTCTATTTTCCTTTTCCTTATTCTTCTTTTGCCTCTGCCTACATCAATTTCACTCACTAAATCATCTGTCTCTTCAGCCTTTTTGCACAAATAGCGAGCTCTGGAAATTTCAGCAACTGCAAATTTTTATACTTAGGTATATATTTTTTAAGCTTCATTTTTAACTGAAAAAAATTCTTACCATCGTTGGCCAAAATTTTAACTTTGTGCTTGGTCCAATTTCGACCAAGTGACTTACATGAGTTAATCAGTTTACAAATCTCGTTAGATTTAATTCCATTGGGCCAAAGACAGGATTTGCCCACAAGCCATGAACTCTAAACCAAATAAATTTCTATTCTGTTTGTAATAAAATAAAATTTAAACATTTATTAACTGAACTGATTTAACATATATTAAGGGTTTTAATTATAGTTGAACTAATGAGTTTAAAACTAGTGAAATAGATGATTAATTGTAACTATATATATATCAGCAGAAATTAGAAAATTTTTAATTAATAAATGTTTAAAGTGAATTTAAAATTAAACCAATTGCAAAAATTTAATAGTAGTGTAATATAGGAATAATAGTAACGTAAGAATTGCTTTCATTAGGAATCAGGAGGCATTTCTGTTTGAGAGTAGAGAAGGGGTATGACTTAGATTGAGAGGAAACTTTGCCTATAAAAATTCCTAATTCGTTAGATTTAAGCGGATAATCGAAAAGATCTTTAAAAAAATGACAAATATTTGCAGTCACAAAAATTTCTTTTGAAATCTGATAAATACCTTTAACCACCACTATTCAGCATGATTTGACCCGATTACAAACAGTGGAGTGTGTACTTTTTTGTATGAAATAGCATTTGATGGAATATGAGGGGCATTGGACTTATATGGTTTTTTTAGAGAAATATTTTGTACTTTACTCTCTCTTTTGAAAGAAGATGATTCGCACAATCGTTTTATTAACTGTTGAAGAGGTTTGTTTGGGGTTCTTAAATTTTTTTTATAAACTGTAAATGGTTTTTAAAAGGGTATGCACTATATGAATCCAATGGCCCAAAAGACTGTACATCTTTCTTCATATGTGAAAGTGCATGCACGTTCATTACCATGAATTTTTTTCCATAAAAATTGAAAGAGGTATTTATAAACATTTTTAGTAATTTATCCACGAAATCTGAATGGGTCTTGTGTAAAACTGGGTGTGCTAATATGTATATGGCACACTGTAGAAGTCTGTAATGATTTAATACATCTGGTCTCTGAATATCAATAAGGACAACCGGACCGGAATATAGCAAAAACTGGCGTAGCTCTGTAGCTTTCCATCGGTCAATATGCTTAATAGCACGAGGTTTTCGGGAAAATTCACTGGGAATATATTTACGGATATTTTCTAGTTTTTTAGAGAGCTTAGTTACTAATGGCGCACTCAACCTCACTGCTAGTTTTCCACTCAACCACGATTTTAACATTTTTTTTGTCACTCCTAGATTTATCAAGTGCATATAGTCTAGAGGGAATTGTAGAACCATGTCAATCTCTAATTTACATAAGGGGGACATATCACCAACTAAATGGTGTTCTTCGTCATCTTGTGATCTAAATGATGTGTCAGTTCTGGGTAAAATGTCATCCTCTTCGTCCTCTTCCCAAAATAGAGTTGTGTTCTTGTATCGTTTACCACAAATTGTACATTTGTCACATGAATGATAGCCAGTGTGCCCCTTGGTATTTTTAACATATGCACGTGCTGGTGTATCAAGAATAAACGGGCCTTTAACATTGCAAGGATAGTTTTTTCCTTCAAAATTATAACCATTGACTTTTAATTCTATTAAATTTTGAACAACTGGTCCCAAAAATTCTTCAAGATTTCCTGGCTTAGTGTCGCCACAAAACACCGCAACTACAAATGGAACTCCAACCATACCGTTAATAAAACTAAATATTGATGCTAATATTGGCCAAAAGACAGTGGCTGAACTATGGTGAAGAGGTAAGCCATCAATATTAATGGCAAATGATATTTCTTCAGAATACTCTGGGTTATCAACTAAAACATTATCAATACCATTGCTGAATCCTACATGCCAATATTCGCCGTTTTGAATTTTTTTAACTTCAGTGGTTCTGGGTGTTTTAAGTAAAGTTCTAGAATCTTTTGGTAAATCATGGCCATGTTGTCGGAGAATAACTAAAGGACTATTTAAGGCTACTGCATTTACCCGTTGTGCTAAAGCCCACTCCCTAATATCAGCTGATAAATCAAGATCTCGCTCGAGTTTGGAAGAATTGGATGCTATCGAATCAACATCACTGTCACTGTTGTCTGTGTCACTATCGTTTGTGTCATTGTCGTTTGGGAAATTAAAGGGTGGTGGCGGATCTATAGCGTCACCAGATTCAATAACAATGTTTCCAACTGCAATGTCATCAATATTTAAAGATGAAGACGGTTCTAAATTGTCATTTCCCTTCTCTACTCTTTTAAAAACAGATTTCATGTAATAGGATCTCCCCTCCTACGCTTTTGTCTTCTACCAACATCATCATCGTAATCTGCATTTGAACTGCTATCCATCTTAAACTAAACTAAAAAACTGTTGTATAATTATCTAATATTTCCAAAAGGTGATGCCTAAACGTCAGAACATGATACACCATAAAGTTAATATAGCCAAGGCCAAAATATTAGTCTCATCGTATGTTATTTTTATCTGTATGAAAAATATTTACGTATCCCAAAGAAAATGTACTTGGATAGTTTTGATGGCTTACCTTTATTTTTGGAATTACAATCAAAATAATTGGCTGACATTAATTATTTCCCAAACTAAACTTAAGTAATGCAGCAAACGTGTTCGCGATAAACCGACCGATTCGTAAAAAACGAGCTCTTTGTCAATTTTAGTTACGGTTTTACCACGTGATCTCCACGCACAACGATCAGCTGATTTCTATCCGCACATCTCCCAACACAACTCTTATGCTAGCAGCCGCTAAAAGTCTTTCTGACTGTAGGGAAAGGCGCTATCAACAGCTGGCGGATTCCATTTTATTATATAAATCACTATTAAATTAATAAACATAAATCACTATAATAAATAATAAATTTAAATTAATGAAAAAAAAACAATTTTCGTACTTAAAAAATGTTTCTTAATTACTATAAAACCGCGCGGTTTTTAAAGAAAAATAATTTTATATAAATATGAAACCTAACATCTACCCCATATTTTAAACGTTCAATACGTAGCATTACAAATTAGCATGTATATTTGTATTAATTATTATTGGTATTAACCTTAAAATTAGGTCGGTATTGCCAACTAAAAAATGCATTCTTAATTCGCGCTGGTAAAAAGTCGGAAAATACAACTTAATGGAATCTGAACGTCGGAAAACCCGTATGCTCTACAACCCTTTACCAGAGCCTTTACCCATTGATGGAAAAAGTCGGAAAATTGGACCAAAATAAAAGAATTTCTAAAATCGAAGTCGGTATTGCCGACTATCCCTAAACAATGCTAGTAAACAGTCGGCAGATGCCGATTATTTAAAAGGAAACTGTCGGAAAGACCGACTACTCTATAACCATTGTATGTACAATCGGCACACAGTAAGAAAATTGAACCAAAGTAAAAGAGTTTATAAAACCGAGCACGGTATTGCCGACTGCACATTGATATCCTTAATCAGCGCTAGGAAACAGTCGGCAGATGCAGCTTATTTTAAAGAAAATTGTCGAACAGCCCGACTACTCTATAACCATTGCAGGTACAATCGGCACCCAGTAGGAAAATTGGACCACATTTTTATACGTCGGGCTAGAGTCGGCAACAGTCGGGAAAGCCGACATGACTCTTAACCGACTACTAGACCCTTAACCGACTACAAACCGACGGTTCAGAGCTACAGGGGAAGGTGAAAAAATGCCATCAATGTCAAGTCAATTCGCCCATGCCGAATAGACGATATACACCATGGCCTACACAAACAGTTCCTTGGTCACGTGTACACGTGGACTTTGCCGGTCCGGTGGAAACGAAGTACTTGCTCATAATAGTGGACTCAGCCTCAAAGTGGATAGAGATCGCTATAACACACACCACCTCTACTAGCGAAGTTATTAGAAACCATATGGCTCGATACGGAATCATTAAAACCTTGGTTACCGATAATGCAAGTTGCTTTTCTAGTCATGAGTTTAAGGCATTTCTCACACAAAATGGAACGACACTGGTTCATTCTCCACCTTACCATCCAGCATCCAACGGAAGAGCAGAGCGTGCTGTACGAACGACGAAAACGACACTAAAGAAACTAGACGGTTCAACGTTAGAGCTTATCGAACAAGTTGACGATGGTCTACAGCAATTCCCTAAAGGAACTCTTGCTTCACGTGTGGACAAATTCTTATTCAACTATCGGCGTACACCATTGAATAATGGACTTTCACCCGCTGACATAATGTTAGGCAGAAAATGTATACCACGTTGAATATGTTTCACCCAGGACACAACATGAATCAATCTCCAGGAAGTCAAATTAAGACAACGAAGTTCACCGCTAATGACACAGTCTACGTGAAGAACTACTCGCAAGGACCAGCTTGGCAGTTAGGCACAGTGACAAGAACCATCGGAAACATGCTTTATGACATACAAACACCAATAGGCGTTGTACGTAGACACGCAAATCAAATGCGTCCAGCTCAGACAGAGAAATCAAGAGAAGTTGAACTTCCTAAGGCTCAAACTGTAAACATTCCAAAGGATAACCTTAATGGAATGCAGTTGGAAAAATCACAATCATTTGTAGTACCGGACACAAACTCCAGTCCTCAAAGTCAAATTTTCCAACATCAGCCAAATCAAACACCAAACGACACTAGGGATGAAGGACCTACTATATTACCTCACAGAAGATCTGCAACTTCAATTCCTTCTTTAAGCACAAACACACGGAATGATCAAAGTGGAATCTTGCCAGAATCTACCGTCAACATTTCACCGTCATCACCAAAATTGGATAAGCAACAGTATCAACCCAGACGTACAACTCGTATCAGTGTTAAACCAAAAAGACTGAACTTGTAAGTGTTGAATTTCGTCCGGGAGGGTATTGTTATGGAGTCATGTAAATAATCATCTTTTGTAATACACATTCAAATATTCCCCGTAAATATAAGTAGCTCCTATTTTGGGTTAATAGATGGAGCTAGCGTCACTAGAACAAAAATATAACAAAAACAAGAGAGATCAGAGTTAGGAGAGAAGAATGTAGATAAGTTCATTTATTCATTATTTGTTAATAAAAAGTATTTAGTTCATAACAACCATCAGAGCTTTATTACAACTCACGACACAACACCTATCTTTTGTAAAGAAAGGTTTTCGAAAACAAACCATACTCTTGAAACCTGAATTATTCCCATCATCCCTCCGAAGGTTTCTTTTTTTTTTCCGATATTGGGAAAATGGAAATTGCTTAAATTTGCTAGACATGGAATTGCGCCCAAGGTAGCTGTATATTTTAAAACCGCAAATACTACTGTTTTCACAAAATATGTCATGTTTCCCGGATATAATTAAGAAGTCTGTATGACTTTTGACTAACTCGGTACGAGCTTATATACAAGTCAAAAAGGGGGAGTTGGCAACAATTAGGAAATTCGATGTACATTGGTTACATTTTGAAATTTGTTATATCGGTGTTTCTATGGGATCTATCCGGAATGAAAATGTAATTTGTATAGGAACGTGATAGTTCAATCGATTATAACTAATATAATATTAATTGAGAACAACAAAGTGCTACACATTTGGTAATTATACATGTAGTATATCATTAATTTATTAAAATTAAATATTTTTATATCATATTGATTTAGATACAACTATCATGAGCGTGCCTTAATTCACTTGGGGTAGACGGGGATTATATGGTTGGCGGGAAGTCCCATCGATGTTCCTCTAATTTTCCCGGTTTCATCTCGTTATTTAAAATAGAAAACCCGATGTCGGAATAATAATTGTACATACTATACTGTATGTATCGATGCTTAAACTAACTTATTCGTTAGCATGTAACTATTGCAATTGAATTAAGAAACGGTAAATATGCTTTTAATTAAAATATTTTATTTTCATGACATATTCCATAATTTTATTTTCTGCGCTTTGAACAATGCGCTAATTGTATTATTACAATGATATTTACACACAATTGAACAGGGATCGAATAGTACTTAGGACACCCTATAACTTCGACGTTTACCAGTCTTTTTTCTAAAAGTTCGGAAAGGTACCATTATTTTTGTAGCCTCTTTGGATTTTATGTCGGCAACAATCCCGTCCAACTGGTCCAGTTCATGTTCACCTTCGTCCCAAAGCAACCCGCAAATATGTCTAGAGATCCAACCGCACATTCTCCCGCCTTTCTCGTTTAGCTCGTAGTAAGGAAAAGTTGTTTTTAAAGAGTAAACCCCATTATCCTCAGTCCGCAACCAAGAACACCAGTTCTTTAACGACGTATTCACCGTTGGACCTCATAAAGTTGAATAAAAGAATACACGAGTTTCCTTCCGACCTTAAATTTATAATTAACCGGGTGCTGCGCGGCCCCTTGGACCCGCCCTGGGCCCCATAGAGCGTTATCTCATTATATTTAAGGTATGCATTTGAGTGGGTCCAAAATAACTAGTGCAATATTTATTTAGGACCATACGCGAATCCCAATTGATTTTGGAATTTCAGTGTTTTTGAATGGAAAAATGAGAGCGACGACATTATTATAACGCTTTAGAGTCGGCTAATAATTATTTTTAAATAATAGGGAATTGAATTTTTCTCACTGGGTATTGACGGGAGGTCGACTACAAGGGGCCAGTGAGCAAATTAATAAAAATCTACACCTATAACTGCAGCAAGGATTGAATTATGGATAGTCAACGACCCCTACCGTCAACTCACGTTTTACGAAGCAATGACCAGTCGTTGAAATTTCTGTAGGATATTTTTTGGTCCAATTCTTGTACATACATGTAGTTGTAAATGAATCAAATAAATATTCTTCGTATACCAATTTTATTGTTGGAATAAATTAATTTAATAACTTTGTATACAGTATTAATTCAGACAGTAAAAATTAACGATTGAATTATGTTGAAACGTTCACGCTGGAACATATTTAAATTCTTTTCCAGATGATAATGGTTGGTACATTGGATGTAATCGCTTAGATAAATTTGAACCTTCCTAGAAATGTCAAATATGTTTTCTACAATTAATTGTTATAACCTGGAAATGTTAACTTATGCGAAAAAATTGGAGAAAAGGTGCAAAAAGATAAGCGGACCCAAAGCTGATGATGCTATTAGCTTTCTTTAGCAAACGCGTGTGAATCCTACAACACCAGCCCCTGGCATTCCAGCTATTATTTCAACCAGCTCTTTTTAGGTAAATTCTCGATCCGGGTTAATCTGACGCATCCAGCTTTGCCTACAATTTGCTTCTTCTTGGAACTCTTTTCTTTCTCCGCGTGAAAAGCAGCAAACGAGAAAAAACCACATCATCAACGTCTTTTGACGGAAATTCTAACTTTCTTTGGTTCACCACTGCTTTCTTAATCTTATCGACGCAGCTTGGAGACATGGTATAAACATTACATCCTTGTACTATTTTTTGACACCTAACAGAAAATAAACATTAGTGATGTAGAATATTTAGATTTATCCTTAAATGATCATAAACTCCAAAAAATACCCTACCATACAAATTACTAATGTCTAAAATCACGTATCGCGACTACCCCACTCGCCTCGTATGCTCTACAGCTTTATAATTTAAACTTATTGTTCAATAACTAACAAACCCATGATTGTTTAAATACAATTCTGAAACTAAGCGTTCCCCATTATTTTAAGAAATTTATCATTAATACTTTGAAAAAATGTCAGTCATAATTGGTTACCAAGTTAATGTTGATAATCTCAGCTAATTTACATATGTTTTCCTCCAACTGAGTCGTCGTAGCCATTGGGGGAAGAAGAGTTAATAGCAATACATTTGAAAAATTTATCTCTTGTAATATTTGTACAAGTTTTAAGAAGGATTCCTTAATTTTGCCAAATTCGCAATTCTTTTCGTTGTACTAAAAAATAATCTTAATTAGTAAATTATAACATAAGGTGCCTACAACCAAATGCACAGGGCTAATAAGTGATAAAATCTGTTGGTTCTACGAATTTGAAATTTTGTTTACATCTTTATCATGACTGCTTACGTCATATTACGGAATTATGGACGTACTTGAACCACTTATTCAAGATCTTAAAAATATTAGACAGGCTAGTCCAGCTCTAGAAAAGTTGTAGCAGGGGCCGGCTTAGTACTAGAGATGAGTCGGGCCGAATAGTTTTAAAGCCCGACCAGTCCCGGCCCTGCCCTGCTGCCAAAATGATTAATTTCGAAAACCCGACCCGCCCCAACTTGCACTAAATGCTACAGCAGGCTTCCAGATTCAAAATTTTAAATGCTATGATTTCCTAAAGGCTTTCAAAAATGGTCAAAAACATTAGGAACTCAATTATTTATTTTTCTCTTGAAAAATATAAAGAAAATATTTAGATCTAAATGTGTTATAACATCACACGTAGATCCTACTGTGAACTTCCAAGTTTCCAACGCGAATGCTTGTGAGTCAAGAGACGGCACGATTTATCACCTACAAAGCTTAATTATGTCGTTAGATGGCTCTTCGAGCTTTTTGAGAAAAGATTAAAAATTAGTGAACGTGCCAAGGGTTTGACTAACACGTGATAATGATTCGCTTTCTTTATGTAGGCTCTTGCTGTTGAAAATAAAATATAAACTTGAAGGCCCGATCACTAATATATAAAAAGCCCGACCCCACCTGGTCAGTTCAATGTAAAAAACCCGACGCGAAAAAAAATATACAATTAAACTCGAACCACCCCGCTAAAAACTTCGATATCGAAAACCCGACCCTACTCAAGGCGGGCTCACGTCGGGTAAGCCCGCCTTTGCTGCGGACCCTCTAGGCTGTACCCACAAAGGGACGTCTACACAGTCTACACTGCTTCATATTCCCCCTGCATGTTTTCGAGCGGTCTTAACCATCCAATTACCTCCATACAGCAGCAATAGTAAAAAGCCTATAGTACTGCAGTCCGTGCATCAGGCGTTACCGAAAAATACTAGCAGTGCATTCTGACTAATACCAGAAGCTATTTATGAAAACTTACTGAACGAAACACGTCATTTGACCAGTGAAAATTAAAATTTTGTATTCCTCAGGAGGTGCCCATCTGTTAATTTATAAACGGATTAAATTTAACTACCTAACTAATGATTATCTAAAAAACATATTTTTTATTTTTTTATTTTAAAATTATACTCTTCCTTAAATACACATAACGCTGAAATTGCGAGTTTAAACGCATTACAGTTGAATGAATAGATGGTATAGATTTTATGATTCCACAAAATCTATCCATTTGTTTGTTTAATAAATTTAAAATTAGCCTGCCCTAGTAGCAGGGTTCATACGAAATTTTCGGAATGAATTTCCCGGACTGTAATATATTTGCTTATTAATTTGTAGCCAAAACATTTTCCCTGGCTCAAGTTTTTAATCACATTTGAGACGAGAAGAGTGAGTCTTTAAACGAAAAGTACAAAATGTGATCCCGGAATGAGTTCATTAGAGTTCAGAGTTTAAACTTATTGATGTTTCAGGGGGCCTGACTTTAGCCAAAATATTTTCCCTTTCTCAAGTTCGCTAAGATCCATGAATGACCCCAACGAAAATACTTTGTTCCTTCAGGGAAGGTAACTTCGCCGCTAGTATTATTAGTAACAGACCGTTTTTTAATTTATGCCAAAATTTCGGCTATTTAAAACACCGTACCATAGTAGTTAAAAAAATCTGATTAAATTGCAATGGTCATTGTCCAAAATAAACTGGACTTTCACCGACGCAAACACCCATATTTCTAGCACTGCGGCGCGTATATGCTAATGCCTATTTATCTATTTCTCGATAGGAAGCGAACATTCGTAATGCATTTCGCTCGGTTAGTGTCGCTGCTAGCTTAAATAGTGACTATAACGGATTAATTTAAAGGAAAAATAACGAAAGAAAAAATTTATTAACTTTTGTAAAACACTGACTGGGAAAAATTAGGAAATAACTGGCTGGAAAAAATCCAGGATTATACCCCTAGATTAAGTACCCCGCATAAAGCGCATCGTTGGACCAAATTCTCGGCCACCGTTAGCTCCAAATATGTTTTGGGATTTGTCATTACCTGTAGATGGAAATCACCTTTAGGCCTAATTTCCACATTTTTTTTCGCAGTTTGTATATTACAATTCGAAAAACTAGATGAATTTTCGTTCACACGGGCGGAGATTTCGTACGTTAACCAACTAAATAAATGAGGTGGTTAACACTTTTGCCTAGCAGCAAAATTATATAATTATAATAATTTAAAATAATATTTTAGGGAAAGATTAATTATTAATAATGTGTACGAAAATTATTAGATATCAATATTTTCCGATAAGACTCGGTCGTTCTTCATAACTTATCCAACAAAGCGTTAGTGTATGTAACTTTACCACGTGTTGGGTTACTTAAGTTTCTCCAGTGTACACACGCTGAGAAACTCGATTTGCGAAGCGAGTTGGCCAGCAATATTCCACAAAAATGTCGGGTCTTGTGAATAGGCTTTTTTTTTAAGAAATCATTAGTTGGGCTACATTAAAGCCATAGTTACGACATGGATGTAGAAAGAACTGGATATTGCACTCCGAGAAAAACGTGTAAACAGAATTCGCGATGTTCGCTTGCGCCATCTAGTAACGATGGTGGTCGTTAGACCAAAAGTGAGGCGCTACGTCACATCCTAAGTAATTTTATATAATCCTTCAAATGACAATTGTTAATTACAGGTGAGCAAAATTCTATATCAACTGCTATTAACAATGGTACTATACCCTCAGAAATGTTTAACGGTATGTACTTATGGCCTTAACAGTTACGCATAAATTTCAATTGTAAATTTCATTTCATCAGATGAAAACAGTACAAATCGTAGCGAAGGTGATTCAGAGGATGAACTCGAAAAAATGCTTGATGACGATGCCATCGAAATGGCCTTATTGGACCTAAATTCAGAATTATAAGTTTCTTCCGCTTTCACTTCAAATTCTCTGGGAACAAAAATCTAAAATGCTAGAAATTCCCACTAATCAATTATTTTTAACTGCAAGTCAATTGCCAGAAAATCACCTGTTAAGAAGAAGAGAAAGACGGATACTCAGATTTTCCCACCAAGAAATGTTATGATTGCTGGTATGGTTTACTTTGGGTTTTAATGACTGTTTAAATTTTGAATAACTTAATACCAAATAATTGTTTAGATAAAGACTTTGATGAAACATTTAAAGGGCTGGTTTTTGAAATACAAAATCAATTCAAGTCTTCAGAATTAGGAACATTAAAGGTCAATGATAACCATAAAAAAATATATTTGTGGATAACGAAGCTACACTTCAAGGACCTGAACGAACTTAAAAGGGTTGTTCGACCAATTTTGGTAAACACAGTTGAAAACAAAGTTACACCAAAGCTAATACAACTGATTAACTATGGCCAAAAATAAAAAGAACGAATCGTAAATTCCCTCAAACATACTACGGTAAGTCTTTACTTATTCTATAGATAAATGTTATAATTTTATGATATTCCAGGGTTACAATGATCTCCACGAAAGGGCAAGAGTAGTAAGGGTTAACCTTCTATTGAAGCGAAAAATTGAAAATAGTTCTAAGAGGATTGCTATCTTGTCAATTGATGTTAATGACAAAATTGAAGAATGCCCCTCAGTGTTCATGTATATTTTAGGCTTGGTGATTCAATCGCTATGCAAAAAGACAAAGTTTGGAAGGTTGCTAAGTGCAAAGATGCGAACGAGCAAAGAAAACATTGCCATTCCTCTAAGGAAATGGATAGATGACCAAAACAGAGGGGGTTTGATTTATCCAACACAGCAGGTATATGAACTCTTGGTAGAAATATATAAAATTGTTATACCATTCTATAGCAAAACGTACGTTGAAAATAGAGTTCCTAAAGCCAAAACCGCTATTAAGGCGAATGAAATGATTATTGAATCTTGGAGGTTGATGTGTGAAAATTGCATTCCAGAAAGTGAACGCCGATGTTGTTTGAACACTGCCTGAAATATTTCATAAATACCATTGGCAATGGACATCTCAAAAAGCGTAAAGAGGAATTCAAAACTAAAAATAGGTTAAAATCCCTAGCTAATTATCAAGCAAGATTAAAAAAGCAGCTAGAACAACTTTCTTCAGGGCAATTTCCAAAGTAATGAATCTATTTTAAAGGCTGTCTCATGAAATTTCGCATTAGGGTTTAAAGTAATGTGCCAATACTATTGTGATGAACAGATTATTAGTGAGATGTAGATTTTTCTAAATTGAATAAAGTCCTAAGCAAATTGTGATACTTTAATACAATTGTGTTTTTATTTAAGGGCAATAATGTTACCCAGCTTCAAAATTATTCACTCTAGCCTTGCTGGTTCGAGGCCTTACACAGTTGTGTTTCCGTTAACATCAAGCATAGGGATTTTGTAACGTCTCATTGTAAGAAGTGCTTCACGATTTTTTCCCACATTTTCAATTGTTGGATTATCATTTCGCCCATTGGCTCCACGATGCTTAGAAAATTCAAGTTCAAGAGGGTCTTGATTAAAGTTGCTTCGTTTGTTTGGACGAGCACCTTTTCTGAGGAGGAATTTTATCACAGCAACCATTGCCTTTGCTGCAATAAGAAAAGACAAGTGAATACATTAACTTAAAATATACTTCAAATTATTTCAAGCCAGACAATGTTTCCTGTGAAAGGATCATTTTTTTCTGCCTTCAGCTATAAATCACCAGGTCTATCCAGCTTGTCTTTTTCACAGTCATTCAAATATCCCAGGAAATCTCTTTATAACAGGGTTCGAATTAAAAAAAACCCAGCCCAAAAAAAACCCGGGTTTTTTTTAAACCCTGCTTTATAACCACTAAAAACAATAAAAGTTATCAGATTTTATTGATAACTACATAAAATGGAATATTTACTTGAAGTCGTTGGTCATCAACTGTCTTAAATGGTGTTTTATTTGATTTTCGCTTGTGGTAAGCTTCGTCAAAATTTGTCGTGTTAAAAATGTCTAACCATTTATCAAAAATGACTGAGAACTTGTGCAGCGTATCTTACTTTCATTTTGCTGTATGAATTAGGAAATATATGATCTATTGTTAGTTTGTGGGCTTGGCATGGATATTTCATATTCATATAACTTTTTAACCAGCTCCCAAGTGATATTCTGTCCATTTTTTGCATTAGGCGAACTTGACACGGTTTTTTACTTCAAAATAAACAATTTCTTGTTGTTTTGAGTAGGTGGGGTGGATCGAAAAAGAAAAAAAATTAGTTGAAAAAACTTTCGATTGGTTGCTGCACCATCACCGATGACCCCTAACACTTTGATCCCAATTGCTTCGAGTTTCTCCACTGCTTCCCATATAATTGAGTTTAGATCGTCACCTGTTAGTCCATTGGTCGCGAAACGCGCACTTCATGGGTCGTGGTGCCTCTCAACATAAGCATTAAGACGTGACTTGCCACTTTTTTATCCGAAAAGTTTTCAGACTGTAGGCCATTTATCTGGTTTCTCGAGTCGTTCAGCTGGCTATAACCAATGATGTTTCCAGTTACCTTTTTATATATTAATTCTTCTTTTACCTTCATTTCGTCTAGAAGAATAGCAAAATATTGTTGATAGGCTTGTAGATTCCACGGTTTTATGTCTTCTTTCAAATTATTGAAGACCTCATCAGAAAATACTAGCAACTTTCTATCGTGGTAGAATGTCTGAATAAAGTGATATACGAAGGTAGTTGTAATATTTTTGAATTAGCCAAACTTTTGTATGCATTTGGAGCTTTATACATCTTACATTGCTTGATATTGGTAATCGTGAATGTGCTTTAGGCGTACTTGACAAACTCGGTTCCAAAATAGATATATTCTAAAAGGAAACCCAATTTTTTATGTAAATACTGGAAATATAAACAATATACATGAAATATTACTAACTTTGGTTTGTGTGGTCTCATGGAAACTTGATTGGTTTTGTATTCTGCACTGACACAGGTTTTAAAACAGAAACCAAGCTCTAAAAAATTTACATACTATACAGGTTTTCAAATTACACAATGAATACAAAACTGTATGAGATGTTATTACTTACATTCGAATGAACAGGATTTGGGAATTCCTGATTAGGTCCTTTCAATCCGACAAAATGTTTAGTGCATAAATAAGTGTTTTTCGTTATCTTAGCTTTGGTGAAATCTTTTCTAACCTCTTTCCGCCATTTTATCCATTTAAAACATAAAGCTGGTTTTGATATTGGCTTTAGGAAAGGTATAAATGAAACTACAAACATGTGTGGCTTATCAGAACGCCTAGAATCGCTATTACAAGACGGATATATTGTAAGGTTTTTAAGGAATTCGTCATACAATTGATGGACGGAAATATTCCTAACCCATGCTCATAGATTTTAATTCACCAAGGCGGGGGGAAGATGGCGACAAAATGCGAGTCGTGGCCTTATCGTGGAGTGAATTAAATCTGAGAGAGGGGGTTACATACAGGGGAAAGAAAAAAATAAAAAAGAGGGGGAGATTCGAATTCAGAATGGAAACCCTTTGTCGTTAATCAATCACAAAATCTTTATTTAACACTCAAATTTATAAATAACACTAAAATACAAAAACAAATGAACAAAATTGCGGGGGGAACTGAGGGGATAATCTTACTTTGCTTCTAGGCCATCTCTACTATGGTTCTTTTAGCTTTTTCCAATATACGAGGGGAATTTAAACACTAAAAATACACTCTTTGACCTTAAATTTGTTAATGAAACTATCTCTTACTATTTTCTATGGGATCGGTTCCTGTATCCTTACTCTCAGGCATCTTGGGCTCGAAGGACGGAGAGGACAGAAATTAATATACACTTACACTAAATAATAATAAACACAATTAAAGATTCTACAATTAAACAATGACAATAATTAACTCAAAATAATAACAACGGCGAGGGCACAACGCGAACGGAAAAAGGAAGTAAACAAAATGGGTAAAAAGAAACGCTGCATCTTTCCAAAATGTAAGAGTGATAACCGCTATTTACATAAACCCTATATGTATGGAGTGGATTTAGTTGCACTCCCTAAGCCTAAGCAAAAACCTGTCCAATGTCAACAGTGGGCTCACTGGCTATCGAAATTTAAACCCGGATTTACCGTTAATAGTGTAAATTACGATACATTTTTATGCACTAAGCACTTGGATGATACATTTTTGAAAACTCAACTTTGGATTAAACTGCCCGAACCCCCTATCATAGCCCCAGGTATGTTTTTCTAGCGATATTTAAATTGTTACTGGTCGTTAATGTTAATTTCCTTTAGTTGTGTCAATTATCAATCATCTACCAAAACCATTGTCCATTCTAAAACCGTCAGTTCATATCAATTCTGCAACAATACCAGATTTGACTAAAAAACAAGAGTATCTCCATAACCCACAGGCGGAAATTGACAATATGTTGCATGGTGAGAAAATAAATAGTACAAAATCTTCTCAAACGCACATCCAACCTGAATTACAACACCTACATGAACATGATTACGTTCAAACATACTTATGTAATGATGAGTATAGCAGCCAAGATTGTTTATCAAATGTTGACTGTACATGTAGTTCTGCAGTTTTATCCAAAAGTCATGAACCGAAAGATGTTTTATGGGGAATATCTCTTGAAAATACAGATGAAATAGAAATAGTTTCGCACGTTGAAACTGTTTTAACTTCGAAGCAACCATCAGTTAAAGAACTGTTTTCATCTTTTAAGTTTCCCGAGCAATGGGTGGTAAATTTTGAGGGTGGACTTAACATGTTCAAGATGAACTATCAGACCGGAGGGGCTTTAATATCAATAGGAATTAGTCCTGAATTTAGCTTTTCCTTACGAATATTGAACCAGCCAGTAACAGAGCACCCTCTTATCCCTTTAATTCCCACTAAAGTAATAAGTCACAAAGACTTATCACAGTTTTTTGGAGAAAGTTGATTCTTTTCATGTGTGTTCTGGAACCCGAGAAGATATTTACAGGGAAATTATCAAAGAGAAAGCTGTCACAAATGCTACTAATTGTTGGATAACTGATTCGATACGCCACCAGTCGTGTTGCATTTTATCGCAAATGAAAAGATGTGGTAACTGTGTAAAATTAAGAAGTCGATTTCATGGTGAAATTTTTAGACTGAAACGGGAGAAGAGAAGGATATCCTCCTTTAAAAGTCTAAACAATTCTCAACTTTTAGTTGAATTAACGAAAACTAAAAATAATGAAATCAAGTTGAGGAAGAAGCTGAATCGAAGAGAGAAAAAATCACTAAATTAATTTTAAAAGAGGGTGAACCAGCTGGGGATAAAGCAGAAAGTTGGCTTAAAGATGTTCTCAATAAAAACTTCAATGAGAAAGCTGAAGATGAGCTCATTAACATAGACTTTCCAAACCTTTTCTTGGCAACGCAACTGAAGATGAGCCAGCGAAATAACAAAAAGGGTAGAAGGTGGCATCCATTAGTAGTTCACTGGTGTCTTTTCAAGCGCCAAATTTGTATAAATCACTTGAAACTTCAGGAATTTTGCATTTACCAAGTTACCGAACGTTACTACGACACACGCCGGATGTTGGACGCAAACCCAGTTTTAACCCAGGGTTGTTTATTCAGCTAGCTGATGACCTAAAGATGAAATCTCTGGAAGACAACCAAAAATATTTCTCTTTAATATTAGATGAAATGAAAATCAAAGAGGATCTCATTTTCAACAAAAAAACTGGAGATCTAATTGGATACACAAAAATTAAGGATCCATATGATAAAATTGCGGAGATTGATTCAAAACTCTTCGATCAAAAAGAGAAACCTATTGCAACCCACGCCTTGGTATTCATGCTTAGAGGAGCGACAACTAGACTAAAAGCTGCCATAGCTCACTTTCCAACGGATACAGTTACTGGTGATGACCTCCACTTCCTTGTTTGGCGAGCAATTTCTCTTTTAGAATTAAAAGGATTTAAAATCATAGCCGTAGTCGGGGATGGTGCCTCCACAAACAGGAAAGTTTTTACAAGACACCAAGGTGATGCAGATGGATGCTATAAGTGTTTAAATGTTCACGCCTCAGATGAAGAAAGATTCATTTATTTTGTCTTCGATCCGGTACATTTATTGAAAACCGTTCGCAATTGTCTTCTTAACAGTCGTGATGGTTGCAAATACAGATTAATATTTAACAAGTCAGCCAAGGCCGTAATATTAGTTCCACATGGATGAATTAATTAATTATTCTCTAAGTCTTGGCGCGTGTCAAAAGGTTAAGCATTACGTCAGACGTAAGCTTCTTTATATGTATTGTAAGTTTGAGCTCCGTATCTCAAATCCACTAGGAACTACGAAGAAAATTCGCATACGCTCACTAACCCTTGGCGCGCGTTAAAAGAGTTAAACATAGGGTCAGACTTCAGCTTCTTAAATGTATAAAAAGTTTGAGCCCCGTATCTCAAATCCAGTCAAGACTGCGTAAAAATGCTAAGCCTTCGTTAATTTAAAATTAAGTCTGGTAAAATATCCGCAATACCTACATCAAGTTTCAAATCGCACGCGAATAGCGTTAAAATTAGGCAAAAACAAGCTAAGCCTTGGTTAAATTAAAATTAAGTCTGGTAAAATATCAGCAATAACTACATCCAGTTTCAAAGTTATACCTCAAATCGCACGCGAATAGAGTTAAAATTAGACCAAAACAAGCTAAGCCTTGGTTAAATTAAAATTAAGTCTGGTAAAATATCCGCAATACGAACCCTGATAACTATATCAAGTTTCAAAGTTATACCTCAAATCGCACGCGAATAGAGTTAAAATTAGACCAAAACAAGCTAAGCCTTGGTTAAATTAAAATTAAGTCTGGTAAAATATCCGCAATACGAACCCTGATAACTATATCAAGTTTCAAAGTTATACCTCAAATCGCACGCGAATAGCGATAAAATTAGACCTTGGTTAAATTAAAATTAAGTCTGGTAAAATATCAGCAATGACCATCCTAATAACTAAATCAAGTTTCAAAGATATTCCTCAAACCGCACGCGAATAGCGATAAAATTAATCCAAAGCATGCTAAGCCTTGGTTAAATTAAAATTAATTCTGGTAAAATATCCAGAATACCAACCCTGATAACTATATCAAGTTTCAAAGTTATACCTCAAACCGCACGTGAATAGCGTTAAAATTAGGCCAAAGCATGCTAAGCCTTGGTTAAATTAAAATTAATTCTGGTAAAATATCCGCAATACCCATCCTAATAACTTCATCAAGTTTCAAATTTATACCTAAAATCGCACGCGAATAGCGTTGGCAATACACGGCTTCGATAAGTGAGTGTCACACTTATTTGTTACTTCTGGCCATCCACGGCTATGATAAGCTAGTGTCACACTTAGTTGTTACTTCTGGCCATACGCGGCTTCGATACGTAAATTACGCACTCTAAGTGTCACACTTATTTATTTCTTCTGGCCATACGCGCACTCTGCGTAAGGCAAAAACGAACGTGAGCGGGAATGTGGTTTATGCGGCGCCCAAGGGCCCCTAATTTTCCTAGGGAACCGAAACCTGGCAAACCGTTAGAGCTAAAATAAATACGTAATTTAAAAAAGAAATTAAATTTTTAAGTCACTCAGTTGGGTAATAATCAGCGTGCGTAAATCAACGCTCACAATCGGAAAAGTGGGGCTTTTGCGCCCCCTGTTTCCACGACAGAGCTGAAACGTGCGCACATTGTATAGAGGTATAGCGGTTATATAGATTAAAACTTAAACGAAATTTAAAAGTCAATCGTAACCAAAATTGCAAGGCTGCGTATTTTTTTTAGAAGTAACTAAGGGGGGTCGGATAGAAGGGGCTGGCAAAGCGCTGCTAACTAAATTTAACCCGTGAAACTTGGTTGTGCAGATAGTGGCAACCATATTAAGCATTCTTAGAAAAAACGGTGGGGTTATGTCACCCCGTTCAAAAGATATGGAAGGTGTTGCAAATGTGGACGACGACGCCGACGACGCCGACACAACATTCTAACGAAAACAATAGTCCCACTCTATATATACATTTAGATGTGGAACTAAAAATGAACAGTATTTGTTTTGGGATACAATTATAGAATTGTATGAAATGGAACGTAGTAGGTCAACCTTAAGAAAAGCTTTTAAGTTGACAGATGACCATGTATACCCCCAATCTCAACAAAAGATGAAAGTCAAGTTTGCCACTCAGGTTCTGAGTAGTTCAGTTGCAAACGCAATCGAAGAGGAGTTCGGCAGTGAAAAGTCAGAAACAGTAGCGTTCATAAGAACATTTAATAAGTGGTTCGATTGTATGAATGCAAGGAATTTACAAGATGGTTATCACAGTCGCAATCCAATGGTAAACCCATACAAGACCATAAACGATCAGAGGCTAAAAGTAATGGTTTATGTAAATGTAATTTTCAGTTATTTGAAATCTAAAGTAAAAAATTATTACAGTGGCTACGAGAAGACTTCCTAAAATATCTCAATGATTGGGAAAATGATGTTATTAACAGACGAAAAGTAGACGGAACGCCATATTCAACAGAGGAAAGGAAGAAAATGCTTCTCAGTCAAGAGACGCTATCTGGACTGAAACAAACTAGTAACAAAAGACTATATTAAGCAGCGTTTATATATATTATTAATTGTGATATTATTTGCAGCGATGGCTATTGCAGAAATGACAGAGTTTTTACTTTTGAAGGGTGCCATGTTTGTACTAACAGCTAATTTTAATCAGGATCCCCTTGAAAATGAATTTAGCCGTCACCGCCAAGCAAATGGATCAGGTCAGCATCCGACATATCAGCAATTTTGCAATAATATTCCCAAGCTTCGAGCCATAAAACTTGGTAAAATGAAAATTACCGCTTTGGGCAAGAATTGTGGCACGGCAAAGACTGTTTAAAAATTTTTATTTCATTTTTTGAAAGCGAGACCCCCAATTAAAATAATTTCCAATCCTATCATTTTGGTCTACCTTGATTACTAATGTCTTCAAGTTCTTTTCTTAAAGCTTTCTTAGCCCTAGCTTTTTGGTTTTTCGCTCTTTGCTCTGCTTTCATAAAATCTTTTTCACTCCTTACATGCCCATTGCCTTCAGTGTTTATTAGTTTGCCAGTTAATTTAGCAAACAACTTTTCACCCACAGCATTTTCTACGTCACATTTTCTTAAGGTTTCATTCCAAAATGTCTTTATTTCTTCATCGTTGGCTATTAAGCGTTTTGCCTCAACTTTCCTATCAAATTTTTGTTTGCTTTTTTTAGAGAAAACATCTGTTGCAATGGCATGCATCTTGACAAATATTTCATAAGTTTTCACATTTGCATAAATTAGACCTCCTCTATCTTGTAGTTCAGTCCATTTTCTGGTTGATAATGCAACACCATTGGTATCATTTTTTTGGCATGTAAACTCTTGGTAAAGTCTGCACCCTTCTTTTGTCGATTGTAATGATCTTATAGTAGCCCCTACTACGTAGTAAAGGGCTCCTTCATTTCCATTTTTCTTTGATTCTTCGGGAATTATTTCTTGAGGGTCATACCTTAAACTCCGCATGAATATTTCCCCCAACAAGAACGCACTGCCCTTTTTTGGTCAAATACGGTGACTTTTGGTTCCTGTTAATAACAAATCTATCTAAGAAATTACTCAAAATAATTTATTACTTAATTGGCTTCCAATTATATCCTTTGCTGACAACAAAATTGCATCCATAAAACTTTGCGAGAATTTTAGTTGTTCAGACTTACTGACAAATTTATCTTCAGGAGTTCTAGTTAATAAATCCTCTAATAACTCTTGAAATACCATAATATTATTTGGGTTATTTAATTTAATGACCCATACTAAAAATTGTGATTCCTTGGGGGTTAGATCCATTTCCTCTATGGCTATTTCAATAGCTCCGATGGCAAATTTGAATACATTTTGAAACATAACCTCATATTTCACTTTGTTAACTATCTTCTCCTTTGGTTTAGGCCTCAATTTTTTTGTTGACGGGTCTTTAACACTGACTAGGATCTCCTTAGCAATTGGCGTTTCTGTCGTTTGCTTTTTGGCCAATTTCAATTGATTTTTCTTTATCATTTGAGGAATATTTTCACTAAATAAGATAATTTGATGTAAACAAAACAACCCTAACTAAATCGATAAAAAGAAATTGGTATTACCATTGAAAATTGGCTGTAGAGGGCAAAGTTTCCACATCTTCAAAATCACTCTGGTTGAAAATATCCCAACAACTGACTGGAATTGGTTCTTTCTTCAATCGTTTTTTCTTTGACTTTGTCTTCGGAGGAGTATTTTCACTGTATAAAATACTTAATTATAAAAAAGTAACCAAACCTAATTAGATATATATATATTGGTAGTACCATTTTATTTTAGGGGTAGATGAAAAAGGTTTTACACCTTCAAACTCGCAGTTGTTATCACAATTGCTTATATCACAAATATTTTCAGGGGTATCATAGTCTGAATCTGTATAGATCAATTTATAATAAAACCAACTTGTATAATAAGATAATTTATCATAATCATTAGTTGATAGTGCCATACCAGATAACACAATAACTGGTGGAGCAGGAATTCCTAATATCTCATAAGTGTTTTGATGAAACATTCTAGGATTCTAGGAAAGTATGTTTAATATTATTGAATTATAAATAATATACTAATTATGAACTTGGTATGTATAAAAATAAGTACTTACTTTAATAACCACACTCAATGTGACAGCTGTGTATATATATTCCTGGATATTTACTACGCTGACCACGTGTATTAGTTTTGAAAACGGCCCCTAAAAAATTTTGCTCCGAAAATGACGTAGGTCCGCGATCGCGCGCTGTTCCTAATAGGGGGCGATAGTGGTCGGGTGTTCCCGCTATTGGACGGGTTTTTCTCAAAAGAGTCATGTCCTGGATTTATCATTATTTGGCCCATGGCCCGACACACGCACTTCACAGAACGGGACGTCTTTGGGGGCTGCTAGTTTACGCGTTTCTTTATTCACACTTTTCTTTAAATCTCTTTATTTACTCGTCTACGGTTTGGCGGCCGGATTGCAGGTTTCTTCCTATATTCTTTTACTTCACAAGCTGACGGGGGCGTAGGTACTTCGGGTTTCGGTCTGAAATGTCCGGCTAGGCTAGGGAATCGGTCTCGGTCATCTGGTTTTCTTCCCTCGGTACGTCTAGATTTTGGGTGATCCACAGGTGATTCGAGGGTGCTGAGGGCATTACGCTTCCCGGATTCATTACTGCTCGGCTTATACTCTTCCGGTCGGAATGTCCTGGCTGTGGGTCCGATCATGTGGTTTGCATTGAGGGTTAACTTAATCGCACATTATTTTATATTTATTTCGACATGGTTTCTCCGGGTAATGCAGGTGGACTTCCTTCCTGGTAGAAGTTGAGTTCTGTCGAGGTCTGCCAAAAGCAGAGTTCTCTCCAGTTCTGTCCGTTCTTGCAAAAGCAGACTTCTGTCTTTTTGGGGCTCTGTCTCTTGGTTTTGTTCCAAGGATTGTAGGCGGAGTTGAAACAAAGGTAATTAGTGACCTCCCTTCTTACGTGGGTCATTGGTGCCCCTAAGACTCGTGTCCTATGATGGTACTGATGACGTCGTCTGATCCACGAAAGGTCGCTCGGGGTTGCGGGGGGGGGATGCCAGAGAGTCTCGATGTTCCCGATTTTCTGTCTCCAAGCGGAAACGTCCGGGCGCCCGCTTGCCCTGTGGCGACGGCCTTGGAAAACGAGCGCTTTTGTTGGGTTATCGCTACCTGGTAGTTAATATGAAGCCTGTGGACTTGAAATGATTTCATTGGATTTCTGTGAGCTGAGGGAGCTTTATTGGTTTAGTTCGGAAGTTTTAGGGAAAATCTGGGCTGAGAAAGTTCGCTGAATGTATTGCACCATGATCTTGTGACCGAGAGAAAAACACTTTAATTAGCGAGAGATTAATTTTAACGTTGCCGAAGGCAGGGATTTAGTTTATAATTTATATTGAGAGAATGGTTTAATTAATTATCTTAATTTTATATTTTATCGTGGGGTTTGATCGAGTTCTATAAGGCGTATAAACAATAATTAATTTGAATGTATGGTTCAAAAGTTATTTAAGTTTTTAGTTTATCATTAAATTAAATTTATATTTAACACTGGGATTAGTTTCATTAAATAGAGCTCGGAATTCTAAGAAATTTGACGTATGGGGATTTACGAATACTTAACAAAAACTGTAAATTTAGAGGGTCAAGAGTGCGGGGAAAACGTAATAACAAAAGTAAATAAAACACAGAAAATAAAAAAAATGTAAGTATGCGGGGAGGAAAGTGATCCTGAAGGGTTACAATATGCAGTTCTTATCTCTTACCATGATAACTAGTTGATTTATCACGTCTTATTTATTTAAATTATGTTTATTAAATTAATTTCTGCAAGTGAAATAACATGAATCACACGACTTAATTCCTAAACAAAGCACGACCGTTGAGAACTATGCAGACGACAAATTCAAAAACAGGAAATTCATTTCACGAAAAAGCGCCTCACTTCCGTCGTGAATAGCAGACGACAATATCCGAGATCACGATCTACTGAAAATTCCTTACAGAAGGTACGTGTGCAATATCCAGTTCTTTCTACATCCATGGTTACGACTTATCCTTTCCTTTCAGCCCTAAGCCTTTGACTTTATAATTTAAGTTTCGGTGTTTAAGAAATAACACTCGTTACTCGGCGGTTTTGAGTCTTTCGACAGAAAAAGAAAAGGAATATATAGTTTAAATATCAAAAATAAATACCTGGATTGTTACAATCATTTAGAAATCGCTTTACACACTTTGACATCGACATTGATACATGAGAATGGACGAAAGCACTAAGAAATAGACAGTTTTTCCCGCACAATTCCTGCATTAAATGATTAAAACAAACACACAGCGTTCCCAGATAAAAATATTTTAATTACCGTACGAAAACCTTTCAAATAATTATCGACCGAAATGGGTGTAGGTGGCGCAGCCTGCCGAGGTAGCGCCAATGTAATATCTTAGTTAATCAACAATTCATAGAGAGGGTAGCTATAGTTATTGGTCGCGAATCGTCCTTTCGCTTTATAACCTTTTCCAACCGTGACTTTCAAAAATGACCAGTTGAAAGGTGATTCTAAAATATAATGGCGATAAATACGTGTACTAAAAGAGTTGTTTTTAGCGCGTGCGTTGAAAATGAAAAAAGGAGTGCTCGCCCAAATACTTTAACCATACAACAGAAAGTAACCAAATCCTGAGACCACCGGTCTATTACGGAGGAAGTGAAATTTCAAACCGGGCCTTTTCGGAATATTTCAATTTTCATATTTTGTGGAAATTTTCTCAAAGTGGCATGGGGAAGATTGATAAAGGGCTTAGTAATATTTATTCTCAACAGCGCCACTTTTTACGTATTTTCGAATAACGATATATATGGAAAAATGGCTATGGTCCAGGGCACAGTTAGGATTAAGCGGTGCTCTATTCAGAATAAATACATTCCGAGTTGCGACGAAGCTGGAAATTTTTATTGTAGTTTTTGCAGTCTAGTTATACGCATAGAATAATTATCCTATGTAGAAGCCTGTAAAGGAATTTTCTACATGAATTACAATTTTTTTCAATAAACAAGGCCTTACTATGGGGAATTTTACACTCGCCTGTTAATAGCGTTATAAGGCCGTGACAAATTAATTAAAAAAAATCTCTATATAAACAGTAATTTGTAGGTCCTGGCTGTTGGAAATATTACTAATTGGCGATTTCCTTGAAGATGTATTATTTAAGGGCCTATTCGGGGCAGTTCACAAATTACGTATCGAAAAATAATTACTTTTAATGACACCTATTCTCCTTTCTAAGAGTACAAATTGAGAATATCACCACCAGGGAATGCGTTAGACAAGCGTTGGGTCCCGCTCATAGCGGAGCTTTCAGGGGCCAGAATTTTCACTATAGGGAAAGTTATTTCCTCTCCTCCGTATACAACTAGTTGGTGACCCAAGGGGTCTATGGACTGTGTTATGAACATAAGTTATAATTAGCAACGTCGATTTTAGTTACAATAACAATTTATAGCACTGTAAATAGGTTTTTATATAAAATAAAACCATAAAAACTTAAAGTATGAAATGTTTTTCTCGGCGTCACAAGCTTAAGCTATATAGTACTTTATTGGCACGTGCGTTTCGCACATGGACTATAGCTAGTGACGTCGAATAAACTAGTATTGTAAGTCGGAAATTTTTTCGCATTTTTCCGAAAAAAAACTTTTTATTCCATGAATAGTCTAATATATTGTTTACAAATTTTATTAAAGCGACATTTTCGCTTAATTTTTTCGAATAATTAAGTAAAAGTTTAAAACTTAACCTCTAGACTAGTTTAAACTGATTAACAATGTAATACTATTAATGTTTTGTAGAATGTTTACTGATATTAGACATTTTATATCGATAAAAAGTTAAAAACATTAAAAACCCTTAAGAAGTAATTTATGTTTAATTTCTTTAATTTTTCCGATTTGCGGAATATTTTCTGGAAAATTTTCCGCATTTTATTTTTCCGGAAAATTAACAACACTAGAATAAATATTTACACGTGACCTCCTATATTTATAGAAACACCTAATAAATATTTTAATTTCGTTATTATCAATTTAGAAGCTTGAAAACCGAAATATTAAAGCCCAGTTCACACTATACAATTAATTGTATAGCGTGAACTGAGCTTAACAGTAGGTACAGTACAGACAATATTTTGGAACACTACTAATGTGGTAAATGTGATCTGCGTAGACCTTTTGGTTTTAAAGCTCCGTGAAACTAGTTCTTTGCCATATTAGTCAAGTGTTTCTTTTTATTTTATTTCTAAGAGTTAGTTTGAGCAAAAAAATATTAATAACTAATTTAGGTATACTATATTATAGTACAGTCCAAACAATTGAGCTCGTCTTCATGAGTTCTACTATAGCTGGGGCCCTGTCAGCATTTAACATTAATAAACATCCGAGTAATCTAACTGGATATTGACGGGAGGTCGACTACAAATTAATGTAAATATCATTGCGTAGGTTCAAACATTTTATGTTTAATGGTATTATACTGCCTTTAACCTATAATGCATTCTCCAAACGTGAAATAAGTAATTTTATTGATATTTTACCGACCACAGTTTCAATAACTGAACAATTTGTGAAGGAATAATTTGACGATACCGATACAGCTTGGAGATTGTTAATATTATTTTCATTTCTTAATTTTTCCTAGTTTAAAAGGACTTTCAAGGGAGAGCTGTCCATTTACAATACGTCATTCGGTCGTTGCACTCTGATGACGTTTAACTAACGTTTTTTGAATCGACTTCCAACCCCTCACAACTACCTTGAGTGTCCCTTTAAGCCACTTAATAAGTCTTTAACGGAAATTTATTTTCTTAACAAGGCGTACATTTTATAACCTTTTATAATCCATTTCCATTTTAATTAGATTTGGTTATGAGATTAAAAAATTCAATAATCGGTTTTTGATTAATCACAGGAATCACGCTTCGACAGTCTTGTTTAGTTCCATACTATGGACGCCCTGAATGTGTTACTCTTTAGATGGTCTGTAGTTACCAATTACTGGAGCATTTGGACACAAATTGACGATATCTGTTCTCAGAATCTGTAGATACAAATTATGAAAATGATTTCCATATTACTTTCAACTCCGTCATTTACAGTCAAATACCTACATTTAAAACCTAGACTTACAAGGAGACTACCCGAGGTGTAACTCATCTATTTTATTTAAATTCATATTTAAATTTAAATATTTAAATTGAAAAGTATTTAAATTTGAGTAAATATTTTAATTCGGGAAAATTTCTGAATTCGGTAAATATCTAAATTTTGGTAAACTTCTAAATTTGGAATTTTCCACCCTACCTTTTGGGTAAAAATTTAAATTCAAATGGGTAAATTTACTATATTCATATCAAATGTCTAAATTTGGGTAGATTTATCAGGTACTGTAAATTGGGTAAATTCATATCTAATTCTAAATTTGTTTTGATTTATCAGGTACTGTGAATTGGATGAAATTTTAACAGGTTTTTAAATTTAATAAAATTTTAGTATGTTATGTTAATTTAATTCTATATTCGAAAAATCTCAATGTTTCCCCTTTTCAGTACCCAATTAAATTTTATTTTAGCTATTAACAATATAGAATATCAATCGTGTCTACTGCACTTCCTTCTATTGCTAAATTACCACAATTTATTCTTACCAAATAGTTAGTATTACATACATTGTTACCCCTGTGGAGCCATATGGCGAGAGAAAAATTTTTTTTTGGTTTATATACTTGTTTATTTTTTGAAATTTTTCGTTTTGTGTATCCCATTTATGAATATTAATAGAATTAAGACTTTTTCATTTGTGTGCCCCATAATCCTATCTTTAATAATTTCCCATAGTATAAACTTAATTAACCCCTACGATACTTGGTATGCCATGCGTGGTATGGTTAGAAAGCCCCAGATAAATCCCAAAAAATAGATATAATTTTAAACTTCTAAATATTTAAATTAAATTAAAAAACCCCATAAAACGGAAAAGTTTATTTTAAAACCATAATTTAGCGAATCTATTCTATTCATTGTCCCACCTTAGTGTTACAAACTCCAAGATAGAAAATCCACCCACAAGGTCAAATTGCACCATGAGTCGACAGTTCCAAACAGAAAGAGCGACCGAATTCCCCCCCCCCTCTTCCGTGCAAACTATGTAGCGGCCGACCTAACCCCTGCCTTACAGTGTGAAAGGTCATATTCGGCTCTGGAAAAATCCCTCAAATTTAGTTGCCAAGGACGAAAAATAGAAAGTCATCCAAAAGGGGTAGAAACAAAGACCCCTCCGATATAATAACCACGCCTTCCAAACCCCGAGAAAGTATAACCGCAAGTAAATACCACTACCAAGCCTACACTTCCGACACCCGACTTCCCCCCCCCCCTAGACGGAAGAACGCCTGACGCCTTTAGGGATGTAAGGAGCGCAAGCTCCGGATAACGAGAATAAAAGTCTGTGATAAGTAAATACCATTTATCTTCAAGAAAAAACAAGTCCATGGCCACCTTCTGCCAAGGCCTTTCTGGAAACACCGAAGGTAACAAAGGTTCGTGTCGAGGCGTACGCTCTTCAATACACCTTGGACAAGTGCGAACCATATTTTCGATCTGCAAAGATAGTCTAGGCCACCACACCGACTGCTGAGCCCGACGACGACATTTGGTGATTCCCTGGTGCCCTTGATGAATGCGGTCTAATAATTCTTTGCTCAATGACGGCGGGACAATGATACGAGAGCCCTTTAAAAGCAGGCCATCGATGACAGACAGGTCGTCGCGGTGTTCCCAGTCCTCCTCACACCCGGCAGCAAGTTTCTTCCTCTCCGGCCAACCGTTGAGGTAGTGCCGTCAGTGGATGTGCCAGATCAGCTTTCTTCGGAATAATACGTCCCAGATACGACGCCATCCCCAGATATCGCTTTAACTCAGTAGTGTTTGTCGGCGGCTTCATTTGAACAATAGCGAGAATCTTCTGATCGTCAGGGTGAATCCCTTCACTATCAATAATATGGCCAAGGAATTCTATTCTTGAAACGCCGAACTCATATTTATCTGGATTCAAAGTCAGACCATGTTTGCCTAGACGCCCGAGTACCTTCCGAAGATGCACATCGTGACAACCCATGTCACCCGCCAAGATGAGGATATCGTCCATATCAAGAAGAACGCCGTCCAGGTTTACTAGCAGCTCTGACATCCGCTTCTGGAAGAACTCCGGCGCCGCGGAGATCCCAAAAGGTAACCGCTTAAACTTGAAACGGCCAAATGGAGTTATAAAGGTCGTCAGTAATTGAGATTCTTCAGCGAGACCAAATTCGGAATTGGCGTCGAGCTTCGAAAATATCTTTGCATCTCCAATCTGCCCAAGGATGTGTTCAGTAACCGGAAGAGGATGGAGTTCTCGCTCCACGTACTGATAAAGTGGCGTTAGATCGACACATATACGAACGGACTGTTCAGGTTTGGGGATTACCCCTTCCTTTTGGGGCTCGCGCACGACTACCATCCTAAAGCACCAATCAGTTGGTTCGTCTACCGGAGCAATCACAACCATCTCGACCATTTTCTCTAGCGCCGCCTTGACTTTGCCCATCAATGGAAGTGAAAACCGTCTTGAAGTTGAGAGTGCAAACGGTTTTGCACCCGGCTTCAGTCTAATCGTATATGCAGCTTTCACGTGCCCCAGCCCTTCAAACAATTCAGGAAACTCTTCTTTAGGCTTGACCGAGGTGTTAGGTCCCGGAACTTCCACGCTGAAAAGTCGCTTTATCAGTCCAAGCTGCTCACTTGCAGTACTGGACAACAGTGGTTGATCTAGCCCATCAACGACAAAGACTGTGATAGCAATCTGTCGACCGTTGTATTCAGCTTTGGCCTGGAATGCCCCATCACATCGTAGTAAACCTTTGTCCGGTCCAATTAATTGTCTCTATGTCGTTGACAGCTGCAGGTTGAACATATCCCTGGGTATAACCGTTTCATCGGCCCCGGTATCAACTCTGAACGTAATTGAGGAGTTGTTAATAAGAATTACTTGAGACCATCGCCCCTGCACATCAATGGAACCGACACTTGAAAATCCTCCCATGAAAAATATACCAGAATCCTGACTCTTTACCGCTAGGACCCTTTTCTTGGACCTACAGACTTTTGCGTAATGACCAACCCTCTGGCAATTATTGCATTGCGTAGACTTGGCCGGACAAATAGCTATCAGACGAAGTTTGTTTCACCGTACGATCCGTCTTTAGTCCTGTCTTCTGAAAACGCTGTCCAAGCTTGCACTTCCTGCCAACACGATGAACGCTGGTCGTGGCTGTTTCGTTACGAAGCTCCGGTTGTTTCTTCTTTCTCCAAAGTCAAGGTGTCGTCAAACTGCATCCTTTCAGACAGACTTCGATCCCGTATACCGACAATTATTCGGTCTCGGATGAGTTCATCATGTAGCGTTCCATACTGACAATGCTGAGACAAAGTGTGTAGTGACGTTATGAATTCCTCGACGGTTTCCCCTTCTCGCTGAACCCGAGAGTTGAATTTCGCCCGTTCATAGACGACCAGCCGCTTAACTATGAAATGACCCTCAAAGGCCGTGATCACCACATCAAAATCAGCTTGTTGAGTTACAGTCAGCGCCAGGGAGTCGAGGATATTATCCGCTTGATGTCCCATAAAATAGACCAGGAGAGCTATCTTCTCTGAACTAGTTTTGTATACCAGTCCACTGACGTTGAGATAACGTTCGAAACGCCTGCGCCAACGTGACCAATCTTCAGGGATAAACGTGAACTGCTCCGGTGGTTGAATCATGGACATGGTTGAAGAACCTGAACTGTCTTCAGTTTTCGGCATCGAGGTATCTCTTGACGACTAACGTGGGTCGTAACTTTCCGAACTGAAATAGGGGCAAACTAGACGTGTAAACAAAAAAAAACCCGACCCATGTGTTGTAAGCTCGAATCAAGACATACCATTCGAAAGCAGAACGATAACTGTTTATTAAAAATGTAATCCATGACTTTATATACAAATGATAAAACACAACAAGTATGAAATTGCATGGAAAAATTATTTTGAAAAGGATAAGAAAAGTGAAGAAGCTAAGGAAGCAAAGAAAAGAAAGCTTAAGCAACTTAAGGTCTTAAAAGCAAAAAAGAAAAAGCTTTCAGTCGCACGTTCATTAGAAGACGAAGAACTTTATAGAAATATCCAAAAATAACATTAGAAATTTATAAGTATTGAGGGAAGTGTCAACTCTATAGATCGTTGGATAGCGCTGCAAAGTTGAAGGGGGCTATACTTGCACCAATACATATACCCCTTCAGTATCACAGCGCAATCCCCTACGGTCTTAGTCGGTAAGCATGTCCCTCATTGCATATCTTAATAACCGTGATAAAAAGTTCCTATGTGATATTAAAACTGATAAACAGTTACTATAACTTTTTTCTCGAGCGATACTGTAATATATTTTTTTCTCAAAAAGTGAGAATTCTAGTCCACTTGTGATAACACTTAAATGTCCAAGTTTTGTAAACCTAATAAATAAATATTTTTAAAGATTTTGTCTTAAATCTATAATTTATTGCGCTGGAAATTATCAAACAAGGTCAGGGAAAACCTGGAAAAGTCAGGGAAATTCATTCCAACTTTTTTGTACCAACCCAGCATTGGGGATGAAAAACTCGGAAAATCTCGACCTCCTGGAAATGCAAAAACAAATCGCTCCGATCTTTGTCTCTACCATGTCCTCGGTTCATAACCTTAATCAAAGAAGAAGTGAAACAGAAAAGGTATCCTTAAGATGCATACAACAGTGCCCAACAAAAAACGAGAAAAGCTTTTGAAAATAGAGAGATTGATGCGGGAATTGTTAGTGTAGAATTCGAAGATGTATGTACTCAAGATTTAAAACAAGCGCAAAACTTCAACTCTGACAAAAATTTAAAAATTAGTGACGATCCGTTGTCAGCATTTTTTTTTTTTGGGAAAAGGAGCACTGGAAGCAGTGATTAAGTCAATTTCGTATTTATACAGACTATTCGTCATCTGGGGAGCTCCAGAAGCAAAATTTCTTGGCAAGCGTCTGTTACAGGCCTCATTTCTTGATAAAAGTCTAAAGCAATTGAATGGCTCGCGTGGCATGAAGGGCTAGCCACCACCCTCCTACGCATTGTAACCCGGCCACCTGAATTGATGTCTTTAAAAGTCGCTTGATGACTTGGCCTAAGGTGGTGCTCTGGGTATTAGCCTAGCTGATTATAATTATTATTATTATTCGAAAAAGTGATTTTTCTCAATAACCGTTGTAGTTAGAATTTTTTATTTTTTTTGTGTGAATTGTCAGTACCGGGGGCCATTGTTGTACATAATGATTATCGATTTTAAAATAATGTTTTAAAATTTTGAAAAAATAAATTTTGATGTATTGGAGCTCGTCAAATTTTGTCAATGAGAAAAATGTAGAGCGACGTCGAAAACATAAGAATAACGTTTGGTCGTTGAAAACACAATCATTTTTCACGAAATTACACGCGTTTGAAAATTGACTTAACGGGTAAACCAAATAATTGGAAAAATCAAAAACTAGAATTTTTAGGATTCAGTGGGAGTCGTAAGACAATATTATTGTTAGACTGAACTAAATATAGTTTTTATTTATTTAAATTAAATTCAATGAAAATAACCGAAAGTCCAAAAACAATATCTCCGAAATTAGATACCTGATATCTTAAAGGTTCCCCGAGTATTTACTGAACGAAAATGTTCTATGGTAATATAGCATTTAAATGAGAGTTAGAAATTTAGAATCTTGCATTAAATAAATAAAAATATTATTTAGTTCATCCTAAAAATAATATTGTCTTATGACTTCCACTGCATCCAAAAGATTCTAGTTTTTGATGTTTCCAATTATATTGTTTACCCGTTAAGTCAATTTTCAAACGCGTGTAATTTCGTGAAAAATGATTGTGTTTTCAACGACCAAACGTTATTCTTATGTTTTCGACGTCGCTCTACATTTTTCTCATAGGCAAAATTTTACGAGCTCCAATACATCAAAATTTATTTTTTCAAAATTTTAAAACATTATTTTAAAATTGATAAACATTATGCACAACAATGGCCCCCGGTACTGACAATTCACACAAAAAAAATAAAAAATTCTAATTACAACGGTTATTGAGAAAAATTACTTTTTTGATTAAAAATGGACACCCTGTATAGTAGACCTGAGTCATTCGTTGCGGCCAAGAAGGGACAGGCATTTGAGTGGATAATAAATAGTTTTAAATTTAAATTAATTCCAATAAAGTTTATTTTTTAGGTTACATACATACGTAATTTACGAGGTTACCGTATACCTTTAAAATTGTGTAATTTTTGACTATCGCCTTCTAGTGACCGACGCTTTATGTATATATCAAAACACACTAAAAACTACATAAACGTTATGGCAACCACAATTGTTTACTACCCGTAAACCACGTATTTGATTAATGAAAAACACGTTGAAGTTTTAACAAAGTGTACAACACCAATGTTCAAATATCATCTTATGTATTGCTGTTTTCTTTTTCAGCCTATATACAGGGTGTTAACTAAAAATGGACCAGGGCGAATATCTCAAAATGTGTTTTAGCTACGATTTTCAAATTTTAGGGTGTTATAGAGCGCTCAGGGGGTCAACCAACTGTGAAAATGTCAATGACCTTGAACCATGTCTTCAAGGTCGTTTGAAAATTAACTTGAGAACCGTAAGACCTACGAAGTTGGTTCCAATTAAAAAGGTGTTCCCCGTCACATTTTATGGCTAACTAGCTTTGACTCGATCTGATTTGCGAAATAGGAAGTGGAGCAATGTTAGGCCAAAATCAAGAAGGTCGTTAAGTTCATTCGGAAGAGATGGGCCTTTCAACCGTCAAAACCAACATATGTGGGACTACGAGAATCCCTCTACAACCAACGGTTGAGAAGTTATCGCGTTTCCAAACTTTCGTCGAAACTAGGAAACACCTAAAATGCATCAAGCGATTATAAATAACGCAACTTCGACGAAAATTTGGAAACGCGATAACTTCTCAACCGTTGGTTGTAGAGGGATAATTTTTCCACTTTCTAAATATGAACCGACCACTGTGAATTCAAAAACGCGTGAGTCAGTGCCGTAGAACCAATATTTAAAAAGTTGTCAAAAATGAAGTGTAAGCCAAGGCTTAGGTAAAACACGAGCTAGTGCATCGTGGCGATACGCCTTTTTTTATGATAGAGTAGAGACATTATCAGTAGAGGCTAGACAACCAAGGTTAAAATATTTGGAGCTGTAGTTGTATCGACATCTGGTGGTATCAATTTTTACAAGAACGTTTGTAAATTAATTAAGACTTATTTGGCAATTAATTTAATAAAATTAACAAAAGCACACAACCTACTCTCAAACGAAGATTCCTTTAAAAAAATTAAAACAATCGGATAAATCAGTCTTAAGTTAAAAATGTGCAAAAAATAGTTGATTTTGCCATAGCGTGAAGCCCATTAGAAAGTCCCATAGCATTTGGTGGAAAAATGGGTTAATTTTTTCCATAGCGTTACGGTGGGGGAAGGATGGGGTTTTGATGTTAAACTCGAGACTACCTATAGGGTCATTCCATGTGAACTCACCCAGTGATGTCACCATGGGTACAGCGATTTTATTCAAATTTTATACACGTTTTTTCCAATATTCAAAAGTAGTATTTATAAATTTTTAGCGCAAAATAATTAGCAGTTTTAAAAATACGACTATATAACCACTACCCCCAGTTTTTTGGGTAACGCGTTCCACGAAATCGCCCCCCTCGACCAAATGTTGAATAACTTTCTATTAAATTATTATAATTATGAAATTTTGGTTTATATGGTATATTTAGGTGTGGAATTTCATGGTTGTGCTCAAATATTTGTAGACCCTAGGGTTTTTATTTTAATGACCCTTTAATTGAATAAAATTGATATTTGGGGGGTAGCGTTCGTTGCGCTATATAGTGACGTCGACAAAAGAAATACACCATTTTTAAAATAAAATTATAAAGTATACAAAAAGGGCTTTCTAGTGATATCAAAACATCTTTGCGTTTTTCTTCATTTTATAGACGAAATACCGATATTTTAATATTTTACAAAACTACTACTTTTTCTGAACAAAGAATAAAACAGGGATTAAAATTTTAAAAATTTTCATCAACTAATTAATTTCAAACACTAAATAATTATAAATTAAACTTTTTTAATGATTCAATTCACATTTACTACAATTATTTAGGGCAATGGCTTCGATAGACTCTATTTTGATCCACTCACGAAAGAACATGTAGTCGAGTGATTTCTTGAATCTTCGGGATCCAGACTTTGCTATTTTTGCATTAGAATAGATTGTATTTGGGTTTCGCGTCTCGCCGGTTCATAATGCAGAGTTGACAGTTTTAAAATAACTGAGAATAATTTAAAATTTTATCTACTCAGGTAATTTAACGGTTTAAAAATGAATGAAAGTTTTTCACCGCGATGTTCCATCGGTAAAGTTAATAACGAACCTTGTCACAGAAATGGGCATACTAACAATTTGTAAGAAGATGGGATAAATAAATTCTTGATGACGAAGACATTTGCCTCATTGCGAAGTGGAGAAGCATCGACAAAAGTGGTATAAAAACGTTATGTTACCATCATTTTGGAGCTCTATTAACAACGTATTCGTCACGACAACTTTAATGTTGCGATCCATTTGATTTTCACAAAAAAATATCTGGGCCTTCTATCAGACAGGTCATATCTTCGTAAGAGTCAATTATCATCCACCAAATCACGCATAAGGACATAAAACCGGGTCAGAAGCTCTGTTCAAATTGTTGGAAGAAATTTTATACCCTTAAAGGGGCTCCAAAGTTCGGTGAAAAAAAAAGAAAATTGAGCATGCTTTTCCTTCCCCCCAACCCCTCACTCGGCCTTGACAGAGGCAGGCAGAGCTAACCGTAAATTTCGCACTTTACTGACTTTACACACATTTTGCTACCGAACTTTGGAGCCCCTTTAAGACATCTATTGCTACTACAGAATTAAACTCGGGGCCCTTTTAAATAGCACCGATTTTAATCATAAAGGCTTAGGGGCCCCTCGCCACGGGGGCGCTATTTACGCCACTGACAAAGCTCTTAAGCTGGTTTCACACTCGACGGAATATATGCCGGAAAGACGATAATAAACGCCGAGCTGAAAATTGATTCCCATTCGATATACCGCTAACGTTCAACTTTATGCTGCTAATTTTCCGTCGAGTGTGAAATCAGGCTTATACACTCTTTTTAGAAACGTTTACTGGGCGCTGCCATTATCGTACAGACAACCAACAAGCAAGCCCTCTACCAAGTGGCGGCTTAAGAAGGCTGGGTCCAAGGGGCGGCGGCAGGGTTTTGTGACACCCCCCAGGACCGTGCAGAAGTTTTCACGGTACTATCTTCTTCAAGTTTAATCGTTCTGATTTGCACCCCCCCCCCCTCGACCTTCTCCGATGGCACCCCTGGCTACCCGGGGCGGAGCGCCCCCCTCGCCCCCCCTTACGCCGCCACTGCCTCTACCGTAAAAATTTCATCACCCCAAAACCGGTTTTTTCATCACCCTCTCCGTAGACTGTAAGGTAATGGCGGTCCATTGGGAAGGCGCCTTTAGGAGTCTATATTGAAACAAATTTGCACCGCAGACGAACGACAATGCACGGATGTGAAAGGTGTCCTGGAAACAAGTTATTTTCAAAAATACCTAATCGCACTCTTTGAAGACGCGGAAGTGGTATTAGATGATGAAATTACATTAATTAATTGATGTTAAAGAAAGTGCTAGTGATTTTATTTATTTATTTTTCAAAATAGTCTATCGAAGCCATTGCCATAAATAATTGTAGTAAATTTGATTTGAATCATTGAAAAAATTTTAATTTATAATTATTTAGTGTTTGAAATTAATTAGTTGATGAAAATTTTTAAAATTTTAAACCCAGTTTTATTCTTTGTTCAGAAAAAGTAGTAGTTTTGTAAAATCTTAAAATATCGGTATTTCGTCTATAAAATGAAGAAAAATTAAAAACGCAAAGATGTTTTGATATCACTAGAAAGCCCTCTTTGTATACTTTATAATTTTAATTTAAAAATGGTGTATTTCTTTTGTCGACGTCACTATATAGCGCAACGAACGCTACCCCCCAAAAATCAATTTCATTCAATTAAAGGGTCATTAATATAAAAACCCGAAGGTCTACAAATATTTGAGCACAACCATGAAATTCCGCACCTAAATATACCATATAAACCGAACTTTCATATAATTATAATGATTTTATAGAAAGTTATTCAACATTTGGTCGAGGGGGGCGATTTCGTGGAACGCGTAACCCAAAAAACTGGGGGTAGTGGTTATATAGTCGTATTTTTAAAAACTACTAATTATTTTGCGCTCAAAATTTATAAATAGTAGTTTTGAATATTGGATAAAACGTGTATAAAATTTGAATAAAATCGCTGTACCCATGGTGACATCACTGGGTGAGTTCACATGGAATGACCCTATACATACACACAGACGACCGTCTGTGTGTCTAATTAACATTTTATACGACATATGAGATGGGCAACTTATATTTTTCTTTTGTGGTTATGCGTAAGGGTTGGTTTTCACTAGCGCAAAACCGTCGTGACGGCGGGCGTGAACGCAAAAATTTTCTATTAGGCCTAACGAGGATTTCAAAAGTTAGCGCCCGCCGTCACGGCGGTTTTGCCTTAGTGTAAATCAGCCTTAATACCGAAATTCAAGGCGACCCGTCGTTTCCTGTCATATTTTTTCTTCACGAAAAAAGGTATTTGGAAGTTCAATCTTTTTTGGGCAAAATTTGTGGTTCCTTTGTTAGAGTACGATAAATAGGGTATAAACGTCCCTATTGTGAGTGGCAGAGAAAAAGGTATAATAGACGCAATTTCGAAGAGCTGTCAGCATGCGAAAGATAATTTACGTTTTTGCTTAAATCATATTTTTAAAAATGTTAAGTTGTTCCCGGAAAGAGCGCGAGCCAATAAAATAGATAAAAAAGCTTATCATCAATTTATAAAAGATATTATTAAATCGGAAACCGTCGAAGAATTTGAACGCCGTTACGATGGTTTCAAACGTAACTGGTCTCAAACCTTTTCAAATTACATAGATGCTAATCTTAAGGATGATTTGAAAAGAGGGGCGAGAACGAAGTGTTTTTCCTATTTTCAAGATACTGCAGCTACGAACAATATGAGTGAAAGCTGGAACCATCTGTTTAACATGTTTGGAAAAGCTAGAGAGAATGAAATGGTTTTATTCACCTATTTTAAGCAACTAAGTATTTAAAAAAAGAGACAAACCGAGGTTATAGAAATTAAGGAAGTTACAAACTTAAACCAGAGTTAGTAGGTGAAGTCTTGCTACTACAATTGAATACTTTGGCTAATTACACCGTCGACGAATTCGTACAGGAAATTCGTAACAAATGTATGAAAACGAATTCTGCCATCAACCATCTGATACATGTATCTCGAAGTCTTATTAATAAAAACGTTAGTTTTGAACCCGTATCACAAGCATTCAGAAAGGAGGTGTGCTTGTACCATTTTGGATTGTGATCATATTTCGATAGTAAAGCGACTTGTAGGTGAGGAATTTTTAAAACATGAGGGAAATAAAACTTGTTGCAATATTTCAAAAGTTCTTAAGAGCGAAACAAAAATCCGGCACGAAAAATCATTTAAGATATCAAATTGACTACGATGAATACGTGGTTACAGTTTTGAACCAAGATAATCGTGACATTTCTATTGTAAAAAAGATGATAATATTACTATTATCAAACTACTTTTTTGAAAGGTAATTTTTTGTAAATGATAGTAGGCATTTAAACGAAATGGAAAGATACGAAGAGGTTGACACTGCTAGCATTATTTCGCTGACAAGGGATAACAGAGCTGATGACAAAATAGTTACCGAAAAACCTTCAAACGATTTAGTTGAAAATTCTGATCAATACCCTTCAGTTATATTAAATCAAAGCGAGTGCTGATTTTTTTCACTGTGATAGAATTTGTGATAAAGATTTTGGACGAAACGAACATACGTTAACATTAAAAAAATCGAGACACTCAATAGGGTGGGCAAGTTCTACTGTATTAACGTGTTTCATACATTGTTTAATTAAACGACTACTATTATCAGAGCGTGTACTATTTTTGCACAATGATACGTTTAGAAGGTTATGCGTAGCAATTATACGTTATATAATAGGACGAAACCGTTCTACTGTTGGAATTTCTGGCTATTTTATTTTATTTTATTTCATTATTCACTCGAAGATCTATTTGGTCCGAGTTTCGCGTCTTTTTGTTTGCTCGAAGACCTCTCGGTACGAGCTATTAGTAAGTTTTTAAATTTCTTAAAATTTGTTTAGGGTTTAGCTTTATTATCCCTTTTCATAATGGTCTAATCTAATTATTCGCTAATTTTATCATCCTTTACAATGCAGTCCATAGGTGGTTCCATTTAACTATACGAAAGAAAGGCCTATGTGTCTTAATAAATATATAAAATGTTATAAGTATCTAGTGGAGAGAGAAGCTGTAAGCAAGGATATTTTAGCTGTTCTAGTACCAGATGAATGCGAATATAATTACCGTACGCAAATAAATATTATAATACGCTTGGTAAATATTAAAGATAAGAAAATTTATAAACTTGACGGCATGCGTTCTGATCCCAAACAGCTCCATTTGCATTTTAAAACACAGATGTGTTTTGCAATGCTCGTTTCAGATATGGCGGGAATTCCATTTGACGTTGGTGAATGGACATGTGCCTCTAGTTATAGTTGTGAGGGGTTTGAATATATTACCTTAGTAGATAAGTGTATCGGTAACTTTAGTAATCTTAATTTAAGCTGCCGATACCGCGAAACGAGTCGGTGGTTAGAAAAATATGTAAATCCTGACGAAGAAAGATGAGTATTTAAAAATGTTTTGTATGTAGAAACTGGTACCACCAATGCTGGGTAACACCCGAAACGTTACAAAGATAAACGTGTTGTACAGATAAGAATGTCGATAAATAAATAAAATATTTAAAGGTGCATTAAATGTACCGTAGCTTTTAAACCATAAATAAATCTTAAGGCAAAGGTTTACCAGCATCTGGTCACCACCCCCAAGGATCATAGTCTAAACTGTCTAATATCTGTTTCACAAAATAGAACAAACTTCAAATATTTATCTTATATCAATATATTATACCATTTATTTTTTAATTTTCTCTGAACATTTAAAATTCACCTTATGCGCAGGTTGTTATTTATTGTTATACAAAAATTGGGGGAAAATCGAATAGCTACTCCTCTGCTGTTCCTAGTGATAACATTAATAGGACAATTCAAACCGGCTCTAGAAAATACGTACTACAGTACATCTACTATAGAGGTTGCATGTCAATGAATGCTTAAGGCAATTCAAAAATGACCAATTCAGATAAGAATCTAGTTAATGTTAAAGATTATTACTTTATTTTAATTTTAAATAAAACAACTTAGGGCCTGGTGTAGAGACATTTTTTCCTATCACCAAATTAACAGAAAACGCGCCAAATCGGTGTGCAGAGACATCAGTAGGGTTAAAGTGCCGGTTCTGAAACATACAGTTATAGCCCCAACATAAAAGGCCACCCCAAGTAGTGAACTAGCCAAGCTATATCACTTCTGGTGCTGAATTTAAATGCTTGTAGAAGGCGGTTACCTTTTTGGGTATTTATGGTTGACGTACAGAACTATTCATACCTGCGTAATAATCCTGATTGACGGACCCCGCTTTTTCACCACCTGTATGATGCGCGTACGTTTCTCCGATACTTTTGGACACGTTGTACCGTACGAAGACCGTGTAAATTACGAATAAAGAAATAAACAACATTTCATAATGTTAATTAAATTTGAACCACTGATTTCCCCCGTAATATTAAAGTGGTGAATGGGGTGGTGAACGCGTAAAGGCTGATGGTGTACAAATTGATATATATAAATAGCCGAACACAGAGAAAAAATAGATAAATTATTCTAACTTAAAGTAGTTACCAACAAGTATCAAGGAACAAACATTAAGGAACCTGCAAGAACTATGTAACTACATTTAATATTTTCTGGACAGAAATTAAAGTATTATTCTAAAAGACCGAAACTTTTGTCTTATTCCTAAAATAATTTTGTTTAGGGACAAAAAATCCGTCATCATCGATTTTGAGATTATGGTCGGGCCTGCGAGGGTAGATGGTACCCACAATATAGTGAAGGAGCAAGTCGCTACTTCGGCCACTTTATCACCGCGCGTGGCTTCATGGGTGTTTACCCCGCCGCACAGGGAAAGTGAGCTTTCATTCCGTACACGACGACAAAACGATTGTCTCACCTGCAACATTCACGGTTTTCCCTGGGACTATGGATTCACGCCGTACGAAAAGTTATAGGATTGTATCACGTTGGCCGTTTAGGGGTACGATCGAATTTTCTGTAAAGGCGAAGAAAAATGTTTTTTTCTCTTGGAATTGATTGGAGGTGATAGATTTAAACGGAGTGGGTTGACCGAAAGCTGAAGAGTTGGACAGAAGTGAAGAGGGACCCATGTACTCGTGCTTATATGATCATAAAACTATACATTTAAATAAAAAATATTCTTGCGCTTTGGAGAAAAGTGTTCTTTTCGAGTACGTCTATAAGCACCAAGACCATGTAAATAACCATTTGCCCGAATAAAACACACTGTTATACGAAACATTTATTTTTTTTGGTACTTCATACAACACAAAACTAAATTGAGGAGAAAAAAATTAAATTCGAGCAAGACCATGTAAATAACCATTTCTCTGAATAAAACACACTGTTAAAGGAAACATTTTTTTTGGTACTGCATACAACACAAATTTAAATTGAGGAAAAAAAATTAAATTCGAGCAAGACCATGTATATAACCCTTTCTCTGAATAAAACACACTGTTAAAGGAAACATTTTTTTGGTACTGCATACAACACAAAATTAAATTGAGGAAAAAAAAATAAATTCGAGATGCCACACTAAATGTTTCCACAATAATTATCTTTATATAATTAACTATTTCTTTTTCCAAATCTGACATAAACAGTTCGGTGCCTCCCGGTAAAATGTCGCTGATTCGCAGCCTTCAATCTCTCCTTATATAAAATGCGCATAGGGCTGCTTGTATTTTATAAAAAAAAATTATTAAAGGATAAACTGATGTTAATAAAAACAATAATTCTTACGCAAACCCATCTGAATTTATATTTGAACAATCATCCGGTATTTCAATGTTCCCATCACTATTTCTTGTAATCAAAATCATCACCGAATTCTTCGACGTATGGTCAAAAAACACGCGGATAGAACTGATGAGGCTAAATTATGGATAGATTGTAATTTAGTTCAAACGTGGGATAAAAAAATCGAAATTTCTTACATAAATCCGTTGAAATTGAAAAAATCGTGGGAATTATTTCCTCTAAAAACGATAATGAAGATCCACCATCGTCCCTAAGCATGAAAAAAAAAATTGTTAAATCGCCGTAACATATAGAGATAGTGAGAGTGAGATATATATATATATATATATATATATATATATATATATATATATATATAAAAAATAAATAAATAAACTCACAACTCGCTTTGACCACTTAAGGGTAGAGTTTCTTGTGAATCAATAGACTCTGGGATTGACATATCGTCGCCTTCCTCTTCAGAAGAAGGGAGCTCATCAAATATCTCAGAATAAATAGGGATTTTTCCTACAACCATTTTTCTGATAGGGTCTAACTCGTTAAATGATGGAGTATACCATGATATTTTATATGCTGTACATTTGTATTTATACCTTTGGTTCAAACTATGAACGGGTTTTTACATAGTAATAAAATACTAAGCAACCCCATGATTTTCCAACTAACAAAGATAAATAAATAAACTTTCACGCTAAATCAGTGAGAAATCTACTGTATTTGTAGATCCCCAGAAATCACTCCGAAATCAAATGTTCCATTAGTGGCAAATACGCTACAGCATATCGAATTTAAGAAAGCGAAAACTACTGAATTTGTAAGATTGTTGCTGTCCCCGGGGAATTACCCAAAAATCGAATGTTCCATTAGATACAATGGCAATCAAATATTGCTCCAAATTGTGTTAGGGTCACGTTATTGAAAAATACATAGGTGGTGATGGATGGTGGCTGTGAATAGGAAAGCTGACCACCGACCTTTTGTATTACACCACACACTGTATGCGTCATTTACATCTGATATGGAAAGGTGTGTTAGTATAAAAAGCCTATGTAAGACCCCTAGGGACGCATTCGACTTCACGATGTTTGCTTGTAGCACGTGTTTGAAAAAATTCACCGAATTACGTAGTTTCAATCGTCATATGTCAACCGTTCATGGAAATATATCCTTCGTATGTCCGATATGTGATAGGCCTTTTTCGGGAAGAGACGCGTTAACCCGACATCAGCGAAATAATATTTAAGGAACACCTGAAGGTCGTACCCCGATGGTACCGAACCCCGGGCCCCCAGCCGACGCACCGGTCATACCACAACGTACGCAACCTGAGTTTTCTCCAAGTGGAGCGATCCCTGCTACTAGTCCCGTATATCTACAGCCAGGACCGTCTCATCAGATTTCCCCTCGAAAGAGGGCTGCATCCACAGACTCATCTATTCCAAAAAGTGTTAGATATGAAAATGGTAAGACTATATATTCATTTTGAGGAGATATTTTAAGTATGAAAAATGTATAATTTTTAGAGATTACCATCCCGACATTTAACTCAACGGACTTATCGACAGGGTGGTTGTAAGTGGAAATAACAAAGAATCCGTTATGGAGGCTTCTTATAACTTATTTTTAAGTGACATCTTTCCCGATCAAGACCAGAGCGCTGACCCGTTAAGCGAACTTTTGCTTACGCAAGACGGGGACGGTCAAATGGGGGAATATATGGACAACTTGTCTCAGAAGCAAACGCCACTCATTGAAATTACAAACATTGAATATGACCGAGCGATTGACGGTCTTCGAGTCATGTTTCTTAACACCCACAAAGACGATGCACCTATATCTAAAGATAACGATGGGGATGTGTTAAACGGGACCATGGACGAGCATGAAAATATTGCCGATGCTGGGTTGAATAATGACGATTTGTTGTCCGATGGTGACGAGGGGATGGTTGAATCTATGGAGGCCCAAGAAGGTAGTGGTACAATAGACCCATTAAATGATCTGTTGAATACCCAGGAAGAAAACCATAATCTTGGGCTACTTCTTGAAAATCATTCCACCGCCGTCGTCGTCGTACCGGCAGTCGAACAACCAGATGGCGCCCCTGTGGTTGTACATCAGGTCGCCCATCATCAAGTCGAACCACACGCTAACCCAACCGTTATCCTACCCGTTGCCCCACAAGTTGATCAACCAGCAGTGAATCAAATTGAGAAAATTCAAGCGCTGGGTGACGCGATGTTTTCGGCACGCATAACGGGTCCCGAAGGGGTTACCGATCTTGTGTTGTTCATTAACGATCACCAAGAAGCTCTGGCAACTTATCTCAGAAACAAACTTAATATCAAGTGGTATATGGTGGTTCGTGCGCGCTATACCCGAGAACTCGCAAATACCGACACAGAGGTGGAGACGTCACCGTATTTTCGGGGATATTCCCATGCAACCCTATCACCGGAGGTAATTGAACAACAACTAAACTCTAGTAGGGACAAAATTAATGAATCTTTGCAACAGTTCGAGGGTATGTAGGTAAGTAGTTGGGTTTTGGGCAGAATTTTTTATGTCGAAATTAACACTATACAGAATCTACCCCTCTTTGGGGGTACGTATTTTCCTCTTTCTCCAGTAATTGAGAGAAAACCCGCCACGGTCAATGTTAAACCCGACGATACCAGTGACACTAAATGTTTCCTATGGGCGGTGCTAGCGAAACTCCACCCAGTTGCTACCAACTCTAGTCGATTTCGAAATTATGAACGATACGAAAACGAACTCAATTTGTGTGGAATTACATATCCATTCGATCTGACGCGTATAAACTACAAAGATTCGAAGAGGTGAATAATTTATCAATCAACATATTCGCTTACGAAAAAGGGTTTTCCGTCGTTACGTAAATGAAAAATGTGTTCCAGAGTCGAGAGAAATTGATTTACTTTTGGTATCAAACGGACGAAAAAACCATAAAGTGTTAATTCGAAATCTAAGCCACCTCTTCAACGGATTCTCTTAACATGACCAAAAGACTTTTTACTGTCGACGTTGCCTAAGGAGGAGTACAACGGAAGAAATACACGCCAACCACTTGCGTAATTGTAATACCCACATTCCACAGCGTGTAGAGATGCCGCACAACGAACCGATTTTAAAATTCAAAAATTTCGGTTGGAGTCGATGGGTAAATGATTTTTCAAGTTCTATACATTTATTCTTTAAAGGTTCCCTACACTATTTTTGCGGATTTTGAATCGTTAATGTCGAAAATAGCGACATGTTTGCCAGACGCTACATTGTCTTCAACAACGTGACGTGTGGGTTTTCGTATGTCATTATTGGTCCGAGTGGTACGTTACTTCTTAAATTAAATTAATACGATATCGAACGAAATATTTTTAACATAGGCAATCCTACAAAGCACGAAACGTATCGTGGTAAAGATGGCGCTCTAAAGTTTTTAAAGATGCTTTTGAACGAAGCCTCAGATATATCCGAAATGTTGAAGGAAAATATCCCTATACACCTAACGGATGTTGAAGAGCAATCATACCAGGCAGAGACTCATTGTTACGTTTGCGAGGAAGCATTTAGAAAAATTTGATCAAGACTCACGACCATGACCACTAAACGGGCGCATACAGGGGGAGTGCGTGTCAGAGCTGTAATGTGAAATTAAAAGCACCTAAATGTATTCCAGTTTTTATGCATAATTTAAGCAGGTATTTTAAATGATAAATATTACAAATTAAGTTAATTATATTAATTATATTATACAAACAGATATGACGCTCAACTTATTATGCAGCAAATTGCCAAAATAAAAAATAAAAATATCGATTGCATCGCAACCAATTGTGAAACCTACATCTCATTCAAATTGGACCAGGGTTGGCAAAAACCGTATTTTTCTAGAAAAATCCTCTGGTGTGGTTTTTTGCTGGTTAAACCCATAGAAATAGAAATTAGACTAGAAGCACTGCCCTTTCCGCCAATCCCAAGGGGAACAGGCGAGCTAGAAGGCTGACATAAGGGTGGAATCGCGATGTACGCGCCATCTGACAAACGCATTAAACATGGTCGCCATGGCTACGACGCGAATTTCGAAGAGGAAAAAAAGGGCGATCCACTGCGCATCACGTCGTGCGCAGCGGCGGTCTTTTCGTGTTTAAATTTTTGCGTCTAAAAGCATATCCGCAAAAATTGATAAAAACTGCGCTTTTTCACATAGTAAATAGAGATCTGGGGAAGAAATAAAATTATCATTTCATAAGTATGTAATATAGTAAATATTTTATAATAATCTCGGAATAAGAGATTTTTTTACACTAAGATTTCCTCTGAGAAATGCTGAATTACTAGGAAAATGTGTTTTAGCGGTAAATCGTGAAAATTGGACTCCATCTTCAATTACTTCATATGACTTTGTGTGTAGTAAACATTTTCTGCCGGATGAAATTTACTTTCAAAATGGAAGGCACCATTTGAAAGCAAATGCTGTACCTACACAAGTAAAAATTATCCTATACATTCTGAAATAAAAAACTAACTGAAATATGAACAATTTCTTTATTAAAACAAGAATTTGAAAGAGCTCCCAAAAATATATATTCCAGAACAAAGCATATTTACATCTGAAGTCTAGAGTATGCCAATTTATTGAAATTAAAAAACTTACTAATAACTCGTACCAATAGGTCTTCGAACAAACAAAAAGACGCGAATTTCGGATCAAATAGATCATCGAGTAATAAACTACATAAATACTAAATAAAATAGCCAGAAATTCCAACGGACATTATGGACTTATCTACTTTTTCGCGTATTTTATCATCCTTCGCACAGTTCATAGGTGGTTTCTTCTAACTTTACTTATGCCAATTTATTGATTTTAGTAAGTGTTATTTAGTTTCCCTATTTATCAGAGGTTGTTTCAGAAAACTTACGGAAAAAGTGAACTACCGGAAACCACTCAATTTGACTTGACTAATACTGATGATTGTTTAAAAGACACTGAAACCAAGATTTTGGAATCTTATGTGGGCATATTTTAAACCACACTGAAATAATTAAAATTTGGTTAAACTGTGATGATTTGTGGTATTTCAGACTTACAATGATTGCGCAAAGTTAACGTGTGACTTTAAGGGTGACACGGTAGATTTTAGCTCAGTCGAAAGAGCTTCTCCTGATTTCAACACAGTTGAAGTGGTTAATCAACATCCTTTCGTGGTTGAATCAGTTAGCAGTTACCCTATCGAGAAAAAAGCAGATAATTAAAATACTGCAGTTGTTGAAGCATTTACCTCGGGAGAAACGGTTTGTTTAGACCTTACAACCCACAACTCTCAAGAAACGCCAAAATGATTATACGGTACCACAACTTTTTATTGATATTTAAGTTCAAAGCTTTCTATAGCTGTTATAACAAAATATAGTTTCAAAGTGGGTATGAAAGCAATAGTCCACACAATTTTGTTGAAACTTCAACTTCACCAAAGATTCCATGGCAACTGGTAAATAAAAAGCAATTTTTAAAAGCAATTATATTTTATCCTTAAATAAATTATCCAACAGGCAGATCACAACTATAGCGTACCAGATCCTGAAACATTAATTCAATGTCTAAAAAGAAAACTTGACGAAAAAGAGGAAAAAAACAAATACCTGGTGAAGAAAGTGTAGAGCGAAAACTTGAAAGAAGAGATCATAAGTTGTCCAATTTGTCAGCAATTTTGAAAGATCTCAAAGATCAAAATTTGCTTCTTGAGGAACATTTGGTTACAATTAATGAAAATTTCACGTCAACATCCAAAGCACTCTTCACAGAGCTGAAAGAGTTAGGAATTAACTACAAAAAAAAGAAGCCTTATACAGAAGATCTAAAGCAATTTGCATTAACGCTTCATTTCTACTCATCAAAAGCGTATGAGTATCTTCGCCAAAGCTTCTGTTTACCACATGAAAATACATTGCGAGAATGGGGTAATAGGATCAATGGCGAACCGCGATTTACAGCGCAAAGTTTTGACTTTTTAAAAAAACAAGTCAAGAACAGCCCTTATTGGATATTGATGGCATGGCCATTCGAAAGCACGTTGAGCTGTGTGGTAATAAGTTCCCTGGTTTTGTAGAATATGGGAAAATGTCCAATAACAACGAAGATAGTAAAATTGTTGCATCGCATGCTTTAGTTTTTATGCTGGTAGCAGTAAATTGCAGCTGGAAAATACCACTAGGGTATTTCTTTCTACAAGGGACACCAGGTTGGCTCCTAACTCAGCTCGTGAAAGATTGCTTTGCCAGAATTCACAACACGAGAGTCAAATGCGTCGCCTTGGTGTGTGATGACTTGAGTAGTAACTTAACCATGGCCAGGACACTTGGAGGAAATTTAGATCCTGATAATTTGGACCCCAGTTTCCCAAACCCTGCGGATCCAATGGGAGATAGGATCTATTTGATAGTAGATGCCGTCCACATGATCAAATTGATTAGGAATTTATGGACCCATTTACAGTGTATTTACAATGGGTCCACAGATGATGTGAAAACAGTATTCAGTTTTATTGAGACGTTTAAGTCAACTGATAACTTTTCATATTTATAGGAAATAGCTTGGGAGTTCGTTAAACGTTTGCACCAACTGCAAGAGAAAGAGAGATTAGCTCTGGGAAACAAACTGACCAAATTTCACATAAATTACAAAACTCAAAAAATGAAAGTGAAATTGGCAGTTCAAACTTTAAGTAATTCCGTTGCAAAAGCTTTGACATTTCTCAATGAAACTTCAAATCCAGCTTTTCGAGGTTGTAGCGCAACAGTGCATTTCATTGAATCGATTGACAGGTAATAACGAATGATTAAAATACTTATTATAATTTAAACCAAAGAAATATTCAAACTTACTTACCTATTATAAAAATAGATGTTTTGATGTACTGAATTATCGGTCTCCATTCGCCAAAGGGTACAAAGCTCCAATAAGAGAGGCCTCTTTCCAACGTATTCAAGGCTATTTACTAGAAACCCAGAGCCTGCTTCTGCAATTGAAGGATAGCGAAGGAACGCTACTAGTAAGAGGAAATCGAAAAACTGGCCCTTTAGGATTGGCAACATCGATTTCAAGTATTCTTGAAATTACCAAGAAATATCTTCTCGTGCCAAATAGCCCTATGAAGTAAGTTCAAAATGAAAATTTAAATTTAAATCAAATAACATTAATTTCTCAATTTCAAAGGTACTTACTGACATATAAATTTTCCCAAGACCATGAGGAGTTGTAATTCAACACTATCCGGAGGCAAGGCGGTTGGAATAACAACCCCACAACTAGGCAATTTACAACTGCGTATCGTAAATCATTGGTGGCTCGTCTCACTCCTTCATCAACTGGCAATGTAACATCTCAAGACGAGACAGTCATTCCTAATACTCTGTCAACCAAGATGGATCAGAATATGAAGCTCCTAATTGAAGAAATTTCTGAATTTTCAATAACTCAAGAACAATCTTCAATATTTAATGAAAATGCAGTTTACTCTATTTCAGGCTTTGTAATTTCAAAGCTGTATGGTAAATTAAATTGTGATATTTGTGAAGTTTCCTTGGGAGCACGGCCAAATGATCACGATTATGCGTTCATGAGGAATTCTAGATTTACCCAGCTGAAAGATAATGGTGGGTTACGCCATCCATCCCAAAGTTTGCAATTTGAAAGAATCTTGCATTCGGCAAAATATATCAGTAGACATGAAATGTAAAAACATTAATTTGGCTATCGAAACAGCCGTCATGCCAAAATTAGTCGATACTAACATTTTCAGTGAACCTCAAGACCATATGTTGGGAATTGGCCATCACCTCAACAAGTTAAGTCGCCAGCCAGATTTCCCACACGGTACTGATGAGTTCCAAATAGAACGAAACCGGTCTACCGTTGGAATTTCTGGCTATTTTATTTAATTTTAATTTAGTTTATTACTAGAAGATCTATTTGATCCGAGTTTCGCGTTTTTTGCTCGAAGACCTATTGGGTACGAGTTAGTAGTGAGTTTTTTAATTTCTTCAAATTTGTTTAGGATTTAGCTATATTATCCCTTTTAATTATGGACTAATCTACTTTTTCGCGTATTTTATCATCCGTTTCACAGTCCATAGGTGGTTTCTTCTAACTTAACTTATCGTATATTCTATTCTCCACCACAACTCCCCCCTTTTCGGCTTTCCGTTGCTATATGCAACGCGTTTTGAAATTTTTAATGTTTAGGCTTAGTTTCTCCTTTAGATTTGACAGTCGCCAACCAGATTTCCCGCACGGTACTGATGAGTTCCAAATAGAACGAAACCGGTCTACCGTTGGAATTTCTGGCTATTTTATTTAATTTTAATTTAGTTTATTACTCGAATATCCATTTGATCCGAGTTTCGCGTTTTTTGCTCGAAGACCTATTGGGTACGAGTTAGTAGTAAGTTTTTTAATTTCTTCAAATTTGTTTAGGATTTAGCTATATTATCCCTTTTAATTATGGACTAATCTACTTTTTCGCGTATTTCATCACCTCAACAGTCTAATTAGAAAACCAATAATGTTATTTGCCAAAGTTCGCCTGCACAAAATTGCCAGAGACAAAAACCTGGAAATGAAAGGCACAACAATAAGGCACAAGCTCTCTAAATTATTTTATTTCAAGGGCAGTAAATGTTCTAAAAAGTGGTTTACCTGTAGTTTACGTGTATATAGTAGATTCTTGAGATTTTTATGATTTTCCTAAAGCTGTTTAAATAACTTAATATAATGTCAGATAAATAAAAAGTTTTTAATACGTTGCCTACGATCTGTTTTATGTTATTCCACGTGACCATATTTACTTATTTAGTTTAAATTGTTTCTATGAGATGGCGCGACTATCGCCATTCCACTCTGATGGCAGCCTTCAAGCTGGTACGTCCCCGCCCAATCCAATCGTGCTTCTAGTCTAATTTCTATTCCAATGGTTAAACCCGGGTTTTATTTGATTAATCCGGATTTTTCTAAAATAATAATATATGCGTTTTTTAACTCATTTTAAGCACGTAAAACTAATGAATCGTCGTCTGCTTATAGTTCCTATCTCTAAACCGCCTGAGAGAACGTTTCGGGAATTGGACGATCCTAATTTGCCAGCTACATACGAAAACATACTTTGCCAACTCCCTATTCTCCGTGGCGCACTTTCCAACTACGCCATATCAACTATATACACATAACGTCATCAACTTTTTCGTTAACACTGAGATTACCATAGTTGGTAAATTACCGAACTTGGTTTTTCTATATTACCAATTGGAAAACCGGAACCAAACTTGGTATCCGACTAGATATCATGCCCTTGTAGACGAATCAACCGGATTTTGCGTGGTTGTACGCCTAATATTTAATCATATTAAATTTTAAAAACTGACCCGCATCTTATTTCGTTAACACTGAGATTTCCAAAGGGAGAAATTGGTAAATTACCAAACTTGGTTTTTTTCAAGAACCAAGTGGAAAACCCGAACCAAACTTGGTATCCGACTGGATATCATGCCCTTGTAGACGAATCAACCGGATTTTGCGTGGTTGTACGCCTAATATTTAATCATTTAAAATTTTAATACCATAACATACCATATAAGTCGTGCCTTTAAAGCCCTTTGAACCCCGGTATTCCTCGGTATTTCGTGTACTTTAACTTAGCTGGTATTTTTATATTTTTTCATAAAATTCCTCCAGGAAGTCTAGTAATACGAATACGATAAAATATCGTATCTACCACCCCGTACAAACCCTGGTTATTAATGGTATATCTTCTAAGTACTAGGGGGCTGTTGAATTGTAATTTTCGAGTTCATCCTATTTAAAAAGGCAACTTCATTATTTTTACTTTGAACACCAGAATGTTTTACAGTTACGTATTTTTAAATATAGTAAAAAAAATTGTTTTTTATTGCAAATATCAAGATATATATATATATATATATATATATATATATATAAGATATAGAAAATATTTTTATCTCTGGTTTCACATTAAACACTTTATTTTCTGTAAAATACTTTTATTTTATTAAAGATTAATTTTGTTCGTCTCCATTCGAGAATCTTGATTGAAATCTTCCATTCAATGTTTGGTATTTCTGAAAATATTATTAATATTTTATTAATAAAATTAATGGACATTTCTTAAACTTATTCTACAGCAATTTGAAATCTTAATTTATTTAAATTAATTATCTACAACTATTATGATCCCTCTATAATTAGTTGCACATTTGAAGAAGTCAAAATATATTTTCGACGTCATTTGGGTGGGGTAAGTAACTTTTGAGCAAAAAAGTTCACATTAACCAAAATGGCAATAAATAGTTTTTATTTTTAATTTTTCCGCGGAGCTTTTTGGACTCCCAGGGGGGCATCCGCCTCCGGAACTACTCATTAAGAGGTGCCAAAAACTGTTAGAAGACCTTATTTTCAAGAAACAAAGTTGCATTTAAGGTATTTTTAAAGCAAAATTGCGCCATTCAAGAGATTTGCCCGGGGCGCCACAAATCCAAGGACATGTAAAGATGGTCCAGATTTCAAGAAGGAATTGACGTTAAAACCAGCGCCGCGTCAGCTGTTTTCCGGGCCCTAAGCAAACTCTGCAAACCGGGCCCCAGTTGTTTTCAGATTGTAGGACGTATAGGTTCTGGTTATAGTTTATTATATCTAAATATATTATATTATATTATATTAGGCCTATATTATAACAGCGTTGCCAACCTGATCCAACAAAATTATCGTACCAACATCCGACAATCTTCAAATTAAATTGTATAAGGAAAGTAGGAAAGCTTCCATTTGAAACTTAAAATCCGTGATGTACGGGTCCTAGGCGGGAACGCGGCCCTGGTTAAAACTGACCATATGTATATAAAAATCACACCGCTTTGTTTTTCCACATCTAGCGCGCGCTCTATCCATGCAACGATGACAGGTTTTATTTCTCCATTCAGACTCGAACGGGACGATAAAATAGGATTTAGTTGTGTGTGTATATTCATTCTTGCTACTATAAAATATTTCCCAAACCCGATATACAGCGCGTTGATTTTATAATTTTTAGTGAAACTGTTTACGGACGGTATTACATCTTTTATACCTCTGTTGAAAAGATGTTTTTATAGAAATCTGGCTATAGATAAAAT